>NW_019154186.1:528276-696527 GCF_002288905.1 Enhydra lutris kenyoni | reverse complement strand
TACGGAGTCTGAGAAAAGAAAAAAGAAAAAAAAAGAAAATTATCTCTACTATTGTCTATATTTGGCTTAGGTAAGTAATTTTTACCTAATAGTAACAGTCACTAAGGAGTAGTGCTTATCACTGGCGTAGTATTAAGCCCTCAATTAAGCTTCACCTTTTACTTACCAAGTGACATTGGTCAAGTTGCTTAGTTTCTCTGTGCCTCAGCTGTAAAACAGGGATAATATTAGTACCTTCCTCAAAGGATGTTGTGAAGATTAAATGAGTTAATATATATAAAGCACTTAGAAGAATCCTTGGCACATAGTGACTATTCACTAAATGTTAGCTACTATTTACTAATATTACTTTTAATTTGCACACTGGCTTTTCTAAAGGAACTAAGAAATTTGAGATTATTATATTTCTATTACATGAATAAAGCAATGAAGTAAGTCTATTACACTATAGTGCTTTGGTACATAATAAAACAAATTTAACCAGGCTCTTTTCATCCACAGAGCTGGAATCATTACTTTATGAAGAAAAAATTTCCTTATGTTTTCTAGTGATTTTTCTTCTCTTCCAATTATCCTCATCCACCAATGTTCTCCCAACTATAAACACATAGAAATGAAAAATTAGCACATAATGGCTGACCTCAAAATTTGGAGTGTTAGAATTTAGACTGGCAGAGTGAAATCTGTAACATTCATATAATAAGTAGTTGTTTGTTATTTATTTTAAACATGAAGCCAGTGTATGGTAAGATTTGGGTCTACAATGAATTGAACTATAACAATAGGGCCAGAAAATGGGGGAAGGTATTTAACATACTGAGCCAGGAATGCTTTTTAAAGATTGAGATAATGAATATGAATAATTTTTTGGCACACCACTATAATGGCTTTCTTATAGTACAAATAGTCTAAGAATTGGAGAACATTATGGCTGAAAGGGATCTTAAAACCACTGATTCTGACCACATTTACAACTGAGGTAACAGAGGCCTAAAATGATTGAAAGAATAGAACAGTGACACATAAATAGTGGGGACATGAAAAAACATACTAATTAATCTTTGAGAAGGCATTCAATCATTAGTCTTCATTTTAGGTACTGATTTTCAAGAAACTTAAAAAAATTTTCAAAACAGTAGCTTTTGAAATTTTTAGATTTCAAATTTTCAGATGTCAGTCAAGACAGTCTTCAGATGCTTATTTATATTTAAATAGATTATCTTTGCAGATCTCTATATGGACACATGTTTCAACAGCAGAAGTAGTTCCATTGAATAAGGTTGGTTCACTTATCTCAGTTTTCTAGCACTTACTGTAATACTCTCAAACATTTAGATACTGAATACTCAGTATATGTACACAGAAGGTTTCATCCACAGTAATAATTGATATATTCTTTTCAAAAATTATAAATCAACAGTGAAGCTAATCATTAGTATAAATTCATGATCATTTATCAATATAAACATAATTAAGCAAGTGAATTGCCTTAAATTTGGCTTTAAAGATTTAGAAAATATAATTTAACAAGTAGTCAGAGATGCATCATTATAATTATTTAAGACTACTATCAATTTTTTCATCCATAGAAGATATGAATATCAAAGACAGAAAAGAAAAGTTAGGTCAATATCCTGTAAAATATTTTATAGAGATAAATTTATATAATTGGCAAACAATATTATTAACTGATTATTATATGGCAATATAACTGATTGTTATAATCTGGGTCAGGAACATGTTTATGCACTTTTACAGGGATAATATAGTTTATTCTTTATAATTCCATGAGGCAGGAACCATATAACATGTTGAGAAAACTGAAGCACAGAGAAATTAAGTAACATGTCAAAGCTCACACTCCAACCTAGTGGCGAAGCCAGGATTCAAATCCAGGCAGTTTGTTTCAGCACCTACAGTATTAACAACTATGCTATGCTGTTTCCAAATCATGCTAAAAACTTACATGCAATGCACTGCATGAAATACTGTATGAAGCCATGTAATGGAGTAAAATTACATACTTTGTTATTATCAATTGTCATTATCTTATTTTATTTTTTAGAATTCCAGTGTTGTAATGGACTTCAAAATTATTCAAGTATAATCTCTTCATTCTACGGATGAAGAAACTAAGGTTCAAGGAGGTTCTGAAATTTGATTGTTTAAGATCATTTCATTAACTAAGAGTGAGCTGACACTAATACTCATCCTTGTTTCCTACACAGTTAATATAGACTACGTATGAAAGTGAAATCTAGGAGACTGACCCTAGAATAGTGGTGCTTTTCAGTGTGCTCCCCAGACCAGAGGCCTCAGCATCACCTGGGAACTTCTTAGAAATGCAAATTTGAAGACCTAAAGAACATCTACCAAATCAGAAACTTAGTGGTAAGTTCCAGCAATCTGCATTTCAACAAGACCTCCAAGGTTCTCTGATGCATGACAAAGTTTGAAAACCACTGGTCTAGAACCTGGTTTTCCTCTAAACTGAAGCTATAGCTTTGGACAACTTCATTTTGTTAGTTGAAATCCCTTCAGTTATACAGACAGAATGAGAAAGTATCCCTTTCATCTACTCCTATACACACAGATTTTATTTTTTATGTATATAGATATATGTAAAGTACTGTTTACAATATACACATAGATAACCTGATCATGCTTACAAATACAATGACTAACACATAAAACTATCTATATAATAACACATAAATTTGTATAACCATGTTATTTATATGTATTAAGTAGAGAGTTCTGCCATACCCCCGACATATTTCCATTCCAATGTCCATGCTCACCTACCTTTAAAAAGAAAACCTTTCCCTCTACCAAAGTGCCTCTTTTAGACAGTGAAATGCCTCCTCTTTTCTCTCTGATCTCAGCATCTGCAGACTACACTATAATAGGGACACTTCTTTCATAACATGCAAAGTTGCTAAAATAGCAGTGACTCCAAGAAATGTGCTAAGTAGGGGGTGCCTGGATGGCTCAGTCAGTTAAGCATCTGACTCTTGATTTTGGCTCAGGTCTTGGGATCAAACCCTGTGTCAGGCTCAGCACTGAGTCTGCTTCTCTTTCTCTCCCCGTATCACACTGCCTCTCCCTCCACCTGTTTGCACTCTCTTTCTAAAATAAGCAAATAAATCTTTAAAAAAAAAAGAAATGTGCTAATTAAAAGAAACAAGAATGCATGATTCATGCTTTAACTGTTTATTCTTTCATTTTATACTATGTACAAAAGTACTGACTCAACATTCAAAATGTTGATTCAAACACAGAGTGTGCCCATCAGATTACCTTTATTCAGACAGTAATTCTTAAAAAGACAAAGCAGTAATGTTACTAGAATTCTGTTTCAAGGGTTTAAAGACCCTAATTACCAAAAACAAAAATTAATGTTTTTGTTTTCAATAAACTTTACCTTTTGCCTTTGCTCTATGAAAATCTGTCAGCAACTGAAAAAGGGAAAAAGTGATGTCTTTCAAAACACAAAGCATGAACCTAGTCATTTAGAAAGTTAATATAACATGAATTATTGGATAAATATAAATGTTTCCTTAACAAAAGGAGATCTCTATACTCAAGGAAGACTGGGAGCATGTGTTTTACCACTCATTCATCTCACACTAGTGTTGCCTATGTACATTCATTTATAAAAGGAACTGCTTCTTTTGGAACATGGGAGCATAAGGAACTGCTACACTCTCTCTCCAAAATGCACTGATTTTCTGTATATTTCAATGCTGAGCAGATATATTAAAAAGTTTTTTAATCTAAATATTTATTTATTTTTCCTATTTAAAACTAGTTATTTATTTTAAGTTTTTATTTAAATTCCAGTTAGTTAAGATGCAGTATAATATTGTTTCAGGTGTATAATATAGTGATTCAACACTGCTATACAACCACCAGTGCTCATCTCAACAAGTGTCCTCCTTAACACCCATCACCTATTTAACCCATCCCCCACTGTCCTCCCATCTGGTAACCACCAGTTTGTTCTCTATAGTTAAGAGTGTTTCTTGGTTTGCCTCACTTTTTTTTCTCCTTTGTTCATTTGTTTTGTTTCTTAAATGCCACATATGAGCAAAGTCATATGGTATTTGTCTTTCTCTGAACTGAATTATTTTGCTAAGCATAACACTCTCTAGCTCCAACCATGTCATTGCAAATAGCAAGACTTCATTCTTGTTTATAACTGAGTAATATTCCATTGTATATACTAAAACCTTTAAGATGGCTTTGAACCTAATGGCCATGGAGGTTACCCACCCCATTTCAAATCCCCATGTATATTTATGACTAGAGATATTAGTTCAGCCCTCTTGTTACCGTATCCCCAGGTTTGTATTTCAGCAAAAATCATGATAAATATCATGGGGCTATTTCCCACAGAGAGTCAAGAATTTGGGAATTCTTTTTCTCCAGTCTAAAAGAAACCAATTAACTGGCCTTCATAGTGAGGGACAAGTCTATATAGAATAGTGCCATGAGCTGTGAAACAGGATGCCAAGGTTCTAGTCCTAGTTTCAGGCAAGTAACAGATTGTTAAGAGTTAAAGGTAATAAGCCACTCTCATATTACAAATAAGACAACTGAGATAAGCAGGTTAGCTTACTGGAGCCAAATGACCAGATTAGCAGCAGAACTCATCTCCTGATGTCTAGCTCATCAATCCTTTTTATAACACCATAATACTTTTCTTTTACTAATATTATTTATAATATTCCCAACTCTTATAAAAATAGAAATCTTGAAAAGATTTTGGATTGTTACACAAATGGATACACATAGTAACTCATTGGTTCAAACATAAGAGAACAGTTGTGCAGTATCTTCAGGTTCTTAAAAGTTCATGAGTTTGACTATTTAACATAGATTGGAAAGAACTAGTGGAGATAATTAGACCTTTAATATCAAGGTTTTAATCTTGCAGTTTCACAGATAAAATGCTGAATATCTTTGTACTACCTAGCAAAAACAGAGTTTGCAAAACTGCAAAAAAATGGAAGGTGGATATAAAGTGGCAGGTGAGCTGACAATCCACCTGAGAAAACAAGCTACTTAAGAACATTCCCACAACAAATGTGTGTAAATATCTATTCATTAGAATAGTTTATGATAGCTGCCAGAAAAGAGCAATTCAAGTTATTGAGTGTGCATGAAAAATTGTAGTTTTTTTGCTTTATTATTCTATAACGGGTTTTATTTTTGGCTTTTTATTATTGAAAAAAAGTTACAATAAATTAACTTAATATTCACTGTCCACATAATATTTTCACTTCAGATTTAATTTTTTAAAAACATTTGGCATAATTACCAATATCTTTGGAGTCACTTTGTAGTCAGACTAATTCTGACCAGATAATATTATAATTTTAAAGTAATTTTTTTCTCAACAGAAATAGAACTAATTTTTGATATTGTGCTTATAAGAAAAATCATATCCAAAATTCATTTGGAAAGATCAAAATTTTAACAACATCACAAATGAATACAGTGAAATGAATAGTATAGTTTATATTTATATTCTCATGTTGCAATAGATTTACATGTGAATATTTGTTTCTGTTCGAAGTACGTAATTTATTTTCCATCAGCTGTCAGGTATAATTGGTATACAAAAACTACACATATGTATATATGTGTATATAATTTGTATATATGTATATAATTTGATATGATTGGACATATGTATACACTCAAGTTACTATCACCATACTCAAATTTATCCATCACCTCCAAGTCTCTTTGTGTCCCTTTGTTGTTGTTTTTTAACTATTTCAATTTTTAGAAATATCCTGTAACTCATTAGTTCAGAATGTCCTCTCCCAGGTGCAAACTGGTAATCTGACTTTCTGAAGTCTTATTTTAGTCCCAGTTAGTTAACATCAGTCTTATATTCATTTCAGGTGTACAATATAGTGATTCAACAATTCCATACATCACCCAGTCCTCATCACAAGTGCGCTCCTTAATCTCCATCACCTATTTCAACCATCTCCCCACCCACCTCCCCTCTAGTAACCATCAGTTTCTTCTGTGGTTGAGAGTGTTGTTCTTATTTTGTCCATCTCTCTTTTTTTTTCCCCTTTGCCCATTTAGTACATCTGAGTTTATCTTTTCTTTTTTCTACAGATTTGCTAGCTTTACTAAAATCTATGTGCATCTATCTAGATGAATCTAGGTTTTCAAGTTGCTACCAAATTCTAAATCACAGAAATATTTTAAGCATATATTACATATAAATCATATTCAGAAAATTGTTTTGTTTTCATGTGACAGAAACACAAGAGAGAAACATATTCTTTTGCTTTTTAAAAGATTATTTAACCATTTATGACTTCTATATAAAATTATGCTCCACTTGCTCTGTAACAATCAACTGTCCCTTTAATTTTGTATCCAAAAAATCTAAAAGAGATGAAGTTTTGCAGCAATGGGGAAGATAATAAGGCTCCTTTTATCCAAACCAAAAGAGCTGTACCTAATTGTTTCTCACATGTCTTAAAAAGGTCCCAGCCTTGGTTCCTAACTGATGCAAGCACATTTGATCTGTACTTAGTGAGTAGTCACTGGTAATAAGTGCTTAAATTCAGAGAATGAACAGCAAAGACAATGGTATCCTGCTGGCAGCCTGAAGGAAGCTAAACATTCTTATTCAATGACATCTCCCAAAGTAAGGACACCATTTTTAGTAGCTTGAAATACCCCCCAAAATGGGGTTTCTCTTTTACTCAACTTAATTCTTAAAAAAGAAAAACCTTAGTATTTATTTTAGTAAAATATGAGAAAAAACGTATCAAGTTCCTATAAATGATTTTCATTTATATATATCTACGTAAATCTATATAAATGATCTCCTTCATGGCTGCAATCTGAATTCACAGATATGCTGCATTTAATCCAAATCAACCTAAAACTAAAATAACTAAGACAAAATACTCTTGCAATGCATATTCTTCTAACATCATTCTTTAAAGCTATTCTAGATAAGTGAGATAAAGCCCATTTTAAAAGCATCGGCTATGTAGATGTTAAACATAAGCAGTAAATCCACTTTTCTAAATTGCCCCATTTATTTTATTTAATCCTTCTTTCTGTTATTAGGAGGACTGAAATACACATGCATAGCTGCTTTCCTTTGACACCATTCTTTTATTACTGTCTCTTTCTCTTACATAGTACCCCACAGCAGCTGGCCTAATTATCGTGATGCTTTTCCTCCTATCATTTTCTTTATTGGTTTCCCTAGCACAAATAATTAAAATGTACTTACCTTCCACTGCTTTGACTGCAACTAAGGGTGCTTTGGGTGCATATATCTGGGAGTGGGGTGGGGAGGGGACTATTACTGTGGAGGGGAGCTGGGGTTGTTTGTTTCTTTTTATTTTATTTCTGAAGTGACATATTGATGTTTCAGATAATAAATCATTCCAATTTGTTCATCCCTGCAAGCAATGGTTTTAATCTTCATTTATGACTTGCAAAGTCCATTTTGTTAGAAGCATTTGATAAAATACTCAATTACCATTTTTTTTTACGCTGTAGTTCAACTGCTGTGCTGATAAAAAGCTCTGGCTCAGAAGATAAACTGCAAATAATTCCTGAAGAACAAATGTCAGAGGCGGTATATGATGAATGGGATTTTTTTTTTGGAGCAGATTATTCCCTCACCAAAATGACAGGGTGGTTCAATATTTATTTTGTTGAGAATGTCATTTAGATATTGTTTGACACCTGCTCCCTCTAGTCAGCTACTCATCACATTACAATTTCAAGGGACTTAAAAGTGAGATTTAACTTTATGTCTACTAAGAAAAAAGAACCCAGTCTATAAACTGAGACTATGCTGCTTGATAGTATGCAAATTATTTAAATAAATGGAAATAAAATCTACTCACTTTTGTTGGTTTATATGGGAGAAGAATATTTAAGCCTTGGCACCCATTCCTGCCCTTAGCTTTCAAGTATTTATTTTTGAGATCATATTTGAAACCTTGCCAAGAATAACTACTTGTTCATTCATTAAATTGCCTTTTTCTAGCAATCTACTATTGAAAATGACCACTTTACTCACCCTACTTCTTCAATTTTCCTTCATATGCATACTTTAGGTGGCATTGTTCATTGGCTAAAAAGACAGCTCACAGTGCAGAAGGCTATAATAAACTAACTTTCTTTAATAGGAATAGTCTTATTTTATTTAACTCCATTTGCTCAAGCTGAAAAGTTCCTATTAAGTACTCAGCAAATAGTTATCATTTCAAGTTTGGGCCCCAGAATACAAAATATTCCACTACGCATCATCTTCCCAGGAATTCCTCTCCATCCTCCACTCCTAGTCAATCACTTTAGACAATTTCAAATCCAGCACTTTTTGCTGTGAATTTCAAGGAGTCAGAAAATGTCTTCAGATGAAAACAAGTCTTAATCCCTGAATCACTCTTCAGAAAGTTGCATGGCAGTAAAAAAAAAATGAGTTAAGAAGAAAGGGGATAAAAAATCATTAGAAGAAGAGGAACCAAAGAATTAATTTGTGAAATTTTCTGTTTGCTTTAACACCAATTGTTTTGATGCAATTGCTTTATTTTCCACTAAATCCCCCTGTATTAAATCATTAAATTACCCCAGTGACAAAACACGTCACAGATTTGTATATTACCTCTACTGGAAACTACTACATTCAAGAAAAACACAGAGACACTACAGAGTGAAGAAGTGTGAACATTTACTTACTAGACATGTAACTCTTTGGCTCTTAGAACACTTCTGAAGAATATAGGTGCTCTGAACAGGAGAAGTAGTTGAAATTGAATCAACAAAAGGCAATGCAGATGACAGAAGCAATCATTTTTTTTTCTACTAAGTAAATCCACTAAAATTACCGGAATCATCATAGATGCTGTTATGCAACGGTAAGTATGAGTGGAACCAATATTGCCAAGAATGAAGATTGAGCACTCTGAATTATATCCTCCATTTTTACTTGCTGGAATATTTTAGGTATATTTGCAAACACATTAACTCCTTCCCTTAATAGAAGACAGCATACTGTGAAAGAAAAAATGTCTTTGGAGCCCCTTTATGGGTTCAAATCTTCATAAACTGGCCATGGGACAAGCCAGTTATTCTCTCAGAGGCTTGGATTTTTCATCAGCAAAACTGAATTAATAATACCTTATTCAGGGGTATACAAGGATTAAATGAGATTTTATGAGTATGTAAAAGGACCCAGCATAAAATAGAAACTAAATAAATTCATACTGAACAGATTTATTTTATTAAATTAAATAAATGGTGCATGGTTTATTTTTTAGAATTTCATTTCAAAAATTGCAATCCTTATACTAAATGTTAACTCTAATGGTTTGAAAATATGCTTACTACAAAGATTCCCAAAGGAGTTTACTTATTGGGAGAACCTAGCTCAGTGACCTGTGTAAGCATTCCACAGTTCTTGCTGAGCATTAATGGGTTTTACGTCTGTATCTTCACATAGGAGAGGGTCTTGAGAATATGAGGTTTGTGGGGCATGATCTCCTTCTCAAGAACAAAACAAGTTCAATCCTCTATCACTAAGTTAAAGATTCTCCACACTAATGTGATTCCCATTTAAAAGGAGAAAAATGAGGTCAGTTTGAAGTCCATAAGCTGTTCCAAAAATATTACCATAACTATTAAGTTTTGTCTGGTTTAAACTGCTTAATCATAAGGTTTGATATGCAAAAAGAGAGGTGTACACAGAATTTACCTATCTGAAATAGATCTTTTTTGAAATATATTGAAAAAATAAGTAGATCAATTTAAAGCTGACCTATATCCACTACAAACTTGAGAGATTTTTTAATAATCTATTTCCATACTTCAGATATATCAAAATTTCAAATAAAAATAAGCAGGGGGTTCCTGGGTGGTTTAGTCAGTTAAGCGTCTGCCTCTTGATTTTGGCTCAGGTCATGATCTCAGAGTCGTGGGGGTGAGTCCCACATCTGGCTCCATGTTCAGCCGGGAGTGTCTGCTTATCTCCTTCTCCTTCTGTCCCTCCCCTGCCCCCCTTCAAATAAATTAATTAATAAAAAAAATAGAAATAAAAATGAACAGAAAGAAAATCTCTTATTTACTATAATCTATATTTAACATTGCATCAATATGATCATGACTATCAAATAAAACTACATGAATGGATAAGAGGATTATTTAAATATAAGGGTGTTTGTCATGAAGAAACAAGGTTAATTAACAGAAGTCAGGTAAAAGAAATTGCTTTAAACTTCTTAAGGTTTAACTTGGGTTTTATCCAGGCTTAGAATACAGCATGATCCCCCAACATCAAGTCATTTGAACTTAACAAATGTAGCAGTGCTTACTATGAACAAGACACTGGGCTAGCAGTTAACTTCCCTCCTCCTCTACACTCAGTATTTTCAGATGTGGTCCTTTTAAAGATCTGTTATTGCTTTTCACTTGCCTCTCAGAGAGCATTAAAGATAATGAATCATTGTGTTTCCAAATACTTATTTTCCCTTAAACTTCTTGTAGTTCACTACAGACATCATTACTTCTCTGCTAGTATAGTGATTCTGTTCATCATGCCTGAACCAACTACAGAACAGAGATTAAATACAACATATATCCACATAAATCACTGAATAAATGAATCATGAAATTAATATGTAAATTGTGTGTTTAACCTCTATTTATATAGCACTGTCTGTCACCATGTTGTAAATCTAAAACTAATTGCAAATTCACAACTCTGCAAAAAGAACACCATGGTAAAAGCTTGACATATTTATTAACTAAATGTTGAACTACACTGAATAAGTAATTAATAGTAATACCAGAACAGGGCTAAAAAATTATATTTAAGTACAGATGTCACCTGTATGAAATGGCTAAAACTATTTCAGATTAGATTTTTATATCAGTCAAAGAATACTGCTATTTAATTTTTGACATACAAATTTATTTCCATTTACTCATAATTCCATTAAACTTTTCATTATAAATGTGCTTGTCACAATCATCCACAGAAATAAAAGTTCCTTTTGATTTGTTTCCTTAAAGAAAAGAAAGATTCCCAAAAGATTAGGTGACAATAAGCCCATTCAAAGATTAGCCAAAATCTCCTCAACTCAGCACATTAATAACATTTCATATTTGATATACAGATAAACAACCAAAAATAAGTAATTTTTACATGCATTTTAGTGATGTATTGAATAAAATTATTTAAATGTTTAATGGATCTTACCACAACCAACATAGATACTTATGAAAAAGTATTTCATTCTATAAATAACAAGTTACTAAAAAAAATACAACTTTGAAGTTAAACATGGCACAGAAATATGTACACAAGAAAATGTATTTAGATAAGTATTCTTATCCCTTCATGCATTTTGATCATTGATTTTAAGAGGATATTCTCATTGCTAGCTGCTATACTTCTAATATGAGTTTCTATTAAGGTGCTACATATTTTTTTAAGATTTTATTTATTTATTTGTCAGAGGGAGAGAACAAGCAGGGAGAGAGGCAGGCAGAGGGAGAAGCAGGTTCTCCACTGAGCAAGGAGCCCAATGAGGAACTTGATCCCAGGACCCTGGGATCTTGACCTGAGCCAAAGGCAGCCACTTAACTGATTGAGCCACCCAGGCATCCCAAGGTTCTATATTTAAAAAGCATACATGCACGGACTATAGGATATGGTACTTAAAATATTCATAATAGATAATCTTGACTGTAATGAAAAATACCCACATTTCAATTGGTATGGCGCATGCAGGTAAGAGACAAAAACTGATCTAATTAAATCAGATTCACTGGTTACATTTACAAAGGGCAAAATAGAAAAAAAAATTCATCTAAAGAAAACTGTTTCCTAAGAGTTTTATACTTGAATAAATGTGTCCTTTGTTTCCTCATGTCTGGGATGTCTGGAATGCCCAAATACTTTTAAAAATCTAATGTGCAAAGTCAAACTAAAAAATATGAACAAATTTCTGAAAAAATAATTTAAGTCATGAATTTGAAGCAATTAATGAAGTATGAAAATGAAGCAATTAATACTAAGAATTCTTATGTTGGCATCTTGTTTTAGAAAATACTTTTTGTTCAATATACAAGAAATGTCATTAGTATTCCCCTATCCTTGTAGATAGCCTGTACTGAGCTATCCAGTCTCTCTTGCATAACTGTCCTTGTCACCATGGGCATGCATTCTTAACAGTTAACTGGAATTAGCAGTACACTGCATATCTGTAAGGTAGAATTTCTCTGGGTTTAAGGCTACCTAGCTCCTATCAGAGCTGAACCCAAATCTGCACCATTTCTAACCAAACAATAAAGTAAAACAAATTCCCTCATCCCAGGAATCCTAAATAGAAGAGAGAGAGAGAGAGCAAGGAAGAAAACATCATAGCTAATCACTTCAAACAAGCAGAAAAAAAAAAACATAACCACAGCATTTTTAATATAGTGTTCATTAGAATGAGAGTGCAATAATTGGTGTTATTTTCCTTGGTTCTTATATATTTAAAGCAAGAGATGGTCCAATATATCATATTCCCTTTCAAGTATAATCTATCAACTAGATGCCATGATGGATAGAATTGAAGGAACAAAAGAAAGAAGACCATTTCTTAGAGAAAATAGATAACACAAAAGTGGATTAAATGTGCTAAGGCAAGTTAAGAGTTTAGCACATTGCCTAAAACATAACTAGAACCTAATAAATATTAGATATAATGACAAAAGTGATAAGATAATAACAATATCTAAAAATACAGTATAATATTTATGCCTATTAATAAAATGCTTAAGGACTATATATAAGGAATGCATCACACCATTATTTAATAGCATGTTTCTGAAAATTATTAAAAATGCTGCAAAAATATTCATAATATAAAGTTAAAAAAAGAAAAAGAATGGAGAAATATGTATATTTTGTAATCCCAATTTTGTTTAAATAAATATGTAGATGTATGCACAAAAGAAAGAAAAATCATGTAATAACTCTGGGTGCTGGGAAGATAAGGGGGTTTATACTTGCCTTTATATATAGATTCCCAAATATTCTCTATTGTATATTTTACTTTTCTAATCAGATTAACTCTCTCTCTTTCTCTCTCTCTCTCTCTCCCTCTGTCTCTCTCTCTCTCTCTCTGTGTGTGTGTGTGTGTGTATATATACATATATATATATATAAAATTTCTAAACACAAGTAAAAGTCCTTATATCTTAATTGATCATTTCTCAAAAGCTTTGGTCTAAGGATACCTTCTCAACTTATCTATTAATTCTAAAAATAACAATAATAAAGCTATTATATATTGAGGCACCTGGGTGGCTCAGTCAGTTAAGCATCCCACTCTTGATCTCAGCTCAGGTCTTGACATCAGGGTTGTGAGTTCAAGCCCTGCACTGGACTCCATGCTGGGCATGGAGCCTACCGTAAATAAACAAACACTCATTTTATGAAAAACTAACTATTTTCCAAGCAAAAAATAACAAAAAGCATTTAGTGAGAAGAATGGCATTGTTTTACATTTTTATAAATTTAGCAGACATCTGGATTTTCTATTTACATCAATCTGATACACGATGTCATTTTCATTTACATACAGGGAGAAGATCTGGCCTTACACAAATGTGTAATGGGAAAAGGAGGGGACACTATGGACCACTTGGAAGTATCCTCAGGTCCCCAGGAATACCTTAGACCATACTTTGAGAATTGCTGCCTTTAACCCCACATGTTATTTTGTCAGATTGTTTTTCTATACTTTTATTATAATTCTCACCTTGGAGATCAGTGATATTTCTTCAGGAGGAAGGTATAATCTATGATTTTAATCAAAATAGAGTAGGTCAAGGAACAACATGCTGCTCTTCAAGGAGTTAGAATTTGGCATTTTAGAGCTAACAAATATGATGATTAATCCCTATATAGATCAATTAGTATCCTTATTGATGCTCTTCTTATTCCCCTAAAAGGGGCACATAAGTCTGGCATACATGATTTTTTCCTACTAGTTTTGTCTTCTCTTTAACTTTTTTTTTTTTTTTTTAAGAAAATCACTAAATGAGAGGGGGGTTAAAATGGTGGAGGAGTAAGGCGACCCTAAGGTTGCCTTCTCCCTTGAACACAACTAGATGAATATCAAAAATAATTCTGAATGCCCAGGAAATCAACCAGAAGTCTTCAAGAACAAAGCTGCATATCTACAGAGAAAATGACCTACAGAAGATGGAAGAATTTGCCCCCAAAAGAAAGAACAAGAAGAAATGAAGGCCAGGGATTTAATCACTGCAGATATAAGTAAGATGTCTAAGCTAGAATTTAAAACAATTATTAGGAAAGTAGATGGGCTTGGAAAAAAAGCACAGAGGACACTAGAGAATCCATTACTGCAGAGGTGAAAGAGCAAAAACCTAGTCATATCAAAATTTAAAATGCCACAATCCAGATGCAATCCCAAATGGATGCAAGAACAATGAAGATGATGAAGGAGGAAGAAGAGGAACAAATCTGTGATATAGATGGTAAAATTATGGAAAATAATGAAGCTAAAAAGAAAAGGGAAACAAAGGTAATGGATCATGAAGATGGACCTAGGGAACTCAGCCACTTATTAAAACAGACTACCATTCCTATCATAGGAGTCCCAGAAGATGAACAAGATGAAGAAAAAGAAGCAGAAGGTTTATTTGAGCAAATTATAGCTGAAAATTTCCCTAATCTAGGGAAGGACACAGACATCAAAATCCAAGAAACACAGAGCACTCCCATTAAATTCAACAAAAACCAGCCATTACCAAAGCATATCATACTCAAATTCACATAAAAACACAGACAAGGAAAGAATCCTGAAAGCACAAGGGGAAAAAAGTCCTTAACCAGGGAAGACAGATCAGGTTCACAGCAGATCTGTCTACAGAAACTTGACAGGCCAGAAGCAAGGGCAGGATATATTCAACATGCTAAATAGGGAAAAAAAATGCACGAAGAATACTTTATCCAACAAGGCTGTTGTTTAGAGGAGAGACAGAGGATCTTAGACAAACAAAAATTAAAGGAGCTCATGACCACTAAACCAGAACTGAAAGAAATATTAAGGGAGATGGTTTAAGTGGAGGAGAAAAAGACCAAAAGCAATGAAGACTGGAAAAGAACAGAGAGTATCAGCAGAAACACCAACTTCACAGGTAACACAATGGCACTTAATTGATATCTTTCAATTATTGCTCTGAATGTAAATGGACTAAATGCTCCAATTAAAAGACACAGAGTATCAGAATGGATAAAAAAAAACAAGATCCATCTATATCCTGCCTACAAAGACTCATTTTAGACCTAAATACACATGCAGATGGAAACTGAGGAGATAGAGAACCATCTTTCATGCTAGTGGACATCAAAAGAAAGCTGGAATACCCATATTTATATCAGACAAACTAAATTTTAAACCAAGGACTATAGCAAGAGTTGAAAATGGGCATTGTCATAATAGAGGGGTCCATCCATCAAGAAGATCTGATAGTTGTAAATATATATGCCCCCAAGATGAGAGCAATCAAATATAAAAATCAAGTAAAATAAATGTAAAGAAACACACTGATATAAATAGAATAATAGTAGGGGACTTTAACACCTCATGTATAGCCATAGACAGATCATCTAAGCAGAAAATCAACAAGGAAACAATGGCTTTGAATGACACACTGGACTGGTTGGATTTAACAGATAAACTCAAGACATTTTATACTAAAGCAGCAGAATACACATTCTTATTGAGTGCACATGGGGCATTCTCCAGAATAGATCATATACTGGTACCAAAAAAAACAAAAAACAAAAAACAAAAACAACTGCCCTTAACAAGTACAAAAAGATTGAAATCATACCATGCATATTTTCTGACCTCAATGCTATGAAACTTGAAGTCAACCACAACAAAAAATTTGGAAAGACCACAAATACATGGAGGTTAAAGAACATCCTACTAAAGAATGAATAGGATTGACCAGAAAATTAAAGACAAAATAAAAAGGTACATGGAAGCAAATGAAAATGAAAGCATATCAGTCAAAGACCTTTGAGATGTAGTAAAGGTGGTCCTATGAGGCCTACCTTAAAAGGGAAGAAAATCTCAAATACACTAACTATACTTAAGAGGCTAGAAAAGGAATAGCGAATAAAGCCAAAATCCAGCAGAAGAAGAAGGAAATAATAAAGATTAGAGCAGAAATAAGTGATACAGAAACAAACAACAACAACAAAAACAACTCAGTAGAACAGATTAATGAAACCAGAAGCTGGTTCTTTGTAAGAATTAATAAAACTGATAAATTCCCAGCCAGACTTATCAAAAAGAAAAGAGAAAGGAGCCAAGTAAATAAAATTAAGAATGAAAGGGGAGAGATCACAACCAACACCACAAAAATACAAACAATTATAAGACAATATTATGGAAAATTATATGCCAACAAACTGGGCAATCTGAAAGAAATGTATGAACTCCTAGAAACATGCAAACTACCAATACTGAAACAGGAAGAAATAGAAAATTTGAGCAGACTCATAACCAGCAAAGAAATTGAAACAGTAGTCAAAAGTCTCCCAACTAACAAAAGTCCAGGGCCAGATGACCTCCCAGGGGAACTCTACCAGATATTTAGCAAACAATGAATCATGGAACACTACACCAAAAACTAATGCTGTACTGTATAGTGACTAACATAATATAATAAAAATAAATGAATAAATAAAATAAGAGGTTTAAAAAAAATAAAATTAAAATTAAAAAAATTAAAAAATAAATTTAATTAAGTAAATAGAGAAAAGTTAGTACCTATTCTTCTCAAAGTGTTCCAAAAAGTAGAAATGGAAGAAAAACTTCCAAACTCAGTCCATAAGGCCAGCATTACCTTGATTACAAAAACCAGACAAGGGCCCCACTAAAAAGAATTACAGGCCAATAACCCTGATGAACATGGATGCAAAAATTCTCAACAAAATACTAGCAAATTAAATTCAACAGTACTATAAATAAATTATATCCCACGGTCAAGTGGGATTTATTCTTGGGCTGCAGGGGTGGTTTAATATTTGCAAATCAATTGATATGATACACCACATTAATAAAAGAAAGGATAGTGAACTATATGATCCTCTCAATTAGATGCAGAAGAAGTATTGGACAAAACACAGCACCCAATTTTTTTTTTTTAAAGATTGTATTTATTTGTCAGAGAGAGAGGGAGAGAGAGCGAGCACAGGCAGACAGAATGGCAGGCAGAGGCAGAGGGAGAAGCCGGCTCCCCGCCAAGCAAGGAGCCCGATGTGGGACTCGATCCCAGGACGCTGGGATCATGACCTGAGCCGAAGGCAGCTGCTTAACCAACTGAGCCACCCAGGTGTTCCACAGCACCCACTTTTGATAGAAACCCTCAACAAGCAGGGATAGATGGAATATACCGCAACATCATAAAGGTCATATATGAAAGAACGAGAGCTAATATCATCCTCAATGGGGAAAAACTGAGAGCCTTTTCTCTATGTTCAGAAACAAGACAAGGATGTCCACCCTCACCATTATTATTTAACAGTACTGGAAGTTTTAGCCTCAGCAATCAGACAAGAAAAAAAAAAGTATCCATAAATCAGAAAGGAAGGAGCCAAACTTCCATTATTTGCAGAAGACATGATACTCTATGCAGAAAACCTGAAAGACTCCACCAAAACATTGCTAGAACTAATACATGAATTCAGCAAAGTCACAGGATATAAAATCAATGTATAGAAACCTGTTTCATTTCTATACTCCAGTAATGAAGCAGCAGAATAAGAAATCAAGGAATTGATCCCATTTGCAATTGCAACAAAAACCATAAAATACTTAGGAATAAACCTAACCAAAGAGGTAAAAGATCTATACTCCAAAAACTATAGAACACTTATGGAAGAAATTGAAGAGGACACACACACACACACAAAAGCATTACATGTTCATGGATTGGAAGAACAGACATTGTTAAAATGTCTATACTTCTCAAGGCAATCTACACATTTCAGGCAATCCTTATCAAAATACCACCAGCATTTTTCACAGAGCTAGAACAAACTACCCTCAAATTTGTGTGAAACCACAAAAGACCTCAAACATCCAAAGCAATCCTGGAAAAAAAAAAAAAAAAAACTGGAGGCATCAGGATTCTGGATATCAAACCATATTGCAAAGCTGTAGTCATCAAGACTGTATGCTAATGTCAGAAAAACAGACATATAGATAACAGAACAGAACAGAAAACCCAGGATTGGACCACAGCTATGTGGTCAACTGATATTTGACAAAGCAGTAAGAGTATCCAATGGAATAAAGACAGTCTGTTTAACAAATATTTTTGAGAAAACTGGACAGGAACATGCAGAAGAATGAAAGTGGACCACTTTCTTACACTATACACAAAAATAAATTCAAAATGAATGAAAAACCTAAATGTGAGACAAGAAAACATCAAAATCATAGAGAACACAGGTAGTAAACACTTTGACCTCAGCTGTAGCAACTTCTTACCAGACTTATCTCTGGAGGCAAAGGAAACAAAAGCAAAAATGAACAACTGGGATTTCATCAAGATAAAAAAAAAAGCTTCTTCACAGCAAAGGAAACAATCAGCAAAACTAAAAGGCAGCCTACAGAATGGGAGAAGATATTTGCAAATGACATTTCTGATAAAGGGTTAGTATCCAAAAACTATACAGAGCTTATAAAACTCAACCTCCCCCAAAATACTCCAGTTAAAAAAATGGGCAGAAGCCATGAATAGACAATTTTCCGAAGAAGACATCCAGATGATCAACAGACACATGAAAAGATGCTCAACAGTACTCATCATCAGGGAAATACAAATCAAAACAATGATGAGATAACACCTGGCACCTGTCAGAAGAGTTAAAATTAACAACACAGGAACAACAGATGTTGAGGAGCATATGAAGAAAGGCCAACCCACTTATACTGTTGCTGAGGATACAAACTGTTGCAGCCACTCTGGAAAACTGTATGGAGGTTCTTCAAAGAGTTACATATAGAACTACCCTGTGATCAGCAATTGCACTACTAGGTATTTACCAAAATGGCACAAAACTGCAGATTCAAAGGAGCACATGCACCCCGATGTTTATAGCAGCATTATCTACAACAGTGAATCTATGGAGAGAGCCCAAATGTCCACTGACTGATTTGACTGATGAACGGATAAAGAAGTGATAGATAGATAGACAGATACATACATACATACATATATACATACATACATACAATGGAATAATACTCAGCCATCTAAAAGAATAAAATCTTGCCATTTGCAATGAAGTGGATGGAGCTAGAATGTATAATGCTAACTGAAATCAGATAAAGAAATATACCATGTGATTTCACTCATATGTGGAATTTAAGAAACAAAACAGATGAATATATGGGAGGAGGGAAAAAGAGAGAAGGAAAAAAACCATCAGAGACTCTTAAAGATAGAGAACAAAATGAGGGTTGATGAAGAGGAGATTGGTGGGGGATGGCTTAGATGCACGAAGGATATTAAGGAGGACACATGATGAAGACTTGGTGTTGTATGTAAGTGATGAATCACTGAATTCTATTCCTGAAACCAATATTGCACTCTATGTTAACTAAGTTGAATTTAAATAAATATTAAAAAGAAATAAAATCTCTGTGAATCTAGCTTGTCCAGTGACAAATTATATGAACTAAAAGCGATAATGCTAGATGGAAAGAAAGATGACTTGTAGCTCATTTCTAGTTCTGCTAGTAATCCTCTATGGGATTTTAGGCAACTGGCTTAACTGACCTGTGGCTAAAATGTTGCTGATAAAGTCGTCATCCTAGATACTTTGTTGGAAATTCTTCTTCCATAAATTAGGTGTGTTTCCTTTTATTTTGTTTACTAAAAGTTAAATCAATTTTGGTAACTTGGTGATCTATCTATGCATCTATCTAGAACCTTGCTGATATCATCTTAGTGACAGCAATAGTGATTTCTTTAAGAATCAGGAAAAAAAGCGTTTTTGTTCCCATTTAATAATTTCTAGGAAAAGGCAAATAAATGCTGGCTACATAACTTTATAGATTGGCAGAAAGGGAAAGAGACTAACACTTTTCAATAATTTATTATGCACAAGGCACTGTGTTAGGGTTTTTTTTTTAACATGTCTTCCCATGTACATCCCAGTAATTTAGGAGATCAATATTATTATTCTAAATTTACTGATGAGGGTAAGAATCTTGCTTAAATTTGCGGGATTACTTATATAGAATTGTGGTTAGCCAGAAATCAAGACCTGGGCTCTAAATATTTCACTCTATACTGTACCTTCTCCTAACTTAATATCATCCCAGTTCAACATGTCTTGCAGGCTAATCTGAAAGTATGAATCTACTAAAAATTTTCTGTTCCAAAATTTGAAATTGAGAACCACGTTACACCAAGCAAAGAAGAAAACTGTTACCACAACCTACCTATTCTGCATCCTGGGATGAAAAGGATTTGCTAAAAGGGTGTATTTTCTTCACCTCATGCTTAAGCTGGAGATTGGCACTAGACTATCTTTCTGACCCTTCTGGAGATTTACGTTAAGGAGATAAAACTTTATCTTACTTTTGTGTTTTCATCTGTTCCTTGTCTCTATCTGACATTTCATTTGGAAAAAGAGAAAGAGGTGCTCATCTCAGTGACAGGAAAGAACAATCTTTGATTTAGAACATGTTAGGAACCCATCACCGTGATAGAGTAATCTTTCCCCCAGACATCTCTCCATTACTGAAGCTGATGCTTCCCTTCCCTGATGCCACTTCAGTACTGATCCGTCAGTCCCAACAGCAGGGATAATGGCAACACCTGCTTCTATGTGCATTTTTCATCTTTATCACAGAAAAACCTCTTGTGTGGATTCTTCTTTAACAAACTGTGAAAATATATTTTCCACAATTTTTGTTTTACAAACCTCTTCCCTCACATATATATTTGAATGACATACCACATACTTGGCAGTAGAACTTAAGTTGTACTTACTTTTCTTCCTTCTCTTTTTTATGAGTTCCTCTTTAGTTCTTGTGAAGTATCACAAAAAGTAAGTAGAGAAGCTTCATTTGCAGAGTATGACAGAGATAGTGAATCAAGAAATGATTTAATTACTATTAGAAAGTCGCTGGAATAGATGCAGGGATCCTCCTTTAAAAGACTCCTTGCCAGAGCCAAATTTTATTCCTACCTATTTTTTTAAATTTGGCCCATGATGTAAATTACTGAAATAAGCCTTTTAATTACTCTGCAAAAATATTTAAGAGCAAACATAAAAGAGAGGGAGAGAGCATCATATAAGAATCTTCAGTTTTTGGAAAGGCAATGAATAAAATAAAGTTTAACAAATATAATCCATGTTTAGGTAGCCAGAAATAATTCTGCAGATTCAACTTGTCTTACTCTGCAATAAATGGAAGAATATTAAAATTATGCTGTTATACATCTCTGTTTATATGATGATCATTTATAATACATCCTCAAAAATCATTTAAACATGTTAGAAAAAAATCAATTGTCAGAAACTTCCAATTTACTTATGTACTGAGATGTAGATACTATATTCAAAGTAGAATATATTTGATAAAACCTGATCAACTAAACAGTAGGTTTGATGTCCCCTTTATACTCAAGGATTGTTCTTGGAGCTAATTCTTTTTAACTTAGTATTCTCTTATTTATAATATTCATAGGGAACATTTAAAAATCCAATAAACCACACAAAATATTTGTTAGGATTTAATGGATTTCTCTGTAAATACTAGAAGCATATTTATTAGTGTGTCAAAAATACAGATAACATAATTTACAATTATCTGTGTCACCCTCCCTTCTGGTATCATCTCCTTAATAGAGTAAACATGAAGAATCCAACCAGGCCTCTGGATGGCTTACATGGCATTTATGAGTTTATCTTTTCTTTAACTTTCTGTCCATCTCAGAGCTTTCTG
The DNA here is from genome assembly GCF_002288905.1 of Enhydra lutris kenyoni. Classification (NCBI taxonomy): domain Eukaryota; kingdom Metazoa; phylum Chordata; class Mammalia; order Carnivora; family Mustelidae; genus Enhydra; species Enhydra lutris. The sequence goes on along the minus strand of NW_019154186.1, from coordinate 674,463 downwards.
TGTTTCAAAACCCATCTGGTTCTTAAACTAAAGATGAATGCAAATAGAGAATAAAGCAAAACATTTTTCTGTAGACAAGTAGCACATTTCTCTAAGAATCACATGTTTATAAAAAGTTCCCTTAGAATTTTTTTTAAAGATTTATTTATTTATTTGAAAGAGAGAGAGAGAGAGAGAATATGAGCAGAGGGAGGGACAGAGGGAGAAGGAGAGCATCTCAAGCTGACTCCTCACTGAGCATGGAGCCCAAAGCAGAGCTTGATCTCAGGACTCTGATATCATGACCTGAATGGAAATCAAGAGTCAGACATTTAACCGGCTGAGCTGCCCAGATGTACATCCCTTAGAATTCTTAAACTGACACCATAAAGGCCTATTATTTGTGTCAAATTGTGTCAAAATTGACTTTGTGTCAAAACTGGTTGATAACTTTATTTTCCAGAGATATTTACATGTTAAACTTGAACTCACTAGTCTTGTTTGAAGGGTTTTTCTAAATTTTTCGGTTTGCACAACATACAAAAAAGCAATACATGTTGATCATTTGGGCAATAACAAGATAATAGAAGAGAATTTGGGAAGTAGGCATTTAAGAGGAGATAAGATTGTCAATAAACAATCAAGAAATTTCAAACCGGCTAAAGTATTTCTTCATTAATGCGACTTAGATGAAATCTGCTTTTACATTTTTGATATTTTCATGAGGCTATGAAGGCAGACCACCTCCAAGGCTCATTTAATGTATATGTCTATTTTTAATGGACAACTATGCTTTACATATATTGTTTTAATAACTTTTTTTTTTTAATACACAGCAGGTGAGGGGTGCCTGGGGGGCTCAGTGGGTTAAGCCTCTGCCTTCAGCTCAGGTCATGATCTCAGGGTCCTGGGATCGAGTCCTGCATCGGGCTCTCTGCTCGGCAGGGAGCCTGCTTCCTCCTCTCTCTCTCTGCCTGCCTCTCTGCCTGCCTCTCTGCCTACTTCTGATCTCTTTCTGACAAATAAATTAAAAATAAAAAAAAATTGTTTAAAAAAATACACAGCAGATGTGAATACACTGTATTACTGTGAAGACAATGCAAGCAAATAATTATCTGATGCCTGCAGCATCTATAAAGTTAGGAGTCAGAACTCCTACAGGAAACATGCTTTGTTGAAATGAACTGGAAACCTCATGTTGTGGCCAGTAAGTTAATCATCTGATTTTGAAGGTAGGTTGTCCTTTATTTTATCTTAGAAATAAACCGACAGCGGTGAGGCATTCACAATGACGCTATTATGATTAATACTGCAGTCTCAGATGTTAATGCCTCATTTACCTTTAAAAGCAGATCTAATAACCCAGAAAGATCAATATTATAATCTCTTTATTTGGTGTTAAATTACTGTGGACTCATTGAATTACTATATTGCAGAGGTTGTTCAGTGACATTAACTTAAAAACCAAATACGTGTTATTTGGCACAGTATATCCAGTTTTCCTGATCTTGAAACTCGATGGTTATCTGTAAAGGCAGTTTATAGTAAGAATGTGTATTGACCACTGAGATAATATTTTCAAAGCTTGTAATGACTTAAAATGAAGAAAATAAGAAAAAGATGTAAAAAAACACTTTGATACTATTCAACATGCCTAAAATATGCAATATTATTAATTGTTTTTATAACTCTAACTAATTTTATGTATATCCATAAAAGAATTCGGACCTATTGCCCAAGAACAAAGCAATACTCTGACTGGGCTAGAAATATCCAAGTGATAGGCAACTATTTGATATTCCTCCTGAACTAGTATCAAAGCAACAGACTTTCAGTTGTCAAATATACCTAGCTAGTACACGTACGTAATCTTACTGCTGACATTTTAATTAGCTTTTCTTTAATAATCCTTAATAGCCACATTTACTTTTTTAATTCCTTTGTCATGGAGAAGAATGAATGGTCAAGAATTCATAGTGAGTTTTTTTTTAAATGTTTCCTCAAAGTAAGACAATAATACTGATATCTTTGCTTTACTGATTTTATCACATTATATCCTATATTATTTCTATAATTAATTTTGTTTTGATAGTCCTGCCTTAAATCCTTTATCAGACTATATCTTACAGATACTGCAAAACTACATTAAATAAGATTACATAATATACATAACATAAAATATGAATGTATTTCTCTGTTTCATGTTCAATTATTCACTGGTTATCATATATAGTGTGTACCCAACAGAAACCAAGTTTTCCTTTCTTCCTGTAATAATTTTTAGTGGTAATCTCTCTATCCTACATTTGTGAATCCTAATAATAGTGTACTGTGTTTACAGAGCATTTTAAATTTACAAATTATCTTAATGCTTATGATGAATATGTAAGGTGGTAACAGTGAATATTTCTCCTCATTTTACAAATAAAGAAGCTAAAATCAAGAGAAGTTAAGTGATTTGCATAATATTACACAAATAGCAACTGACCCTGCCAGCTAAGAACTAGAAATTTTCTGCCACTTATTCCATTCTTCCACCAAAATACACTGCCTCAGCAACAGTCTAAACCAATATATTTCCTATTCCATCTATAATCTAGTTATAACTCTGTCTTTTCAAAATATTTATCCCGTATAGTAGTATTAATAGTATTACAATAATCAATTCACTCAGAGGTTGATTACACAATAGAAAGGCGTTTGTCCTCTTCTTAAATTCCTTGTAGACATGCAATAAACCCAGATTGATGTAACCAGTGCTCTTGAGTGACTTTGCAATGTGGTCTCTCTTCCAACCTAATGACAGATTAAGTCCTTGAAGGAATAAACCCCACCTCTTATTATGAGATAATCAATTCTTAAAATGCATTACAGTGTAGATATGACCTACAAATACTGCTTTGTGAGTATAGAATATTCATTGAATTTCCCATATAGTCAAATATTGACATACAGTAACATAAAAAAATGAGTAATTCTACACTGTCAACTCAAAAATTCTAATGAATATTAAAATATTAAATATAATTCTACAAAAATACTGTCAACTGCTTAAAATTAGGGTAATGGGGTAGAAATGTAAATAACTCATGGTTTCAGAGAGAAAAATCTAAATGGATTCCATGACAATGTCACCCCATAGTTAATTTATGACCTAATTGAATATTCTATTACAAATTAACCTTCATAAGCAATGACCAGATATCTCCCAAACTCTCTTTCTATGTTATAAATACAGACTTACTATGATGAACTGAAAAAGATATAACCAGAGAATGTGGAAAGCACACATTTCTTTGAAGTATCCCTGAGTGGTGAAACACCAAAGAAAATATTCTCTACCTCTATGAATCTAGTTTCTTTGAGTAGTGGGCAACTTACCACACTGAGGCAATCTGTTTAAAGCAGATGAAAAATTATCTGTCCTAAAGAGGTACTGATCAGAAAAGATGGTTGACAGAGTATCTATCTCTTCACTGCCATCTAGTTTAAAAACGATTCGGGAAACAGGGTGCCTCAGTGGCACCATTGCTTGAGCATCTGACTCCTGGTTTCAGCTCTGGTCCTGATATCGTGATTCTGAGATCAAGTTCCGCTTTCCACTTTGCTCAGCATGGAGTCTGGCTGAGTTTCTCTGCCCCTCCTGTTCATGCTCTCTCTCTCAAATAAGTAAATTAATTTAAAAAAAACATTTGGGAAGGGATAAAGAACAAGAAATAAAATACTAATATACTCTGATACAGCAGCCACAATGATGAACGTATTCTCTCAGTACATTTAGTTGCAAAATATCTTTAGCCCAAAGAACTTCAGTTTGATAATAACCAACTGTAACATTTCCTAAAAGTTTCACAGACTTTCCAGATATATAGCCTACTTGTTGATCACTTAAAAACAACCTAAACTTGAAAACTTTCTGGTGTGGTGCATGTATGCTTAAAATTAAGAATTGGGTTTAATCAGGTTAATCTTTCAAGACTATTAAAGATTTCATTTCCAAGACACACACTAGCTTACAGGGCTGGTTTAAAATGACAGTTTAAATAGAATCAGTTTTGGAAGTTGCTTGTTTTGTTTGTAATTAGTCTGATGGAAAGACTGAAATGAAGTGAATGACATTGAGTTACCCCATGGAGAAATGACAAGACCACGCAATGGTTCTTTCCAGCCAAGGGACTCTACAGTTAATATCAGGTTATCACTTACAGATGTTCACTGAATATAATTTTCTTTATTTAAAAACCCCTTTGCAGACACATATTTTCCCTTCTGATAATTTTAAAAGACTTCATTACACAACCATAAGAATGTTTAAAATGAAAAGATGGATAATACCAGATGTAAATAATAAAGTAAAGAAATTGGAACTCTCACACTCTGCTTGCTGGTGAGAGCATAAAGCTATTTGGCAGTATCTATAATGCTTAAAATCAGAATATCCTAATATAGATATCCTATGATAGGAATGTGTACTTATGTCCACCAAAACACATGAATGCTCATAGAAACACTATTCATTACAGCCCCAAAATGGAAACAACCTAAGAGTCTATCAATAATAGAATGAATAAATTTTTATATATTCATATAATAGACTATTAATCACCAATAAAAAAAGAACAAACTAATGTTACACATAAAAATATGGATTGATCTTACAGACCTAATAGTAAATAAAAGTAGCCAGATACAAAAGACTAAATACATTGTGATTCTATTTAGATGAAGCTCAATATAGGCAAACAAATACATGATGATAAATGTCAGAATACAGCTAATTCCTTGGCATAGTGGTGTTATCTAAAATGGAGTAAGAATGGGACTACTGGGGTGCTGATGATGTTCTAATTCTTGATCTGGGTGCTGGCTTCACAAACACAGGTATGTTCCTCTTGTGAAAATTAATGAAGTTGTATACTAATGATCTGTGCCCTCCTCTGTATGTATATTACATTAAAAGGAGGAAAAAGAAAAAGAAAACTAACAACCTGAATTAGTTACTTCACAGTTCACACCAGCAACCATGACTGCTTTATTCCATTTCTCTGACATACATTAATACAGTATTAACTATGATATAAACTATGATGGATAAGATCTGGTATTGCAACCTTACTCTTTTCTCTATTGCAGAAAAGAGAAATGGCTCACTGGTAACGAAAATGCAAATCCTAAAGAGTTCTTTTTGTTTTCCTTTGATTTTTAGTACTTCCCACTTTCTAGCAGTCACCACATTAAACCTCATAAACATACACACACTAAAGCCACTCTGTCACAGCTGAATTATCTTATCATGATTTACATTTGCTTGTTTTGTTTAAAGAACTATGTTAATATTCTTCAAATGAAAACCCTCTTATTGAATTTTAATATAAAATTCAGTTATCCCACTAATCAACTGAACTCAAGATGAAAGCAAACACCCAATATTGGAAACTTTTTAAAAAAATGTATATTTTGATTAATTTTATGTTGTTGCTTTATGTACTGTAGGGACACACATTTATTATACCATACAAACTATTATTATATCTGAATTATTCTTTTATCCAAAGACAGATAAAATCAGAAGCAGTGAGCAATTTTATTAAAGTCAACACTATCCAAATGTCGAGTTTTCATTATGTAAATACAGTACTGTTGTAGTAGTTTAGTAAACAGGCAATGACTTTTGCTGGAACATTATATTTTTGACAGTATATATATATATATATATATATATAATTTTCAAAGTTTAAGAACAGGTTTCATAACCATAAAAACCTGCTAGTTTGGAATCTGCTTCTTTGCTATGAAGGACTTGATTACTTCCTTGCAAGAATGTATCACATGCATCTAGTGACACCAGAAAGCCGTGAAAATATTTGAAGGCTTTCAAAAGAGGCAATAAAGCTATATTTTAAAATTGATAGGAAATTTTTGGAGGAGCATGGAAAAATGGTGGAGTAGGAGGACCCTGACCTCAGCTTGCCTCGTGTTTTCAACTAGATATCATCCACATCCAAGTCAACAAACCAGAAAGCAATCTAACAACTGGACAAACAAACTCCACAAATATAAAGAAGCTGCAGCTGAAAAGTTAAGAGGGTCAGAAAGGCAGAGGAAGTCTCCTCATAGGAGGGAGGGAGCTCTGCAAACAGAGACAACAGAGAAAGGCCCATGTACCAGAGAGCTCACAAGGGGAAAACTAATCCCTATAACATTTGACTTTGAAAACCATAGGGGCTGAATTCCCTCACTTTATAAACCCATTGGTACTTGGAGACCAGAGATTTAAAAGTCTGCTGACTCTGCACAGAGTGGGGAAGCCAGGAGGGTGCGTGATAGCTGGATCACCACCATTAAAAAAAGACAGCAGCTTGCATGGAGATGCAACAACAACAACAACAACAAAAAAAAACAGTTTGTACAACACCAGGGGAAGATAGAAGACAGATTAGTTTGTACTGATTTTGATTTCAGAGCTTATTTGGGGACTTCTCCAAAAAACAGGGGAGCTGGCAGGCACCATTTACTGACCCTGCCCTGTACCATAAACACAGAGCACCCTGCCAGATGCAGGGCTGCACAGACACTTGCCGCCCAACCCACTGGCAGTGTGCCACAATCACAAGATCTGCTGAGGACTAGCCCACTCCAAGCCTGCTGGCCTGGGCTCTAGGCTTAGGGTGAATTTTGTTAAAGCCATGCATGCACCCCCTACCAGTCCCTGCATACACATCAACTACACTCTGCCGGATAGGGCACCTCAAGCCACTGTAATATGTCCTGTCCAGCTGCTGCAGCAGTGCCCAGTCAACCCACCAGGCACAGCTGCAAGCATCCCGCCATGATCACACACCAGGAGCAGAAGCCTGCAGACATCTTCCTACCCCCACCCAGTCTCAAACCCCCAGTAGCCCTGGTACAGGGCCCCCAGCTGCTTCAGTGCTACAACATATCTGACATAAAACTAGTGGCCCAGTGCAAATGTTGTATATGGCTACCCCACCCCCAAGCCCCCCCAGAGGCCACACCCCTTCAGATCTGGCCTGCCTGAGTCCAACGAACACCACAGAGTGTAAGAACAGCCCACAACAGGCAGCTGTCTGTACTGAAAGGAAAAGAGACTCAGACACAACAGCAGGGCCTATGCAACACACATAGGATACTCTCCTGAAGTGCCAGATTCTGGGAAACAGGCGGCACTGCACTGCAGGGAACCCCAAGAACACTTCTTCATAAACTCACTAGATTCAAGAGCAAAAGACACAGTTGACTTTCTTAACACACAGAAAGAGACACAAAGAGGTAGACAAAATGTAGAGATAGGTAATTTATCCCAAGTGAAAGAACAGGACAAGGCCATAGTCCAATATCTATGTGAAACAGATACAAGCAACATGCTTGATAGAGAATTTAAAGAAATGATCATAAAGATACTCACTGGACTTCAGAAAAGGGTGGAAGACATGAGTGAGTCCTTCAACACTAAGATAAGTAATAACATTACAGAGATAGGGTGCTTAATAAATGAAATGAGAAACATGGTTAATGGAATGAACAGTAGGATGTAAGAAGCAGAGGAACAGATTAGTGACCTAGAAAAGTAATGGAAAGTAATCAAACTGAAAAAAAGAGAAAAAAATTACACAAAACAAGATTAGGTTTAGGGAATTCAGTAACTCCATCAAATGTAACACCATTCATATCATAAGTGTCCTAGAAGAAGAGTAAAGGGGGAAGAAAATTTATTTGAAGAAATAATAGCTTAAAACTTCCCTAATCTGGGGAAGGAAACAGATATCCAGATCCAGGAGGTACAGAGAATTCCCATCAAAATGAACAAAAGCAGACCCACACCAAGATATATTGTAATTAAACTTGCAAAATATGATGAAAAATACAAAAACCTTCAAAGCTACAAAGCAAAATAACACATTAACTTATAAGGGAAAACCCATAAGGGTTGCAGGAAATTTTTCAACAAAATCTATGCAAGTCAGAAGGGAGTTGCATGATATATTCAAAGTGCTGAATGGGAAAAATCTGCAGCCAAGAATACTACCCAGTAAGGCTACCATTCAGAATAAAATGAGAGATAAAGAGTTTCCAAGACAAACAAAAACTAAAAAAGTTCATGACCATTAACCAGACCAGCAAGAAACACTAAAGGGAACACTTTGAATGGAAGGGAGATACCAAAAGTGAGAGTATAAATGTAGGAAAAGCAAAAGCAGTGAAAATGAGTATTTCTATAAAAAATCAGTCAGGGAACTCCAAAAAAGGATATAAAATCAATAACATATAACAAAAATGTGGAGGACAGAAGGAAAGAATGGGTTCAAATTTAAAAGACCATCAACTTAATGTGGACTACAATATACAGAGAAGGTTATTAAAAAATGGTAACCATATATCAAATCCACTAATAAACATGCAGAGTAAAGACAAAGAAATCCAAATATACCTCTAAAGAAAATAAGGAAAACATCGAAGAGAGAAAACAAAAAAGGATCAAGAGAATCTTCAGAAACAAACACAAAACAAGTAAATAATGGCAATAAATACACTTCTATCAATTTCTTTGACTGTAAATGGACTCCTTGCTCCAATCAAAAGACATAAGGTGATACAATAGTTGGAAAAAAAAAAAGATCCATCTATGTGCTGCCTACAAGAGACACATAATAGACCTAAAGACACCTGCAGATTGAAAGTGAGAGAATAGGAAAAAAATCTATCATGCAAATGGATGTCAAAAAAAAAAGCTAAAGGAGCAGTATTTATTTCAGACAAATAGACTTTAACACAAAGACAGTAACAAAAGACAAAGAGAGACTCTATATAATAATAAAGGAGACAAAATTAATAAAAGAAAGGATAAAAACCATGTAATCTTCCCCATAGATGCAGAAAAAGCATTTGACAAAATACCGCATCCATTCGTGATTTAAAAAAAAAAAAAAAAAACTCAACAAAGTGGGGCTAGAGGGAACATACTTCAACATCATAAAGGGCATATATGAAGGGCCCACATGTAATTTCATTCTCAATGGGGAAAAACTGAGAGCTTTTCCTCTATAGTCAGGAAGAACACAGAGATGTCCATCATCACCATTATTATTTAACATATTACTGGAAGTCCTAGTTTCAGCAATGAGACAGAAGAGAAGAGAAGAGAAGGCATCCAAACAAGCATGGAAAAAGTCAGACTTTCACTATCTGCTGATGACATGATACTCTATGTAGAATATCTAAAAGACTCCACCAAAAAATTGCTGGAAATGATTCAGAAGAGTCACAGGATATAAAATCAATGTACAGATATCTGTTGCATTTCTATACACCAATGATGAAGCAGCAGAAATAGAAAATAAGGAAACAATCCCATTTACACTTGCCCCAAACCTATGATACCTAGGAATAAAACTTACCAAAGTGGTGAAAAAAACTGTATCCTAAAAATAATATAACACTGATGAAAGAAATTGGAGACAACACAAAGAAATGGAAAGACATTCCATGTTCATGGACTGGAAGAACAAATATTGTTAAAATGTTTAGATTACCCCATGCAAGCTACACAGTTAATGCAATCCCTATCAAAATACCAGCAGCATTTTTCACAGAACTAGAACATGCTTAAAATTTATATGGAACCACAAAAGACCTAATAGCCAAAGCAATCCTGAGAAAGCAAAGCTGGAGGCATCGCAATTCTGGACTTCAAGTTGTATTACAAAGCTGTAGTAATCAAAACAGTATGGTATGGGCACAAAAATAGACATGTAGATTGACAGGACAGAATAGAAAATCCATAAATAAGCCCATAAGTATATGGTCAATTAATAGTCAACAAAGCAGGAAGAATATCCAATAGGAAATAGATAGTCTCTTCAGTGAATGGTGGTGAGAAAACTAGACAACAACATGCAGAAAAATGAAACTGTACCACTTTCTTTTTTTTTTAAGATTTTATTCATTCACTTTCTTATACCATACAGAAAAATAAATTCAAAATGGATTAAAGACGTAAATGTGAGACCTCAAACTGTAAAATTCCTACAAGAGAACACAGATACTAACTTCTTTGACAACAGTCATAGCAATTTCCTTCTAGATGGGTCTCCTGAGGCAAAAGAAACAAAAGTAAAAATAAACTATTGGGACTACATCAAAATAAATGCTTCGGCACAGTGAAGGAAACAATCAACAAAACTAAAAGGAAACCTGCAGAATGGGAGAAGATATTTGCAAATGACATATCCGATAAAGGGTCAGTATCCCAACTAAATACAGAACTTATAAAACTCAACACACTCTAAAAAATAATCCAGTTAAAAAAATGGGCAGAAGACATGAACAGAAATTCCTTCAAAGATGACAGAGATGGCCAACAGACACATGAGAAGATGCTCATCATCACTCATCATAAGAGAAATGAAAATCAAAACTACAGTGAGGGGGAGGAGGGACAAGATGGTGGAGAAGTAGGAGACGCTGTTTCAACCGGTCTCCTAAAGTGAGTTAATTATCTACCAGAACACTCTGAACACCCATGAAATCAGCCTGAGATGTAGGATTATATACTTCTGGATCTCTACGGGGGCAGAAGACACCAGTGGAGAGGTAAAGCAGAGTGGAAATTTCGGACTGATATTGGAGGATAAACAGAAGGGGAAGGGAGCCACCAGAAGCGACCCGTTGGAAACAAATACCCCAATATGAAAGTGCCCTGTGATTGGGGACCAGCATCAACTTGGAGTCCAGTTAAATGCACTCAAAAAGAGCAAAAGATCTTAAGGGGCAATTGGTGGAATCAGGCGGTCATGGGCATGGCCTAAGCCCACGGACCCAAGACTGTCACTGCTGGTGACCACCCATGCGGGAGAGAGTGCAGTGGAGCCTCCAGTTCCTGGTCGCTGAGCCCCCGGGGTTGCACGGCCTGCACCAACCCTTGGCTGGGTGCACTCCCACCCCCTTATGAGGGAGTCTGGTGTGGGTGCCAGCATGCACTCTCTAGAACTATAGCCTTTGCACTCTGCAAGCACACTGCAACTGGGGTCTGACCCATTCCCCGCCCACGTCTGAGAAAGCTCCATGTGGGCACTAGCCAGAAGTCTCTAGATCTGGCCCAGGGTCTGGATGCTCCCAGCCTGGGCCTAAAGGAACTCAGTGTGATCTCTGGTCAGGATCCATCAGCGGTGATCTGCGCAACCGTGAGGTCTAGACCCCAGACAGCAGTCCCGGCAAAGGCAGCCACTAGAAGCAGGCTCCCTGGACCAATATCGCTAGAGGTTTTAGTGGCACTGGGGTGCAGAGACAAGCAGGAGCTTCAGGGGACCTGAGAGGGTGGCTGGGGAAGTGCACTGCCTGTGAGAGGTCCACGGCTCAGCGGAGTTTGCAGAGGGAGAGTCTGTGTGTTCTGTACCATCCGGAGGGGAGGAGACTGAGGCTTCTCTCTGAGACTGAGGTCTGGATGCTGTTTGCTTTCCACTAAACCCATGAAAAGCCACAAAAAGCAGTCAAAGAACAAAAACCTCCAGAGAACAAAAGCCTGAAAAACCGGTATCCATAGAGACCAGCCTCTTGATAGGGAGCAGGACAACTCAACCCAAGCAAGTCTGACTGAAAAACAACATGGCAGGCCATTCCCCAAAAAGCAAGCCAAAAGCATGAGAGGACAACCACCATAGGGTCCCCATAAAACTATAAAACCCCAACATGAGGGGAAAACAATATATTCAGCTCCCAATATTGCCCTAAAACCTGTATATTTCATAGATACAACATTTATGTTCAATTCGTTCTCATTATTCTTATTTTTAATTTTTTAACCTACTTACTGTTACAAATAGAGGTTTAATACAACATATTCCATAATAACCTTTTAACTTGAACTTTTCTCATACATATACCTGTGTTTTTATTTTCTTTTCTATTTTTTTTAAAGATTTTATTTATTTATTTGACAGATAGAGATCACAAGTTGGCAGAGAGGCAGGCAGAGAGAGAGGAGGAAGCAGGCTCCCCGCTGAGCAGAGAGCCCGATGTGGGGCTCGATCCCAGGACCCTGAGATCATGACCTGAGCCGAAGGCAGAGGATTTAACCCACTGAGCCACCCAGGCGCCCCTCTTTTCTATTTTTTTAATATGCATATAGATATAAGTTTCAAGGCAATCCTCTTTCCCTAATCAATACTACCCCTATATATAAAACAGTTTTAATCTCCCTTTATCTCTGGAAAGTTGAGTCCTTTAACAAAGATATCAAGATACACCCAAGAAGAATCAAAATAAACTTCCTCACCCACATTGAGGATTTATAAACGCCCTCCCATCCTTTTCTTCTGTCAGTGTTTCTGTGTATTTGTTTTATTATGGTATTATATAAATCTTATCCTTGGGGTTCATTTTGGCTGGGTTCTTTTTTTTTTTTTCTTGTCATTTGCAATTTTAGGTCATTTTGTTTGTCTGTTTTTGTTTGTATACCTTATAAATCTTACTTTTGGGGCTCATTCTGGCTGGGTCTTCCCTTTTCTCTCTCTCTCTCTCTCTCTCTCTTTTTTCTTTTTCTTTTTCTTTTTCTTTTTTTTTTTTGGTGGTGACTTCTGATTGCTCAGAAGCATTCCAGGGTGCACCTTGCCTGGATCATGGTTGACATATTCAGCAATAAATCCCCTCAACTACCTCTCACCAAAATGACTAGGAGGAGGAACAACCAACAGAGGAAAAATTCAGACACTGTGCCCTCTCCCACAGAATGATTGTATATGGACATAAACAGTATGTCATAAAGGGAATTTGGGGTAGCAATTATCCAGGCAATGGCTAGGATGGAGAAAACCATTAGTGACAACATAGAATCTCTAAGGGTACGAATGAGAGCCGATCTGGCAGCAGTTAAAAATGCTATCAATGAGATCCAATCTGATCTAAATACTCTAACAGCTAGGGTAACTGAGGCAGAAGACAGAATTAGTGATCTAGAGGGAAGAATTAGTGATCTAGAGACAAACTGACAGAGAAAAAGGATCAGGAGGAGGCATGGAAGAAACAGCTTAGAAGCCATGAAAACAGAATTAGGGAAATAAATGACACCATGAAATGTTCCAATGTCAGAATTATTAGGATCCCTGAGGGGGTGGAGAAAGAGAGAAGACTAGAAGAGATAGTTGAACAAATTCTGGATGAAAAATTTCCCAGTCTGGGGGATGGAACAAGTGTTCATGTCCTAGAGGCAAAAAGAACATCCTCCAATGAATACAGAAAGACCTCCATGCACTTGACTGTGAGACTGATGAATCATAATTTTAGATGAGAGCTTCTGAGGGCAGCTATGGAGAAGAAATTCTTTACGTACAGAGGAAGGTCCATTAGAATAATGTCAGACCTGCCCACAGAAACCTGGCAAGCCAGAAAGGGCTGACAAGAACTATTCAGGGCACTAAATGAGAAGAACATGTAGCCAAGAATACTTTATCCAGCAAGGCTGACATTCAAAATGGATGGAGAGACAAAGAGCTTCCAAGACCGGCAAGGTTTAAAAGAGTATGTGACCACCAAGCCGGCACTACAAGAAATATTAAGGGGGGTTCTATAAAAGAAGAAAGAACCCAAGAGTGACATAGACCAGAAATTTACAGAGACAAACTATAGAAACAGGGACTTCACAGGCAACGTGATGTCAATAAAAATGTATCTTTCAATAATCGCCCTCAACATGAATGGCTTAAATGCTCCCATAAAATGGCACAGGGTTGCAGACTGGATAAAAAGACAGGACCTGTCCATATGCTGTCTACAAGAGACACATTTCAAACCTAAAGATACATTCAGAATTAAAGTGAAGGGTGGAGAAGCATCTTTCATGCCAACAGGCCTCAAAACAAAGCTGGGACAGTGATTCTCATATTAAATAAATTAGATTTTAAGGTAAAGACTGTAGTCAGAGATAAAGAAGGATACTACATAATTCTTAAAGGGTCTAACCACCAAGAATATCTAACAATTATAAATATTTATGCCCCCAGTATGGGAGCAGCCAACTACATAAGCCAACTGTTAATCAAGATAAGGAGTCATATTGCTTTGAATACATTAATAGTAGGGGATCTTAGCATGCCACTCTCAGTAACAGACAGATGATCCAAGCAGAAAATCAATAAAGAAACAAGAGCATTGAATGACACATTGGACTGGAAGGACTTCATAGATAAATACAGAACATTCCACCCTAAAACAATAGAATACTCATTCTTCTCGAGCACACATGGAACTTTCTCCAGAACTAACTACATACTGGGTCACAAATCAGGGCTCAACCAACACCAAAAGATTGAAATTAGTCCCTGCATATTCCCAGACCACAATGCTTTGAAACAGGAACACAACCACAAGAAAAAGTTTGGAAGGAATTCAAACACTTGGAAGCTAAAGACCACCCTGCTCAAGAATGTTTGGATCAACCAGGAAATCAAAGAAGAACTTAAACAATTCATGGAAACCAATGAGAATGAAGACACATCAGTCCAAAACCTATGGGATACAGCAAAGGCGGTCCTAACGGGGAAATACATAGCCATCCAAGCCTCACACACAAAAAATGAAAAATCCAGAATACACCAGCTCTCTTTACACCTTAAAGAACTGGAAAACCAACAACAAATTAAGCCAACCCCATGTACAAGAAGGGAAATAATCAAGATTAGAGCAGAGATCAATGAGATAGAAACTAAAGATGCAGTAGAACACATCAATGAAACTGGAAGCTGGTTCTTTGAAAGAATCAATAAGATCAATAAGCCACTGGCCAAACTAATCCAAAAGAAAAGAGAGAGGACCCAAATTAATAAAATTATCAGTGAAAGGGGGGAGATCACGACTAACACCATGGAAATAGAAACAATCATCAGAAATTATTATGAACAGTTATATGCCAATAAGTTAAGAAACCTAGATGAAATGGATGCATTCCTGGAAACCTATCAACTTTCAAGACTGAACCAGGAAGAAACTGACAACCTGAATAGACCAATATCTAGTAACAAAATTGAAGCACTGATCAAAACCTCCCAAAAAACAAGAGCCCAGGGGGGTGCCTGGGTGGCTCAGTGGGTTAAGGCCTCTGCCTTCGGCTCAGGTCATGATCCCAGGGTCCTGGGATCGAGCCCCGCATCGGGCTCTCTGCTCAGTGGGGAGCCTGCTTCCTCCTCTCTCTCCGCCTGCCTCTCCACCTACTTGTGATCTCTGTCTGTCAAATAAATAAATAAAATCTTAAAAAAAAAAAAAAAAACAAGAGCCCAGGACCTGATGGATTCCCTGGAGAATTCTACCAAACATTCAAAGAAGAAATAACATCTGTTCACCTGAAGCTGTTTCAAAGAAATAGAAACAGAAGGAAAACTTCCAGACTCCTTCTAAGAAGCCAGCATTTCCCTGATCCCCAAACTAAGCAAAGACCCCACCAAAAAGGAGAATTTCAGACCAATATCCCTGATGAATATGGATGCCAAGATTCTCAACAAGATCCTAGCTAAAAGGATCCAACTGTACATTAAAAAGATTATCCAACATGACCAGGTGGGATTTATCCATGAGATGCGAGGGTGGGTCAATATTTGCAAATCAATCAATGTGATAGAACAAATCAATAAGAGAAGAAAGAAGAACCACATGGTCCTCTCAATTGACACAGAAAAAGGATTTGACAAGATACAGTATCTGTTCCTGATTAAAATGCTTCAACATATAGGGACAGGGGGAACATTCCTCAACTTCATAAAATCTATCTATGAAAAACCCACATCAAATATCATTCTCAATGGGGAAAAGCTGACAGTCTTCCCTTTGAGATCAGGCACAGGACAAGGATGCCCACTCTTGCCACTGTTGTTCAAAATAGTACTAGAAATCCTAGCAACAGCGATCAGACAACAAAAAGAAATAAAAGTTATTCAAATTGGCAAAGAAGTAGTCAAACTCTCTCTTTGCAGATGACATGATACTTAAATGGAAAACCCAAAAGACTCCACCCCCAAACCACTAGAACTCATACAGCAATTCAGTAATGTGGCAGGATACAAAATCCATATACAGAAGAAATCAGTTGCTTTCTTATATAGTAACAATGAAAATACAGAAAGGGAAATTAGAGAATCGACTCCATTTACTATAGCACCAAGAACCATAAGATACCTGGGAATAAACCTAACTAAAGAAGTAAAGGATCTGCACTTGAGGAACTACAGAACACTTACGAAAGAAATTAAAGAAGACACAGAAAGATGGAAGACCATTCCATGCTCATGGATCAGAAGAATAAACATTGTTAAAATGTCTATAATGCCTAGAGCAATCTATACTTTCAATGGCATCCCAATCAAAATTCCACCAGCATTTTTCAAAGAGCTGGAGCAAACAATCCTAAAATTTGTATGGAACCAGAAGAGACCCCGAATTGCTAAGGAAATGTTGAAAAAGAAAAATAAAACTGGGGGCATCACGTTGCCTGATTTCAAGCTTTACTACAATGCTGTGATCACCAAGACAGCATGGTACTGGCACAAAAACAGACACATAGACCAGTGGAGCAGAGCAGAGAGCCCAGATATGGACCCTCAATTCTATGGTCAAATAATCTTCGACAAAGCACGAAAAAATATACAGTGGAAAAAAGACAGTCTCTCCAATAAATGGTGCTGGGAAAATTGGACAGCTATGTATGGAAAAATGAAACTCAACCATTCTCTTATTCCATACACAAAGATAAACTTGAAATGAATAAAAGACCTCAACATGAGGAAGCAATCTATCAAAATCCTAGAAGAGAACCTAGGCAATAACCACTTCAACATCGGCCACAGCAACTTCTTTGAAGACATGTCTCCAAAGGAAAAGGAAACAAAACCGAAAATGAACTTCTGGGACTTCATCATGGTCAAAAGCTTCTGAACAGCAAAGGAAACAGTCAACTAAACAAAGAGGCAACCCACAGAATTGGAGAAGATATTCGCAAATGACACTACAGAAAAAGGGCTGAACATCAGATCCATAAAGAACACCTCAAACTGAACACATACAAAACAGATAATCATGTCAAAAAATGGGCAGAAGACATGAACAGACATTTCTCCAAAGAAGATATACAAATGGCTAACAGACACATGAAAAAATGTTCATCATACTAGCCATCAGGGAGATTCAAATCAAAACCACATTGAGATACCACCTTACCCCAGTTAGAACGGCCAAAATTAACAAGACAGTAAACAAGTGTTGGAGAGGATGTGAAGAAAGGGGAACCCTCTTACACTGTTGGTGGGAAAGCAAGTTGGTGAAGCCACTTTGGAAAACAGTGTGGAGATTCCTTTAGAAATTAAAAATAGGGGCACCTGGGTGGCTCAGTGGGTTAAGCCTCTGCCTTCGGTTCAGGTCGTGGTCTCAGGGTCCTGGGATCAAGCCCCGAGTCAGGCTCTCTGCTCAGCGGGGAGCCTGCTTCCCTCTATCTCTCTGCCTTTCTCTCTGCCTACTTGTGATCTCTCTCTCTCTCTCTTTCTCTCTCTCTCTCTAATAAATAAATAAAATATTTAAAAAAAAAAGAAATTAAAAATAGAACTACCCTATGACCCTGCAATTGCACTACTGGGTATTTACCCCAAAGATACAGATGTACTGAACATAAGGGCCATATGTACCCCAATGTTCATAGCAGCAATGGCCACAGTCACCATACTGTGGAAAGATCCAAGATGCCCTTCAACAGACAAATGGATAAAGAAGATATGGTCCATATATACAATGGAGTATTGTGCCTCCATCAGAAAGGATGAATACCCAACTTTTGTATCAACATGGACAGGACTGGAGGAGATTATGCTAAGTGAAATAAGTCAAGCAGAGAGAGTCAATTATCATATGATTTCACTTACTTATTGAGCATAAGGAATAACACGGAGGACATGGGGAGATGGGGAGGAGAAGTGATTTGGGTGATATTGGGAGGAGAGACAAACCATGAGAGGCTGTGGACTCAGAAACAAACTGAGGGTTTTGGAGGGGAGGAGGTGGGTGGTTGGGTGAGCCTGGTGGTGGGTATTAAGGAGGGCATGTATTGCGTGGAGCATTGGGTGTGGTACATAAACAATGAAATTTGGAACACTGAAAAAAAATTAAATTAAGGAAAAAAAAACCACTACAGTGAGATATCCCATCACACCTGTCAGAATAGCCAAAATCAACAACATAAGAAACAAAAGGTACTGGTGAGGATGTGGAAATAAAGAAACTGTCATGAATGTTCTGTTGGTGGGGATGCAAACTCTTGCAGACACTCTGGGAAATAGTACAGAGGTTCCTCAAAACCACTAAAAATATAATTACCATATGATCCAGTAAATACTGGGTATTTACTCAAAGAATAGAAGAACATTAATTCAAAGATATAACATGCACTTGTATGTTTATAACAGCATTATTTACAATAGCCAAGATATGAGAGCAGCCCAAGCGTTCACTGATTCATGAATGGATAAAGAAGATGTGGTGTATATATATACTTGGAATGTTATTCAGCCATAGGAAACAATGAAATCTTGCCATTTCCAGTGTCATGGATGGAGCTACGAAGTATAATCCTAAGCAAATAAATCAGGGAAAGACAAACACCATATGATTTCACTTATATGTGGAATTTAAGAAACAAAGCAAAGAAAGAAAAGAGAGTCAAAGCAAGAAACAGATTCTTAATTATAGAGAACAATTTAATGATTACTAGATGAGAGGTAGGTGATGGAGTTTAGGGAGTGCATTTGTCGTGATGAGCACCAGGTGATGTATGGAAGTGAAGTACTGTATTGTATACCCGAAGCTAATATAACACTATGTTAACTGCAATTGAAATAAATACTTTAAATTTAAAAATAGTGTAATTTGAAATAACAAATCACATTGACACTGTAATACATATTCAATTAATTGAAATAAAAATAAAAAAATTGTTTCTCATATGGAATTTATGATGAATACACACATATAAGAAACACGTAGTATGAACACTCATAATTTATTTGGAATACTCTTTGCACATCCATTTGTAAGAATACCAAAAAAGAAAGAAAAATGAGAATCCCAAACAAACTTGTGATTTTTGTAAAGAAATTTGGACCTCTTTTGGCCTTCATTTTTCTTTTGCAAAAATCGCCTTACATGAAAAATGTATAAAAGTAATGCAACTCCATACTGGGGCTTTAATCTCTAGTCACTTCCATGAAAGAAGGGCAGATCAGAGAGTATAACTTTCCCTTATCATACAGATCATCTCCTGTGTTGACAAAAGAAATCCTGTTAGTTTTTCTTAGACAAATGTGACTCCAACCTATTATGACACTTTATTTTTTCAGCTGTGCTACACCATGAAACCTAGTACTTTTTAAGCTGCACTATACCAACCCATGAAACTTTTGCATTGAAAGCTGCAAGCTTCCAGACATTTAAAGGCACAATTTTTCTTCACTGCAAGACCCAAGTCACCTAACTGATAAATTTTTTAATTGAATTATAACTCACTTGACTGTCTTATCCATTCAAAACTGCCTTGGTCTTTATAGAGTTCTCAGGAAATTTTCAACCCTTCTGAAACGAATAGCAATTCTGACTTTGGTGGTACTTGGCCTTCTTATGTCTGTATTCATTACATGTATTTTTTAAATAAGGCATTAGTTCTTTCACTTCTAATATGATGTTTCAGAGAGGGGGAAAATCATGCTGGCTCTTTTCTTCAACTATGAATATTCATCAGTTAAAACAATTTGAGGACTGGAGTCTTTGGTATCCTGTTTTAGGACCTGCTAGCCATAGAATTTGTGCACCTGTAGCCTGGATTTATAGCTCTAATTCAGTCATCAGGGTATTCAAAACCCTGGCTTTAAATATCTGCCACATAGATAATGAGTAACAAAACGAGAGTATAACTATTGTGCCTTCAAAGAAAAGCAATAAACTATTCTGCTTGCTCTCCTTCATGTTCTTTAATTCATTTCATTTCAACTACCCAGAACAATTTCACCAGCCATTAGCCTGGAATGAACCTTACAAAGGCTGATTGTTTTTATCAAGATGGGTCCCACCTGAAACTAATACAACACTATATGTTAACCAATTGGAATTTAAATAAAAGCCTTAAAAAAAAGATGGGTCCCAACACTCCCTCCCGTTCCTTTTCATAAGTTTTGGCACAAAATGCGTTACTTTAGAGCTCCAGACTTGTTTTTTCAAAGGAGAAAACTTGTGAAGCAAAGGACAGACAAAAGTCAGATCCAGATTCAAAACCCTAGAATAATATCCACTAAGAATTTTGAATTTTGTGTCACATTTTATAAATTAAGACCCCCCCACACACACACTTTATGAAAAACAACAACAACAGGGGGAATCTCTTTGGTAAATTCTAAAGCTAGGTAACTCCCAGTTTAAATCTGAAATAAAAACACCCCAAGCCGCTAATTACCAGTCATGAAAATAAGCTAGTTCAAGAATTTTCTTTAAAGAACACTAGCATTGGACTTCTTGCTCAGTGTGGAGCCTGCTTCTCCCTCTGACTGCCACTCCGTCTGCCACTCCCCCTGCTTGTGTGCACTCTCTCCCTCTCAAGAATAAATAAATAAAATCTTTAAAAATTATTTATTGGATTTTAAATCCAGAATGATATATTTATACTTCTGTAAGCAGGTGATCAGCATATTTGGAAATACAAACTGGCTCTCATTTTAGAGTGTTCATGGATTACATGCAAAATACATAATTTTATTGGAGAAATATTAAGGCTAGGAAGTGAACTAAAAAGTGAACAGCAAGTTATTGCTGCTTTTGTTTACAAATATCTCCATGCCCCGTCAGGACTGCCAGCTCTCACCAATCATTTAGAACCTCACTGAAGGCTTTTGTCACATGCACAAACTGATTCTCCAAATATAGGGGTAAAAATGGAGCTGGGGATTGCATTAGAAACAACAAACAGCTTTGTGGAGTAAACACATTCATTATCTGTAATGCCAGTAACAAGAGAACTCTTTAGACTTTCTTGAAGACCATGCATTTTCCTGTTCTTGAACTCTATAAAATGGTTGTACATTAAATCATTATTTCAGAGGGATGAGTAACAGAATGCTGAACATGTTGGAAAAAATTCCAGTTGTTTCCAACATTTGAGGAAATTAGACTCTTAAATGCTTTATTAATTATATTTGCAAATTTTGTCACCCAACTAATACAAAAAGAAAAATCCTAACTAATAAAACTTTTCATGAGCCACCTCACTTTTTGAGTTATTAACTATCATTTTAAATAGAAAAATAAGGATGGTTATTAATCTTATCCTGGAATTTCTAGGTAATTTGTAACATCTACTGGTATTTGTACAATTCAATGTGGAAGGTGCTGGTTTGTGATTAATAAGGTACAGAATACACATACATCAGTGTTAACCACCAGATATGTATGGAGTACATTTTTCAGGCAAGATACAGTGAGCACACCAGCAAATACAGGACAAGAATCAAATAAGTTCTCATGATAATTCTGAAGACTGGTTTGGTTTTGTTTTGTTTTTTAAAGATTTTATTTATTTATTTGACAGACAGAGATCACAAGTAGGCAGAGAGGCAGGCAGAGAGAGAGAGAGAGAGAGAGGAGGAAGCAGGCTCCCTGCTAAGCAGAGAGCCCGATGTGGAGCTCGATCCCAGGACCCTGAGATCATGACCTGAGCCGAAGGCAGAGGCTTAACCCACTGAGCCACCCAGGTGCCCCAAGTTTTTTTTTTTTAAATGACCAAAACTTCACCAAAAAATGCACATGTTCTTAAATAACTTCTTTGAGTTATTTAACTCATTCTTAGATAAATGGGTATACCTCAGCCCATTTTCACTTCCTAAAAGGAAAAAAAAATAGAATAAACACAGAAATCCACATTATTTCTAAATGACAGCTTTCTTTCCTATGGGAAAGGGCAAAAACAAGATCAATAGTGCCAAAACAAAAGAAACACTACTCCAAACATGCAGACAAGACTGACCGAGAAAGCTATGAAACTAGAATTTCAAAGAGAACCCACTTTGATAAATGAAGACACACCTTACCATGTCATTAAAACATACAAGCTACACAGCAATACACCAAGTCCCTACTTCTCAACAGATGGTCAAGCACCTGAAAATGGGAACATCAGTCCAGCATTCAATGCTTTACAATGCATGCACAATGGAAGATAAATAACTACAACCCCAACAGTCAAATGAACAGCAAAAGGCTATTTCTCCTTAAAGCACAGGTCTCTCTTTCCCTTTGAGAGACAAACTTTGATATCCCTTTCTGTTGGACCTTCCCTTGAAAACAGAAGTTGTCAGGATGATCTATGAGCTGATAGTAAACTTGTCATTATAAGACCTCCCAATTCTATTTTCTGTATAAGAAAAAGTTTTTGTCTCAACTAGCATTAAATAAATGATTGAAAGAAAAAAATGTTCTTTACTATATATACATATAAAAATAACATATACTTACTTACAAAATACACATAATTATGTAAGGTTAATCATAGGCATCATATTCAGAGTATACTTGAGCTCCAGGAAAGGAATTCATTGCTGGAACATCTTGCTAATGTAGGAGATTTAACAAAAGGATATCAGGATAAAATTTTAAAAGGCACCAACAGACACCACTCCAGAGGTAAAAAACAAACACTTTTTGAGATGTGAAAGGAAACCATGTTCTAGGACAGTACATTATACATGAAAAAGTATGAAGTTCAACAAGGTGATTATACTTCAATCCCTTATTATGTATAGGATAAATGGCTATCATGAAAGACCTGTGATTATCAGGGAGGTATTATTGAAGTATTATGGTTTACAAAGCAATAAATTACTAGTTCATCCATGAGTTACATTATGACCATTTAATAAGGCGCTTTCTTTTGAAATAGCCTCCACTTAGTAAGCAGGAGCTTGTAGGAATGCTGACAATACTAACTCCATCTTTAACTCTCCATCTTGTTCATGGCCTCTCTTGAGGCTATGTATTCTGGGTCCTGAGGAGATTAATATACATACTTCAGAAATGCCCACCAAGGCATGTGGCCATCCATAAATTTGTTAAAGGTAACATAGTCTCTAACCTTCCTGACACACAGGTGATTCCATGAGATCTAATGAAAGGTTAGCTGTTAGGTTGCAAGCAAACCCTGTGAGGTGCATGCGAATCCATTGATCTCACTACAGTGCCTTTCTGCACCTTCTCTCAATCTATAAAATCTGTGGACTAAGGTCTGAACTTGGCAGAGAATAGCTGCCTTCCCAATCCTCTATCAGTAAGTTATGCTAAATAAAGCTGTGTAAACTGTATATAGTTGCCTGCCTGGTTTTCTGGTCTCAAACTGCCTTTTTAGTGGGGAGGGCAGTCTCTCCTCCCCAACCCCTTTGAATAGAGCTGTAGGTATTTGGTGGTGTGGTTTTTGAGCAAGTTCACATTGCATCATAACACAAATTTTGTACCCTCTTTCTTAGACATTAAACTTTTCTCCCTGCTCCCACACATATCACTTTTTTATTGTACATTCTGAAGCATTTTCTGCTGTTTGTCATTTTCAACTTTGGCTCTTATAAATTCACCTCCCTTCATACAGAATTGTTGTAATTTCCCTTCCTTCTTTCATGTTATGTTCTCAGACTTTTCCTTCCAATGCTCTCCTGGTTAGTGGCCATTTTCCTTGATCCAACTCTTTTGGTTAAATAGCTTGCTTTGTGTCCCATTTGCTAGTGCTGCATTAATTCTCCTTTTAGCATCCTTGGTTAAAATTGTGAAATTAAGTCTGCCTTTTGAGACTCTTCAACTACCATTCTATTGCCACCTTCTCACTCCTAGTATCAGTCCCAGTGTCTTTCTGTTATTGCTGATGGCCTAAACCCTCTCACCCAATGACTGAGACCATGTGCCAGAACTCGCTTCAATATCTAGTCCCAATATGGTTGCCTTGTATCCAATTCCCAAAGGAATCTACTCACTATTTACTGATACTTACCTTGATCCCCTTCTCATATTTATTGTTGGCTATTAGGTCATTTGTTTATGTGTCGTTGTTAGGGTAGATCTCACCCATCTTTTATTTCCAGAATAGTATTCTGAATATATGTGCAGATTCTTCCTTTTAGGAATCACAGTTCATCTTCTAGAACTAACCCATTACACTAGGCTCTCACAATTTGAAGCAATAATTTCTAGAGACCCACCCATCCTGTTAATATTTGAGAGGATTGAGAGATTTCTCTTCTTATATTTTAATACAAGTTAATGTATTATTTTCATATACAGCAAATTATTTCTTATATAGCATAGTTTACCTGATATTATGGGCTGAATTTTGCCCCTTAAAAGTCATATGTTGGGGCACCTGGGTGGCTCAGTGGGTTGATGGATCAACCAGGAAATCAAAGAAGAACTTAAACAATTCATGGAAACCAATGAGAATGAAGACACATCAGTCCAAAACCTATGGGATACAGCAAAGGCGGTCCTAACGGGGAAATACATAGCCATCCAAGCCTCACACACAAAAAATGAAAAATCCAGAATACACCAGCTCTCTTTACACCTTAAAGAACTGGAAAACCAACAACAAATTAAGCCAACCCCATGTACAAGAAGGGAAATAATCAAGATTAGAGCAGAGATCAATGAGATAGAAACTAAAGATGCAGTAGAACACATCAATGAAACTGGAAGCTGGTTCTTTGAAAGAATCAATAAGATCAATAAGCCACTGGCCAAACTAATCCAAAAGAAAAGAGAGAGGACCCAAATTAATAAAATTATCAGTGAAAGGGGGGAGATCACGACTAACACCATGGAAATAGAAACAATCATCAGAAATTATTATGAACAGTTATATGCCAATAAGTTAAGAAACCTAGATGAAATGGATGCATTCCTGGAAACCTATCAACTTTCAAGACTGAACCAGGAAGAAACTGACAACCTGAATAGACCAATATCTAGTAACAAAATTGAAGCACTGATCAAAACCTCCCAAAAAACAAGAGCCCAGGGGGGTGCCTGGGTGGCTCAGTGGGTTAAGGCCTCTGCCTTCGGCTCAGGTCATGATCCCAGGGTCCTGGGATCGAGCCCCGCATCGGGCTCTCTGCTCAGTGGGGAGCCTGCTTCCTCCTCTCTCTCCGCCTGCCTCTCCACCTACTTGTGATCTCTGTCTGTCAAATAAATAAATAAAATCTTAAAAAAAAAAAAAAAAACAAGAGCCCAGGACCTGATGGATTCCCTGGAGAATTCTACCAAACATTCAAAGAAGAAATAACATCTGTTCACCTGAAGCTGTTTCAAAGAAATAGAAACAGAAGGAAAACTTCCAGACTCCTTCTAAGAAGCCAGCATTTCCCTGATCCCCAAACTAAGCAAAGACCCCACCAAAAAGGAGAATTTCAGACCAATATCCCTGATGAATATGGATGCCAAGATTCTCAACAAGATCCTAGCTAAAAGGATCCAACTGTACATTAAAAAGATTATCCAACATGACCAGGTGGGATTTATCCATGAGATGCGAGGGTGGGTCAATATTTGCAAATCAATCAATGTGATAGAACAAATCAATAAGAGAAGAAAGAAGAACCACATGGTCCTCTCAATTGACACAGAAAAAGGATTTGACAAGATACAGTATCTGTTCCTGATTAAAATGCTTCAACATATAGGGACAGGGGGAACATTCCTCAACTTCATAAAATCTATCTATGAAAAACCCACATCAAATATCATTCTCAATGGGGAAAAGCTGACAGTCTTCCCTTTGAGATCAGGCACAGGACAAGGATGCCCACTCTTGCCACTGTTGTTCAAAATAGTACTAGAAATCCTAGCAACAGCGATCAGACAACAAAAAGAAATAAAAGTTATTCAAATTGGCAAAGAAGTAGTCAAACTCTCTCTTTGCAGATGACATGATACTTAAATGGAAAACCCAAAAGACTCCACCCCCAAACCACTAGAACTCATACAGCAATTCAGTAATGTGGCAGGATACAAAATCCATATACAGAAGAAATCAGTTGCTTTCTTATATAGTAACAATGAAAATACAGAAAGGGAAATTAGAGAATCGACTCCATTTACTATAGCACCAAGAACCATAAGATACCTGGGAATAAACCTAACTAAAGAAGTAAAGGATCTGCACTTGAGGAACTACAGAACACTTACGAAAGAAATTAAAGAAGACACAGAAAGATGGAAGACCATTCCATGCTCATGGATCAGAAGAATAAACATTGTTAAAATGTCTATAATGCCTAGAGCAATCTATACTTTCAATGGCATCCCAATCAAAATTCCACCAGCATTTTTCAAAGAGCTGGAGCAAACAATCCTAAAATTTGTATGGAACCAGAAGAGACCCCGAATTGCTAAGGAAATGTTGAAAAAGAAAAATAAAACTGGGGGCATCACGTTGCCTGATTTCAAGCTTTACTACAATGCTGTGATCACCAAGACAGCATGGTACTGGCACAAAAACAGACACATAGACCAGTGGAGCAGAGCAGAGAGCCCAGATATGGACCCTCAATTCTATGGTCAAATAATCTTCGACAAAGCACGAAAAAATATACAGTGGAAAAAAGACAGTCTCTCCAATAAATGGTGCTGGGAAAATTGGACAGCTATGTATGGAAAAATGAAACTCAACCATTCTCTTATTCCATACACAAAGATAAACTTGAAATGAATAAAAGACCTCAACATGAGGAAGCAATCTATCAAAATCCTAGAAGAGAACCTAGGCAATAACCACTTCAACATCGGCCACAGCAACTTCTTTGAAGACATGTCTCCAAAGGAAAAGGAAACAAAACCGAAAATGAACTTCTGGGACTTCATCATGGTCAAAAGCTTCTGAACAGCAAAGGAAACAGTCAACTAAACAAAGAGGCAACCCACAGAATTGGAGAAGATATTCGCAAATGACACTACAGAAAAAGGGCTGAACATCAGATCCATAAAGAACACCTCAAACTGAACACATACAAAACAGATAATCATGTCAAAAAATGGGCAGAAGACATGAACAGACATTTCTCCAAAGAAGATATACAAATGGCTAACAGACACATGAAAAAATGTTCATCATACTAGCCATCAGGGAGATTCAAATCAAAACCACATTGAGATACCACCTTACCCCAGTTAGAACGGCCAAAATTAACAAGACAGTAAACAAGTGTTGGAGAGGATGTGAAGAAAGGGGAACCCTCTTACACTGTTGGTGGGAAAGCAAGTTGGTGAAGCCACTTTGGAAAACAGTGTGGAGATTCCTTTAGAAATTAAAAATAGGGGCACCTGGGTGGCTCAGTGGGTTAAGCCTCTGCCTTCGGTTCAGGTCGTGGTCTCAGGGTCCTGGGATCAAGCCCCGAGTCAGGCTCTCTGCTCAGCGGGGAGCCTGCTTCCCTCTATCTCTCTGCCTTTCTCTCTGCCTACTTGTGATCTCTCTCTCTCTCTCTTTCTCTCTCTCTCTCTAATAAATAAATAAAATATTTAAAAAAAAAAGAAATTAAAAATAGAACTACCCTATGACCCTGCAATTGCACTACTGGGTATTTACCCCAAAGATACAGATGTACTGAACATAAGGGCCATATGTACCCCAATGTTCATAGCAGCAATGGCCACAGTCACCATACTGTGGAAAGATCCAAGATGCCCTTCAACAGACAAATGGATAAAGAAGATATGGTCCATATATACAATGGAGTATTGTGCCTCCATCAGAAAGGATGAATACCCAACTTTTGTATCAACATGGACAGGACTGGAGGAGATTATGCTAAGTGAAATAAGTCAAGCAGAGAGAGTCAATTATCATATGATTTCACTTACTTATTGAGCATAAGGAATAACACGGAGGACATGGGGAGATGGGGAGGAGAAGTGATTTGGGTGATATTGGGAGGAGAGACAAACCATGAGAGGCTGTGGACTCAGAAACAAACTGAGGGTTTTGGAGGGGAGGAGGTGGGTGGTTGGGTGAGCCTGGTGGTGGGTATTAAGGAGGGCATGTATTGCGTGGAGCATTGGGTGTGGTACATAAACAATGAAATTTGGAACACTGAAAAAAAATTAAATTAAGGAAAAAAAAACCACTACAGTGAGATATCCCATCACACCTGTCAGAATAGCCAAAATCAACAACATAAGAAACAAAAGGTACTGGTGAGGATGTGGAAATAAAGAAACTGTCATGAATGTTCTGTTGGTGGGGATGCAAACTCTTGCAGACACTCTGGGAAATAGTACAGAGGTTCCTCAAAACCACTAAAAATATAATTACCATATGATCCAGTAAATACTGGGTATTTACTCAAAGAATAGAAGAACATTAATTCAAAGATATAACATGCACTTGTATGTTTATAACAGCATTATTTACAATAGCCAAGATATGAGAGCAGCCCAAGCGTTCACTGATTCATGAATGGATAAAGAAGATGTGGTGTATATATATACTTGGAATGTTATTCAGCCATAGGAAACAATGAAATCTTGCCATTTCCAGTGTCATGGATGGAGCTACGAAGTATAATCCTAAGCAAATAAATCAGGGAAAGACAAACACCATATGATTTCACTTATATGTGGAATTTAAGAAACAAAGCAAAGAAAGAAAAGAGAGTCAAAGCAAGAAACAGATTCTTAATTATAGAGAACAATTTAATGATTACTAGATGAGAGGTAGGTGATGGAGTTTAGGGAGTGCATTTGTCGTGATGAGCACCAGGTGATGTATGGAAGTGAAGTACTGTATTGTATACCCGAAGCTAATATAACACTATGTTAACTGCAATTGAAATAAATACTTTAAATTTAAAAATAGTGTAATTTGAAATAACAAATCACATTGACACTGTAATACATATTCAATTAATTGAAATAAAAATAAAAAAATTGTTTCTCATATGGAATTTATGATGAATACACACATATAAGAAACACGTAGTATGAACACTCATAATTTATTTGGAATACTCTTTGCACATCCATTTGTAAGAATACCAAAAAAGAAAGAAAAATGAGAATCCCAAACAAACTTGTGATTTTTGTAAAGAAATTTGGACCTCTTTTGGCCTTCATTTTTCTTTTGCAAAAATCGCCTTACATGAAAAATGTATAAAAGTAATGCAACTCCATACTGGGGCTTTAATCTCTAGTCACTTCCATGAAAGAAGGGCAGATCAGAGAGTATAACTTTCCCTTATCATACAGATCATCTCCTGTGTTGACAAAAGAAATCCTGTTAGTTTTTCTTAGACAAATGTGACTCCAACCTATTATGACACTTTATTTTTTCAGCTGTGCTACACCATGAAACCTAGTACTTTTTAAGCTGCACTATACCAACCCATGAAACTTTTGCATTGAAAGCTGCAAGCTTCCAGACATTTAAAGGCACAATTTTTCTTCACTGCAAGACCCAAGTCACCTAACTGATAAATTTTTTAATTGAATTATAACTCACTTGACTGTCTTATCCATTCAAAACTGCCTTGGTCTTTATAGAGTTCTCAGGAAATTTTCAACCCTTCTGAAACGAATAGCAATTCTGACTTTGGTGGTACTTGGCCTTCTTATGTCTGTATTCATTACATGTATTTTTTAAATAAGGCATTAGTTCTTTCACTTCTAATATGATGTTTCAGAGAGGGGGAAAATCATGCTGGCTCTTTTCTTCAACTATGAATATTCATCAGTTAAAACAATTTGAGGACTGGAGTCTTTGGTATCCTGTTTTAGGACCTGCTAGCCATAGAATTTGTGCACCTGTAGCCTGGATTTATAGCTCTAATTCAGTCATCAGGGTATTCAAAACCCTGGCTTTAAATATCTGCCACATAGATAATGAGTAACAAAACGAGAGTATAACTATTGTGCCTTCAAAGAAAAGCAATAAACTATTCTGCTTGCTCTCCTTCATGTTCTTTAATTCATTTCATTTCAACTACCCAGAACAATTTCACCAGCCATTAGCCTGGAATGAACCTTACAAAGGCTGATTGTTTTTATCAAGATGGGTCCCACCTGAAACTAATACAACACTATATGTTAACCAATTGGAATTTAAATAAAAGCCTTAAAAAAAAGATGGGTCCCAACACTCCCTCCCGTTCCTTTTCATAAGTTTTGGCACAAAATGCGTTACTTTAGAGCTCCAGACTTGTTTTTTCAAAGGAGAAAACTTGTGAAGCAAAGGACAGACAAAAGTCAGATCCAGATTCAAAACCCTAGAATAATATCCACTAAGAATTTTGAATTTTGTGTCACATTTTATAAATTAAGACCCCCCCACACACACACTTTATGAAAAACAACAACAACAGGGGGAATCTCTTTGGTAAATTCTAAAGCTAGGTAACTCCCAGTTTAAATCTGAAATAAAAACACCCCAAGCCGCTAATTACCAGTCATGAAAATAAGCTAGTTCAAGAATTTTCTTTAAAGAACACTAGCATTGGACTTCTTGCTCAGTGTGGAGCCTGCTTCTCCCTCTGACTGCCACTCCGTCTGCCACTCCCCCTGCTTGTGTGCACTCTCTCCCTCTCAAGAATAAATAAATAAAATCTTTAAAAATTATTTATTGGATTTTAAATCCAGAATGATATATTTATACTTCTGTAAGCAGGTGATCAGCATATTTGGAAATACAAACTGGCTCTCATTTTAGAGTGTTCATGGATTACATGCAAAATACATAATTTTATTGGAGAAATATTAAGGCTAGGAAGTGAACTAAAAAGTGAACAGCAAGTTATTGCTGCTTTTGTTTACAAATATCTCCATGCCCCGTCAGGACTGCCAGCTCTCACCAATCATTTAGAACCTCACTGAAGGCTTTTGTCACATGCACAAACTGATTCTCCAAATATAGGGGTAAAAATGGAGCTGGGGATTGCATTAGAAACAACAAACAGCTTTGTGGAGTAAACACATTCATTATCTGTAATGCCAGTAACAAGAGAACTCTTTAGACTTTCTTGAAGACCATGCATTTTCCTGTTCTTGAACTCTATAAAATGGTTGTACATTAAATCATTATTTCAGAGGGATGAGTAACAGAATGCTGAACATGTTGGAAAAAATTCCAGTTGTTTCCAACATTTGAGGAAATTAGACTCTTAAATGCTTTATTAATTATATTTGCAAATTTTGTCACCCAACTAATACAAAAAGAAAAATCCTAACTAATAAAACTTTTCATGAGCCACCTCACTTTTTGAGTTATTAACTATCATTTTAAATAGAAAAATAAGGATGGTTATTAATCTTATCCTGGAATTTCTAGGTAATTTGTAACATCTACTGGTATTTGTACAATTCAATGTGGAAGGTGCTGGTTTGTGATTAATAAGGTACAGAATACACATACATCAGTGTTAACCACCAGATATGTATGGAGTACATTTTTCAGGCAAGATACAGTGAGCACACCAGCAAATACAGGACAAGAATCAAATAAGTTCTCATGATAATTCTGAAGACTGGTTTGGTTTTGTTTTGTTTTTTAAAGATTTTATTTATTTATTTGACAGACAGAGATCACAAGTAGGCAGAGAGGCAGGCAGAGAGAGAGAGAGAGAGAGAGGAGGAAGCAGGCTCCCTGCTAAGCAGAGAGCCCGATGTGGAGCTCGATCCCAGGACCCTGAGATCATGACCTGAGCCGAAGGCAGAGGCTTAACCCACTGAGCCACCCAGGTGCCCCAAGTTTTTTTTTTTTAAATGACCAAAACTTCACCAAAAAATGCACATGTTCTTAAATAACTTCTTTGAGTTATTTAACTCATTCTTAGATAAATGGGTATACCTCAGCCCATTTTCACTTCCTAAAAGGAAAAAAAAATAGAATAAACACAGAAATCCACATTATTTCTAAATGACAGCTTTCTTTCCTATGGGAAAGGGCAAAAACAAGATCAATAGTGCCAAAACAAAAGAAACACTACTCCAAACATGCAGACAAGACTGACCGAGAAAGCTATGAAACTAGAATTTCAAAGAGAACCCACTTTGATAAATGAAGACACACCTTACCATGTCATTAAAACATACAAGCTACACAGCAATACACCAAGTCCCTACTTCTCAACAGATGGTCAAGCACCTGAAAATGGGAACATCAGTCCAGCATTCAATGCTTTACAATGCATGCACAATGGAAGATAAATAACTACAACCCCAACAGTCAAATGAACAGCAAAAGGCTATTTCTCCTTAAAGCACAGGTCTCTCTTTCCCTTTGAGAGACAAACTTTGATATCCCTTTCTGTTGGACCTTCCCTTGAAAACAGAAGTTGTCAGGATGATCTATGAGCTGATAGTAAACTTGTCATTATAAGACCTCCCAATTCTATTTTCTGTATAAGAAAAAGTTTTTGTCTCAACTAGCATTAAATAAATGATTGAAAGAAAAAAATGTTCTTTACTATATATACATATAAAAATAACATATACTTACTTACAAAATACACATAATTATGTAAGGTTAATCATAGGCATCATATTCAGAGTATACTTGAGCTCCAGGAAAGGAATTCATTGCTGGAACATCTTGCTAATGTAGGAGATTTAACAAAAGGATATCAGGATAAAATTTTAAAAGGCACCAACAGACACCACTCCAGAGGTAAAAAACAAACACTTTTTGAGATGTGAAAGGAAACCATGTTCTAGGACAGTACATTATACATGAAAAAGTATGAAGTTCAACAAGGTGATTATACTTCAATCCCTTATTATGTATAGGATAAATGGCTATCATGAAAGACCTGTGATTATCAGGGAGGTATTATTGAAGTATTATGGTTTACAAAGCAATAAATTACTAGTTCATCCATGAGTTACATTATGACCATTTAATAAGGCGCTTTCTTTTGAAATAGCCTCCACTTAGTAAGCAGGAGCTTGTAGGAATGCTGACAATACTAACTCCATCTTTAACTCTCCATCTTGTTCATGGCCTCTCTTGAGGCTATGTATTCTGGGTCCTGAGGAGATTAATATACATACTTCAGAAATGCCCACCAAGGCATGTGGCCATCCATAAATTTGTTAAAGGTAACATAGTCTCTAACCTTCCTGACACACAGGTGATTCCATGAGATCTAATGAAAGGTTAGCTGTTAGGTTGCAAGCAAACCCTGTGAGGTGCATGCGAATCCATTGATCTCACTACAGTGCCTTTCTGCACCTTCTCTCAATCTATAAAATCTGTGGACTAAGGTCTGAACTTGGCAGAGAATAGCTGCCTTCCCAATCCTCTATCAGTAAGTTATGCTAAATAAAGCTGTGTAAACTGTATATAGTTGCCTGCCTGGTTTTCTGGTCTCAAACTGCCTTTTTAGTGGGGAGGGCAGTCTCTCCTCCCCAACCCCTTTGAATAGAGCTGTAGGTATTTGGTGGTGTGGTTTTTGAGCAAGTTCACATTGCATCATAACACAAATTTTGTACCCTCTTTCTTAGACATTAAACTTTTCTCCCTGCTCCCACACATATCACTTTTTTATTGTACATTCTGAAGCATTTTCTGCTGTTTGTCATTTTCAACTTTGGCTCTTATAAATTCACCTCCCTTCATACAGAATTGTTGTAATTTCCCTTCCTTCTTTCATGTTATGTTCTCAGACTTTTCCTTCCAATGCTCTCCTGGTTAGTGGCCATTTTCCTTGATCCAACTCTTTTGGTTAAATAGCTTGCTTTGTGTCCCATTTGCTAGTGCTGCATTAATTCTCCTTTTAGCATCCTTGGTTAAAATTGTGAAATTAAGTCTGCCTTTTGAGACTCTTCAACTACCATTCTATTGCCACCTTCTCACTCCTAGTATCAGTCCCAGTGTCTTTCTGTTATTGCTGATGGCCTAAACCCTCTCACCCAATGACTGAGACCATGTGCCAGAACTCGCTTCAATATCTAGTCCCAATATGGTTGCCTTGTATCCAATTCCCAAAGGAATCTACTCACTATTTACTGATACTTACCTTGATCCCCTTCTCATATTTATTGTTGGCTATTAGGTCATTTGTTTATGTGTCGTTGTTAGGGTAGATCTCACCCATCTTTTATTTCCAGAATAGTATTCTGAATATATGTGCAGATTCTTCCTTTTAGGAATCACAGTTCATCTTCTAGAACTAACCCATTACACTAGGCTCTCACAATTTGAAGCAATAATTTCTAGAGACCCACCCATCCTGTTAATATTTGAGAGGATTGAGAGATTTCTCTTCTTATATTTTAATACAAGTTAATGTATTATTTTCATATACAGCAAATTATTTCTTATATAGCATAGTTTACCTGATATTATGGGCTGAATTTTGCCCCTTAAAAGTCATATGTTGGGGCACCTGGGTGGCTCAGTGGGTTGAGGCCTCTGCCTTCAGCTCAGGTCATGATCCCGGGGTCCTGGGATCTAGCCCCGCGTCGGGCCTCTGCCTTCAGCTCAGGTCATGATCCCGGGGTCCTGGGATCTAGCCCCGCGTCGGGCTCTCTGCTGGGCAGGGAGCCTGCTTCCCTTCCTCTCTCTGCCTCTCTCTGCCTACTTGTGATCTCTCTCTCTGTGTCAAATAAATAAATAAAATCTTTTTAAAAAAGTCATATGTTAAAACCCTAAGCCCCAATGTGTCTGTATTTGGTGATAGGGCCTTTAAAGAGGTCATTAAGGTTAAATGAGGTCATAAAAGTGGGATCCTAATCCAATACAACTGGTGTCAATATAAAGGGAGGAAGAGACACCAGAGCTCTCTGTCTTTAACAGAGCAAAAACACAAAGGAAAGGCCATTAGAGAACATTAGGGAGAAACTAGATATCTGAAAGCCAAGGAGAGAGGCCTAAAGAGAATCCAGACTTGCTGACACTTTGATCTTGGATATTCAGCCTCCAGAAGTGTGAGAAAATTAATTATTGTTGTTTATGCCACCCAGTCTGTGGTATTTCACTATGGCAGCCTCGGTAGACGAATATACCTGACTTTATGGATCAAAGTATTGCTTTAGTTTGCTATTTATGTTAATAAATATTTATGTTAAAATATTAATATAGGGACACCTGGGTGGCTCAGTTGGTTAAGCAGCTGCCTTCGGCTCAGGTCATGATCCCAGCATCCTGGGATCGAGTCCCACATTGGGCTCCTTGCTCAGCAGGGAGCCTGCTTCTCCCTCTGCCTCTACCTGCCACTCTGTCTGCCTGTGCTCACTCTCTCTGACAAATAAATAAATAAAATCTTTTAAAAAAATATTAATATAAATATACCAGCTATTGAAAGGCAAGGATCATAAATTGTTGCCCTCAAGAAATAAGAACTAAAATTCACTACAGTGTTATATTCTCATTTAATTTTTATTTTAATGTAATGGCATTCTATGCCTGAACTTTGTTCACAAATTTCATAATATAAAATTTAATGTGTTAAAGATAATTATTTCCACTATTCATGTTTTAACTTACCAAATATTTTTATTCAAGGGTAGTTTGGTTACAAGCCCTTTTACACTAAACAGCATTTTATATATATATATATAATTCTGTGGAAGATTCCCTAGAGATCATAAATCTTCTCTCAGCAATTGCTACCAAGGGAATCCATTTAATATGAGTGCTCCCCCTTGAAAATGATGCATAAACCCAGGCCTTACATTCTAAATACATTAACTCATATTCTGAGTTTGTACAGATGTTTCATAAGAAAACTAGCATTAAGTAGTTTGTCACAGTGCCAGTTATTACTAAAATCATGTGTTAAAGGAAAACATATGAAAGTGGAACAGACATCTTATTTCTATTAATGTGTATTTGATGGACATTCAAACTATTTTCCCAAGTTTTATCAGGATAACAAAGAAGATATGAGAGCAGATCAACCCCGTATGTATTTCTTTAAATATCCTTCTATCATGTTTCTAGTAATTACAACCCAGGGATGAAGACTGAGGTTTTGTGGGACTGGGGATGTGTTTCCCTTTAAGCATATTTTTTTTAAATAAAATGACATTTTAAGCTATATTATATGGGCTACAAATAATATAAAAATACTTATCCTTATTCAAATCTCAGAATTTATATAATGTGTAGATCGTAATGTGAAAGCACAAAAAGAATAAAAAGGGAGAGATAATGGCAGCCCTTACAAATGTTAAATCTCACAAGTAAACTGCATCTTGTGATTCACAGAATTTTGCTTTATTCCTCTGTAGAATTCATGCAATTACAGACTTCAATTTTACCATCAACATCACACTTTAATACAAAGGATAATCAGAAAGCATTAACCATGCGATAAATGTGATGGTGCCGATAACTATCATAAGTTAACCAATATGGCTGAATTTCCTAATTCTCACATTAAATGACAAGGAAATTTGCTACTGATGACCAATTTTAGAAAATCAGTAACTAGGTAAACAGTTTCCAACAATCGAGGGGAAATTAATAGGCAATTTGTCAATTATTTTAATGATACCATTTATAAAATCACTAAATATAATTCAAAAGTTAGTATAACAAGACAAATACTTATCAAAAAACACTTTTCTATAAAATTATCCTAAAAACTAAAACCAAAAAACTTAAGATTTAAATGTTTTCAAGGTGCAATAAATTCATATATTCCCCTTGGATGTTTTATTTACACACTATCTTAGGTGTAACATACAGCATAATATTCATGGCTTCTCATACTAGTTGTGAGACTTTGGGCAAACCACCAGAGCAAGAGTGAGAGACAGAGATAGAGAGAGAGAGACAGACAGAGAGACAAGGACAGAGAATGGGAGAGAGACACAAAGAGATTAAAGAGATGCACCACTATATATTTTATCTAAATAATCCTACCTGGAAACCCAACATGAATAGAATTGCTCTAACTGATATGCTTTATAACTGTCAGACCCAACCCTGGTGATGGACCCTGATGTACATGACCTTGGAACTCCAAGAACCACAGTTGGAAAAACATTAGATCTGTCCACCTATGGCTATGTAATATGAAAGTTTTCATGACATCATATTTATTTTCTGTATCCACTCTGTTTACAATTCCTAAACAGACTCTTAACTATAGAGAACAAACTGATGGTTACCGGAGGGGAGGTCAGTGGGGGGATGGGTTAAACAGGTAATGGGGATGAAGGAGTACACTTGCTGTGATGAGCAGCAGGTATTGTATGGAAGTGTTGAACCACTATATTGTACACCTGAAACTAATATTACACTGTATTTTAATTAACTGGAATGTAAATAAAAACTTTTTAAAAATTTACTAAAGGACTTTTAAAATTTTTTTCTTGGGGTGCCTGAGTGGCTTATTCAGTTTAGTGTCTGCCTTTGGCTCAGGTCATGATCCCAGGGTCCTGGGATCAGGCACCACTTTGGGCTCCCTGCTCATCAGGGAGTCTGCTTCTCCCTCTCCTTCTGCCTGCCCCTCCCCCTGCCTGTGCTCTCTTTCTCTCTGTGTCAAATAAATAAGCAAATTAAATCCTTAATTTTTTTCTTTTTCTTTTTTATTGAAGTATAATAAACATATAATGTTATATTAGTTCCAGGTGTACAATATAATGATTCAACAATTCTCTACATTTCTCAGTGCTCATCAAGATAAGTGTACTCTTAATTTCCTTTATCTATTTCACCCATCCCCCCACCCATCCTCACCTCTGTCAACCACCAGTTTGTTTTCTGTATTTAAAAATAAACTTGCTCTCTGGTTTTTTAGTCCCTTTTTTGTTTGTTCTTTTGTTTTGTTTCCTAAATTACACATATGAGTGAAATCATAAGGTATTTATCTTTCTCTGACTTATTTCACTTAACATTATACCCTCAAGGTCCATCCATATTGTTGCTAATGGTAAGATTTCATTTTTTTTATGGCTGAGTGATATTCCATTATGCCCATGAGTGATTGCTAAAGCTGTTAGAACGAAAACTCAGAAAGCCAGATAGGTTTTATAGGTAGGTGGTAATCAATTAATGGAAAAGAATTTATTATTAGTGCAGGAGTTCAAGTTTAACACTAAAGACAATTTAAAAATCACTAAAAGAGTCACTAAAGACTCTTAAGGAAAATAATAGCATGCCAAACAATTTTTTGAAATGATTATCCTAGAAGCAACAGGAAGGGTACACCAGAATAATAAGGGAATCAAAAAGCCAGGAGGCTATTTTGACATTGTAGTTACTAGGTGTTAGGATTGGCTGGAAATAGAAAGTAAGGAAGGGGGAAAAATGGGAGGAAAGGTGTCAAAACACAGCAAAGGGTGAATGAGAATCATAAGTTTATAAAATGGAATCATAGAGCTATTATACACAATTATAAAGAATACATACAAAAATTATATCTAAAACTAATATTAATATAGACAGTTATGAAAGCTGATTTAGAGAAGAAAATTCTAAACCCTGTTTGGGGATATGAGAACAGGACTAAAGGCAGCCAAGTTTTTAAACAGGAAAAAAGAAAACTTTTGTTTTTGGAATTTGAGGATCATTTTAAACAAGTAATAGTTTAAGTCATGATCTCTTCAGGGCAGTGAATACTGAGGTAGAAAAACAGAGAGCCAACAACAGAATTTTTTATTCATTAGGTATGGAGGTACAGTGGGAACAGAAAATGATGAAGAATAATCAAAGAGACAAAAGAAAACCAGAAAATTATATTGTCACAGAAAGCAAGGAAGAAAGATTTTTAAGCTTTTTAAAAGCTGCTGAAAGGAAAAAGGAAAATAAGACTAGAAAAAGATTACTTGAGTTTTTCAGTTTTCCACTAATATGTAAATGTTATGATGCTATAATGAAAAATAATTCATTCTAAAGGATAAAGACTGTCATTACTGATTATATTTAGAAAAATGAAATACATGATTAGAATTTAATTCCAAAAAGTGTGATTTGAAAATGTTATGAGTGGAAGCAATGTTATTTGGAAAGGTCTTTATCTAAATAACTAGTTTAGATACATAAATTCTGATGTATTGATTAAATATCACATTGTAGACAAACTTCATAGGCAAGTACATACTCTACCATTATCCTTTGTTGAGCAGTAGTACCTTAATTATGTTCATTTCTTTTCTGAATCAACTTTTTTAAAGTATTTAATTTTGATTCCTCAATCTCACCACAGCAAATGTAATTTAGGTCACTTACTTCTACTTTCTTTAGAAATTGGCCTTGGAGATTAACAAAATGCTATCAGGAGATTAGAGTGAAGAATATAAAGAACGTGTGTAAAGGTGTAAAAATAAATTTTGTTGTATGGAACTAAGTCGCATACTTTGAAGTAGGTACAACTCTATTACCTCCTGGTAAAATCTGTGGCAAGTAAACTGCAATTTTAGCCATTTGACACTTCAAAGTGTTCAAGATTCCCAAAGCACAGATCTTCCTACCCTGAGAGCATTTATTCATTACTGAAAGCATACACTTGACATTTGTTTAGTGGAATTTAACCTACCTAAAATTATTACAATGAGAATTGAATCTTCTAGTTGATGGGAAAATACAGAGGTCTATATATAGTTTATAATGTTAAAACCACAACGGAAAAAAGCAAAAGGAAAAACAATGTTTCCCCCTAAAAATACAAAACAACAAAATGGGAGGGGGATGGTAAATCCTGCTTTAACTGTTAATCTCTACTAACTTCCAATTTTAAAAATTAAAGTCATGATATTGAGGTATATTCGCTCTACCCCTATACTTTGAAGAATTTTAATCAAGAAAGGATGCTGTACTTTGTCAAATGCTTTTTGTGCATCTATTGAGAGCATCATATGGTTCTTGTCCTTTCCTTTATTGATGTATGTATCACATTGATTGATTTGCAGATATTGAACCAACCTTGCAGCCAGGAAAAAAATCCCACATGGTCCTTTTAATGTACTGTTGGATCCTACTGGTTAGTATATTGGTGAGAATTTTGGCATCCATCTTCATCAGGGATATTGGTCTATAATTCTCCTTTTAGGTGGGGTCTTTGGTTTGGGGATCAAGGTAATTTTGGCCTCAAAGAAAGAGTTTGGAAGTTTTCCTTCCATTTCTATTTTTTGAAACAGCTTCAGAAGAATAGTTATTAATTCTTTAAATGTTTGGTAGAAATCCCCTGGGAAGCCATCCGGCCCTGGCCCTGGATTCTTGTTCATTAGGAGATTTTTGATTACTGCTTCCATTTTTTTGCTGGTTATGGTTCTGTTCAGGTTTTCTATTTCTTCCTGTTTCAGTTTTGGTAGTTTTTAACTTCCCAGGAATGCATCCATTTCTTCCAGATTGCCTAATTTGTTGGCATATAGTTATTCATAATATGTTCTTATAATTGTATTTCTTCAGTATTCTGATCTCTCCTCTTTCATGATTTTATTTATTTGTGTGCTTCTTTTTTTCTTTTTGATAAGTCTGGCCAGGGGTTTATCAATCTTATTAATTCTTTCAAAGAACTAGCTCCTACTTTCGTTGATATGTTTTACTGTTCTTTTGGTTTTTACTTCATTGATTTCTGCTCTAATCTTTATTATTTCTCTTCTCCTGCTGAGTTTAGGCTTCATTTGCTGTCCTTTCTCCAGCTCCTTTAGGTGTAAGGTTAGCTTGTGTATTTGAGACCATTCTTGATTCTTAAGAAAGGCTTGTATTACTATATACTTACCTCTTAGGTCTCCCTATGCTGCATCCCAAAGGTTTTGAACAGTTGTGCTTTCATTTTCATTCGTTTCCATGATTTTTTTTTTATTCTGCTTCAATTTCCTGGTTGACCCATTCATTCTTTAATAGGATGCTATTTAGCCTCCATGTTTTTGTGTTCTTTCCAAATTTCCTCTTGTGATTGAGTTCAAGTTGAAAGCATGGTGCTCTGAAAATATACAAGGAATGATCCCAGTCTTTGGTTACCAGCTGAGCCCTGATGTATGACCTAGTATGTGATTTATTCTGGAGAATATTCCATGTGTACTTTAGAAGAACGTGTACTCTGTTACTTTAGGATGGAATGTTCTGAATATATCTCTGAAGTCCATCCGGTCCAGTGTGTCATTCAAGGCCCTTACTTCCTTGTGGATCTTCTGCTTAGATGATCTGTCCATTGCAGTGATAAGGGGTATTAAAGTTCCCTACTATTATTGCATTATTATCAATGTGTATCTTTGATTTGGTTGTTAATTGGCTGCTCCCAGATTAGGGGCATAAATATTTACAATGTTTAGATCTTGTTGTTGGATAGACCCTTTAATTATGAATATAGTGTCCTTCCTCATCTCTTATTACAGTCTTTGGTTTAAAATCTAATTTTTTCTCATGTACGGATTGCCACTCCAGCTTTTGTATGATGTCCATTAGCATGAAAAATTGCTTTCCATCCCCTCACTTTGGGTCTAAAATGAATCTCTTGCAGACAGCATATTGATGGGTCTTGTTTTTTATCTAATTTGGTATCCTGTGTCTTTTAATTGGGGCATTTAGGCCCCTCACATTCAGAGTAACTACTGAAACATATGAATTTAGAGCCAATATATTACCTGTAATATGACTTTTACTGTATATTGTTTCTGTTCCTTTCTGGTCTATATTATTTTGGGCTCTCATTGCTTAGATCCCTTTTACTATTTCTTCTAGACTGGTTTGGTGATCACAAATTCTTTTAGTTTCTATTTGTCCTGGAAAATTTTGATCTCTCCTTCTATTTTGCATGCCATCCTAGCTGGATAAAGTATTCTTGACTGCATATTCTTTTCATTTAGCACCCTGAATATATCATGCCAGTCCTGTCTGGCCTTCCAGGTCTCTATGTATAGATCTGCTGCCTCTAAGATCAGGAATACAGCAGGGCTGTTGACTATCATCACAGCTGTTCAGCATACTACTAGAAGTCCTAGCTTCAGCAATCAGACAACAAAATAAATGAAAGAAATAAAAGGCATCTGAATTGGCAAAGAAGTCAAACTCACACTCTTTCCAGAAAACATGATACTCGATGTGGAAAATCCAAAAGACTCCACCCTAAAGTTGCTAGAGCTCATACAGGAATTCAGGAATGTGCAGGATATAAAATCAATGCACAAAAGTCAGTTGCATTTCCATACACTAACAATGCAACAGAAGAAAGAGAAATCAAGGAATCCATCCCATTTACAATATCACCAAAAACCATAAGATACCTAGGAATAAACCTAACCAAAGAGGCAAAGGATCTCTACTCAGAAAACTATACAACACTCATGAAAGAAACTGTGGAAGACACAAAGAAATGGAAAAATGTTCCATGCACATGGATAGGAAGCAAAATATTGTAAAAATGTCTATTCTCTACCTAGAGCAATCTATACATTCAATGCAATCCCTAACAAAATACCATAAACTTCCTTCACAGAATTGGAACAAATAATCCTAAAATTTGTATAGAACTAGAAAAGACCCTAAAGAGCCAGAGGAATGTTGAAAAAGAAAACCAAAAATGGTGGCATCACAATTCCAGGCTTCAGGCTCTAGTATAAAGCTATAATCATCAAGACAGTATTGTACAGGCACAAAAACAGACATAGATGGATGCAACAGAACAAGGACTCCAGAAATGGACCCTCAACATCATGGTCAACTAATCTTCAACAAAGCAGGAAAGACTATCCAGTGGTAAAAAGATAGTCTCTTCAACAAATGGTGTTGGGAAAATTGGACAGCAGAAGAAAGAAACTGGACCATACTCTTACACCATACAGAATGATAAACTTAAAATGGATGGAAGATCTACATGTGAGATAGAAATCCATCAAAATCCTGGAGGAGAACAAAGACAGCAACTTCCATGACCGCAGCCACATCAACTTCTTGCTAGACATATCTCCAAAGGCAAAGGAAAAAAAAGCAATAATGAACTATTGGGATGTCATCAAGATAAAAAGCTTTTTCACAGCAAAGAAAACAAAACCAAGAGACAACTGACAAAATGGAAGAAGATATTTGCAAATGACATATCAGATAAAGGGCTAGTATCCAAATCTATGAAGAACTTATCAAACTCAACATACAAAGAACAATCAAATTAAGAAATGGGCAGAAGACATGAACAGACATTTCTCTACAGAAGATATCAAAATGGCCCACAAGCACATGAAACAATGCTTCACATCACTCGGCATCAGGGAAATACAAATCAAAATCACAATGAGATAGCAGCTCACACCAGTCAGAATGGCTAAAATTAACATGTCAGAAAATGACAGATGTTGGTGAGGATGCAAAGAAAGGGGAACCCTCCTACACTGTTGGTGGGAAGACAAGGTGTTAGAGCCACTCTGAAAAACAGTATGGAGGGTCTTCAAAATATGTTGAAAATGGAGCTATCTTATGACCTAGCAATTGCACTACTGGGTATTTACCCTCAAGATACAAATGTAGTGATCCAAAGGGGCACCTGTGCCCCAATGCTCATAGCAGCAATGTCCACAATAGCCACAATATGGAAAGAGCCGAGATATCCATTGACAGATGAATGGATAAAGAAGATGTAAGATATATATATGTATATATATATACATATATATAATGGAATATTAGTCATCAAAAAAATGAAATCTTGCCATTTGCTATGACGTGGATGGAAGTAGAAGGTATTATGCTAGTGAAATAAGTCAATTAGAGAAAGACAATTATCATATGATCTCACTCATATGTGGAATTTAAGAAAGAAAACAGAAGATTATAGGGGAAAATAGGAAAAAATACAAAAAGATGAAGACAGGGAGACAAACCATAAGAGACTCTAAATCATAGGGAAACAAACTGAGGGTTGCTAGAGGGCAGGGGGATGGAGGAATGGGTTAACTGGGTGATGAACATTAAGGAGGGCATGTGATGTTATGAGCACTGGGTATTACATAAGACTGATGAATCACAGACCTATACCTTGCAACCGATATATTATATGTTAATTACTTGAATTAAAATTTAAGAACATGTTTAAACTTAAAAAATTCAAGTCAACCTGGTTTGATAAATCAAAAACTATCATAGTTTAGGAATACATACATTAGTTATACATTATAACAACATAATTTAGGGTGCTGTTTAAGTCATAAATTCATTCTAAAATTATCACATTTGTCTTAAACAATAAAATTCCCCCATCTAAAATACTCAGGACAT
This sequence comes from Enhydra lutris kenyoni, assembly GCF_002288905.1. Lineage (NCBI taxonomy): Eukaryota > Metazoa > Chordata > Mammalia > Carnivora > Mustelidae > Enhydra > Enhydra lutris. The sequence goes on along the minus strand of NW_019154186.1, from coordinate 630,278 downwards.
TAGTTAATAAAATCCACTATAAATAAAATAATTTTAATTGAATAACACAATTTATTCAGTACTCGATGGGAGAAGGTGGCCATATTAGAAATGTAATAGATTAAACAATTAATGTACATTTAATTGTAGAGTTTATGAAGTGTTTTTTAAATTTAAATCCAATTAGACAATTTATAGTACATCATTAGTTTTAGATGTAGTGTTCAATAATTTATCAGTTGCATTTAATACCCAGGGCTCATCACATCACATGCCCTCCTTAATGCCCATCACCCAGTTAACTCATCCCCTACTCACCTCCTATCCAGCAGCCCTGTTTGTTTCCTCTAGTTAAGATCTTGTCTCTTGCGGTTTGTGTCCCTCTCTGATGACTTCCCATTCAGTTTTCCCTCCCTTCCCCTATGATCCTGTGCCCTGTTTCTTATATTCCACATATGAGTAAAACCATATGATAATCGTCTTTCTCTGATTGACTTATATCACTCAGCACAATACCCTCCAGTTCCATCCATGTTGATTGAATGGTAAATATTCATCCTTTCTGATGGCTGAGTAATATTCCCTTGTATATATGAACTACATCTTCTTTATCCATTCTTCTGTTGATGGACATCTCAGGTCCTTCCACAGTTTGGCTATTGTGGACATTGCTGCTATGAACACTGGGGTGCAGGTACCCCTTTGGATCACTACATTTGTATCTTTGGGGTAAATACCTAGTACTGCAATTACTGAGTCATAAGGCAGCTCCATTTTTAATGTCTTGAGGAAACTCCATACCCTTTTCCAGAGTGGCTGTACCAGCTTGCATTCCCACCAGTAATGTAAGAGGGTTCCCCTTTCTCCACATCCTCACCAACATTTGTTGTCTCTTGTCTTGTTAATTTTAGCCATTTTGACTCGTGTGAGCTGGTATCTCATTGTGGTTTTGATTTGTTAAATAAAATAGTTTAATTAATTATTGAGTTATACATGCATACAAATGCAGATATAAAAGCCTTGGCTTATTTATGCAAAGATTTTCAACATTGTAGACTAATACTGTACAGAAAACATTAAAATCCTCACAAAAAAATTGCATTGCCACTGACTATTAGCTCTTCAGAAGTAAAAGTAAAATAAGAAGGGCACCTGAGTAGCTCAGTCAGTTAAGCGTCTGACTCCTAATTTCAGCTCAGATCATGATCTCAGGGTCATGGGATGGAACCCTGGCATCAGGTGGAGAGTCACCTGAGTTTCTCTCTCTCCTTCTCCCTCTGCTTCTCCCATGTCCACTCATGCACTCTCTCTCTCTCTCAAACTGTAAATAAATAAATCTGTTTTATAAAGTAAAATAAGAACAATAAGGTATAAAATTTGCAAAAGAAAATCAGTTGACTACCTTGCAAACTGACTTGATCCTTGACCTTCTCCCAAACAAACTAGTAACAAGTTTATACACATAAATACTGTTAGGTCTCTTCTAGGAACTTCTGAGATCCAGATGTTTTCTTGCTTTAGTAATTTTTTTAAAATACCTTGTAAACAATTAACTGTATCTATAAACTGGACAGAGTCAATGTTTTTTGCAAACAAGTCTAGCAACAGAAATTACTGTGTTTGCCATACAATCACTACAAAATCACTTCTGTAAACTGCTGCTTGAAATAAAATAAAATGGGTAAGTGATGCTTTGGAACTCACAGTTTTGAGTATATACTTTAGATGAAAGCCTAAAAGTCCTACATTTAAATTCTTAAAAAAAAATATGTAGAATTGGCATTCTCAACCCTACTTTGCCAAGATAAAAGGCATACAAATAGCACTACAAATATTCAAATATTGTCATTTAGTTAACTTGAGGCAAATTCTGGAACTTTAAAGAGGGGAGTTAATACAATGACTACAAATGATCACTGTTCTTTTGACCTTCTTCTCTTTAATGTTAATTTTCTGTATCATTCATAAAAACAAGAAACTGCTGGTTCCCATCAGAACTATGTCAGAGCCATAAACTCCCCTCTGATTCCCAACTCATATGACACAAATTAGCTATCATTTAATGAAGCAGCTATGCTAGGATCCCAGTGTTCCAAAGAAATCTGCCTCAATAGTATATACTCATAACAGAAGCATGCTAATAAATGCCAACACCTAGTCTCAGAGTCAAGACTTACTTAAAAGGAAAAAAATATAAAAATATGCTTGAGTCAAAATCAGCAGTAATTTATAAGGAGCAAATAACCAGAACAGCAAACTTTTTGTATATAGAAAGAATGTAGCTTCCACCCCAACAATGTATCTCAAATGACTTCATTGTGTGCTAAGTAGAGATAAAATACTTTTTGTTTGATCATTTCTTTTAAAAGCTCCTTTTTTGGGATTCATCAGAAGAGAAAAGCCCCAAGGTCACCTGTCAATAACAGAACAAACCCTCAGTAAATCACAGTGCTTCACAAATAAATTCCTCATCAGTAATTAAAACCAGGCCTCTCTGGCCCTGTGTTATCAGCTCATCAAATTCATTGCTCATCTAGAATAACAGATCCACATCTGCAGTCATTACAGCATGCCAGATAAATCAATCCTTTCAATGATGCTTTGAGCCATCTCTGCTCCCTTTTAACCAGCCTGATATTTATTTCCCCCTGACACTTCTGACATTCTATTTACTGTAGGCAAATGGAACTCATACGGCACCTTGTAATGGCTTTACCAAATCCCATTGTGGGGCATATCTTGGAAGACTGATGGTTGCAATAAACAAGGTTTTATGGTTTAAGTGTGTGCTTCCAACTTTTTTTTTTCGCAGAATTTGACTTTTGCTGTGAAGGTTTATTATACTTGATTGCAGGTGCAAGACTAGTAGCCATTTAGAGCTTTGTTAACTAAAAGTCAGCAAAAAAAACTTTTGAGCTGATGTCAGTGTTTCTTGTCTTTCTTTTATTTTCTTTTAAATTAATTCTCTATCAAAGGAATCTTAAACAGAAGTTTGCAGAGTCCAAGTCCATAGACTAACAACAACAGAAATACTATTAATTCATTCTTTTGCTTTTTGAGATTTTTTAAAAAGATTAAACTATCACAAGGTTAAAAGAAGGAGGTGTTTAAATTATTATTCTTAAAAGGATATAATTACACTGAGAAAAATGATACACATCCTACATGCAAAAAATTCAGGCATTTTAATACCAAATAGCTTTTATGAACATAACATAACAAGCAATTCAAGGAAATCTAGATAGGAATCATGTTTTTGAATAAAATGGGAATTTTTAGAGAGCCCCCCACCCTTATTATCTTCACAAATGAACCAGTACTATGAAGAAAAATAAAACTAGAAATTTTAATAGTTGTGTTACTCTAGTCAGCCAGACAAATTTTGGGTGGCTCTGCACAAACTACTCTTCACTGAGCTGCACTACATTTCTTGACAGCAATTACACAGGACTCAAAGAGACATGCATTAAATTAATGAGACTCAGATTAGACACCATGTTAGTGGAGCTCCGCACTGGCATATAGTAAACTTATTTTGTTACGCCACAATAATATTTGAAAGAAGAACTATCAACTTCTCTGTTCCTTCCTTTTCTTCATGAGCACAAAACTAAAGCACATAGTAGGTTGTGAATGCTGAGACTACCTTCTGAACATTGATTTAAAAGGACATGATACAGCCTTTTCCTTAATGAAAATTCTGTGTTTATCACTCTATCATTTATGTGTACTGATTCTACTGTTCTCAGAAGCCAAAGTCTGAATATATTGGATTTTAAAATAATATCTAAAGTATTGAGTTGCTGGGCCAGGATACACAAGCGAGAGGAGGCATGCCCCTCCTTCGTAGGCCTTCTGCCACTGAAGTCAAGCAGGGGAAAAAAAAAAAAAACACAAATTCTAGGTTAAAACTTTTAGGAAGTTTGTGTTATCTGCAGTAAAATGGAAATTATGCATGAGTTTTCTTAGTACTCCAAGGAGTACAAACAATAAGGATATTCTGAGTAAGACAAATCTGCCTCCTACAAAGATAGAGTTAATCACATAAAGCCCTCCGAAAAATAAAACGTGTAATTTCTGCCTTCACTTAACACTGCACATAGCATTAACCTCAAAGCAGAGTCCAATTTTGACTGATCCTCCAAATTAGGGAAATGTCCAAGAAAACAACAAACTTGGCTTGAGAGTTTATTTGTATTTATGGTGGGATAGATTGGGTCACCAAACTCATCAAATCCCTTTACACACACCTTGCAAGGTGTTATTCATTCAAAGGCTGGTAGGGGACCTTTCATCCTAGACATTCTTTCCCAATCTTGATTGGCTAAAGAAGTTAATCAAAAGAAACAAACTCCCTGTCTTTATATACTGTTGTCTTACCTATAGCTAGAAGACAGAAACCAAAGAAACCCTGGACTAAATGAGATCTTAAAAATTACAGATGAGAAAACTGATATGCCAAGGAGTGGAAGTGATGTGCCTGAGGTCACACAGCTAGATAACGGAAGAATGATGGAAACAAAGAGCCAGCACCTGGAGCCTCACTACTATGAAATAGTAGACATGATCTTTAATAGCTTCAACTGTCATGCTTTGTGTTGGGCCATGTCAGCATCCTGCTTTCTTGCACTATACCTGAAGAAATGGCAGGACTCAGCTAAAGAAACTTGTGATCCATTCTTCTAAGCCTTCTGAAAGAAGGAACAGGGAAGTACCACTTTTGAATTTTCAGCACTAAACCCAATTCCTGGCACACAGTTGGTGTTCAATAAATATCTGTTTAAGGAGGAGGGAATATAGGAAGAAGATATATGCCAAATTCCTTAACTACATACTAGAGAGAAGACTTCACCTCTCTAATTTATTTATACATGATACGCTAAGACTGTCCACAAAGATGTTAATCAGAATAAAGAAGTGCTAAAAAAAAAAGAATAAAGTAGTGCTAATAATCATTATGGTTCTTTATATTTGAGAATCTCAAAATAAAAGGAAAGTAAAGTTTCATAACATTCTGTATGATAGTTAAATATTATCATCTACATTTTACAGAAGGTAAATTCAGGAACAAAAGTGTGAAGTTGGATATTCACAGTCAAATAGGAAGTTTATGACAAAATTGACAATGTAATCCATGAACCCTGATCTTAAATGCTTAACACAAACAATTGTACCATTTATAATGGCTGTGTGATGATAATAAAAGCTACCTTTTATAATGCTTTTCCTGGTAGAAGTTCAAAGTCCTCCACAAAGACACGATCTGCCCAGTAGTTTTGTAAATACCAATCTACAGACGGACAAAGAGAAGTAACCCTGTCTTTTTCTAAGTGAGGAAAGAGATTTAGCAAGACTAAATGATTTTGCCATGGCTACATGTTTGTAAATTCTGGGGTCATAACTTCAACTGCATCTTCTCTTATTTGGCTTCCAGTGTCTTTCATGATGCCTTTCTGGTGAGGGAATGCATATACTTATATTTTAATCATTCAGAAGATAAGGGTGCATATCATTTTATATTTTACAAATGCACTGAGTACTTTACCAACAACGTTCATGTAGACAGGCAGTACAGGGACTAGACAGACCCACACAACCATCATCTGGTGCCAAAGATTCTCAGTGAAGTGCATTCTTCAGCATGTGCCAACAGAACACTAACTAGGAGAGGATTTAAAAAACAAGTCAGTCTACTTTCTTCCTTTTGGAACATGCCCCACTGAAAATAACTTAAGAACAAGTTGAATGTATATACCAAGGAGTGAAAATCCATATGTAACACTGACTGAACAGAATGATAAAATGGGTGTGGTTCATCAGGAACCTAGCAAGGGACTGATTAGGATTTGGCTTTCTCCACATGTAAGACAGACCACACTAGCTTTTCTACCATTTATCAGCAGTAGAACCCCAGGCAAGTCATTTTCTCTCCTTATAAAATTAGGGAAAATCCATTTTACATAACAGTTTTATGAAGATTCAGTGAGAGAATAGATGTAAAAACACTTTGTAAAGCATGAAAGCTATTGATTTGGAATAGGCAGCAGATAAGAGCTGATAAACTCCATTACAAACTTTTAGGGATAAAGAACCACATCTTAGTTATCTTCAAAATTTCAAAATTCCTTGTTCAGAAGGAACATTATACACAGTTGGCATCTATTCATTCATACATTTTTCATTCACTCAACAAACCTATTTATTGAATTGCATTGTTAAATTGAATGAAATAAAATACAGAAAGAAAACTTATTCTCTCTCCCCTAAGGCTATCACTCTGGTACCTTTCAAATCATTTTCAAATGATTGTTTTAAAGTATCCAAGGGCTAGAATATATAGTTCTGCTTTTATTGTAAGCAAAAGCATAAACCATTTATCAATTGCTTTCCTTTTTAATAAGGAGGGAAATTGCTGTAATATGTGTCATATCCTCATGCAAAAGCCTCATTTCTTTATCAAGCTCAGCTACATAGGGCTTCCTTTCAAGTATATGGAATAGGTAGTTGTTTATATAGTACAATTTGAGGGGCACTTAGGTTTTGATTCGTGCCCCCAGACACCTCCCACAGCTTCTTGGTCTTATTTAAAAACAATCTCTGCATTAACTCTTTTCTGGACCTTGAAAACTTCTATCTTCAAGATTCCTATGGTAAAAGTCAAATAACTCTAGAAGCTACACCTTGAACTACAATGCTTTTTGACTTTCATGGCTGACAGCAAAGCCCTGAAATAGCATTTCCCAAAGGAAAATCTGAGAAACATCAATTTTAGGAAAGGCTCTATGAAAAGAAAAACACTGTACAATCAAAAAATTAGAAAAGTCTGATTTTTGTATTTTCCACTTAGATATACAAAAACATGATACAAATTAGGATTTTACAGGCTAAATATTGTAAGTACTACCACTCAGAAACTTATTTAGGTTTCCTAGACATTTCATTTCAAAATGAAACTTCCTCTCATTTGCAGGGTCGGCGGGGGGGGGGGCCTAGGGGAGGAGACAGTTCTTTAAAACCTTCAAAACCGGGCACCTGGGTGGCTCAGTCAGTTAAGCAGTTAAGCATCTCCCTTTGCCTCAGGTCATGATTCCAGGGTCCTAGAATCAAATCCCGTATAGGCTCCCTGCTCAGCAGGGAGTCTTCCTCTCCCTCTCCCTGCTTGTACACACACTCTCTCACTCTCTCTCTCTCTCAAATAAATAAATAAAATCTTAAAAAAAAATAAAACCTCCAAGACTCATTTTTTGCATACAGACATAGAAATATACTTTATAAAAGTGGAACACACTCTTACCAGCTAGGGACCCCTGGATAAGTCACTTATTTTCTGTTGAGTTTTGGTTTTCTTGCCTATAAAATAGGCACTGGATTTCAAGAATCCAGTGAAATAAGGCATGTGAAATTTGCCTTAGAATTTACAAATGATTCCTCATTCGTGTTACCTTTTATTTTATTGTATTATATATATATATATATATGTATATATACATATATATGTATATATATTTATCATATAAGGTCTTGTGCTAGGCAGCAAATTGTTCTAACTGTACTCTTACATATTGCTTTAAATCCAATCCAAAAAGTTTTCCTGCCTGATTTTTGCTGCTTTGAAATTTTAGTGTAAATTAACCATTGCTGAGGTGTGAACACTTTTTTAGATTAGGTCACAATAATACCCTGGACTTCGATTCCCCACTTTCCTAAATTTTAAGTTTTCCTGAACTCATTCAAAAAATTTAATGTCCCTAGGCCAGCACACAAAGGCCTATTTAATGTATCATGTACCTGAAGTAATTGTTCTTTTTCTAGTAGACCCAAATACTACTGAGATCGGGTCTTTAGACACTGTGTGGCCCAGTCCTGGGGAGTACTTGGGGCAGTCCTATGAAGAGCAACACAACCAAACACTATTGTTTTTATGTCATAGATTGTAACCTATTGAGACTTCAATTACAGAAAGATTATCACTGCTTAACAACAACAGAGGTTTGAAATTACAACATGTTTTTCCACAGGAAAATTGATTCAATGAAGGTTTTTGGCATATCTAGTCTGTGGCATACACAGTTCTAGGTTCTGGGGAGAGAACAATGAACAAAGCAAACAAAAGTCCTACCTTCCTGGAACTTAAATTTTAATGCAAGAAATGCATTCTTTCAGCCAAAGGAGCCATGAACACATCTTCACTGTTAGGTCTCGGCAAGACAGGGCAGACACTTTCAAGAAGTAACTTGAATATGCTCCACATTGGCTTAAATAAGCTGCTAATAATAATAATAACATTAAATACTAGCAGAAAGAGCAGCAACAGCAACAATCACCACAAGAACCACTGCTCCTCATTTCTGAAGCCAGGAATTAGACTAAGGGCTTAGAAATGGGACTGTTTCCCTAGCTTTCCTGGGCTCTACACCACCCTCCTTCATAATCCCATTATAGCCCCTTAGCCACCCACTTCTCTTTTAGACAATGCCCCTCCCCAGTCCATTCTCATTTCACAACTCCAGTTCCATTAGTAAAACAAATGTATGACTCTTAATTACTATCTGCTGAAGAATAACCCAAGGAACTCAATAAAAATACATATTCCTGGGTCTTGCTAAGAAATTGAAATCAGAAATGAAGGGAATTCCTGACACTAAAATAAACTAGCTGTCATCCTTAGAGAAGTTAAAATTTTTCTTCCTCAAGTATCAGTGTCCTCAGCTACAAATCTAAGTGTAATAATATATTTTCTGTCAACTTCAGAGGGCTTTTTTGAGGACTACCTAGGGTAATTAAAAGCTTTTCCAAATGTAATATTTTAATTAAAAATACTATAAATCTGTCTAGCAAATCCTTTTATCGGGCATACTGAAAAGATAAACATCAATCCAGTTCTGTTCATATGATAATAAATAGCAAATTTCTGAATATCTCTACCTATTTCCTGTTCTCAGTAACAAGAAGCCAATGTATAAATTCTTTATGGTTTTACCTGAAAAACAGAATTGTTTTCTTGCCCTTAGAGACATTAAAAATCATTTAATAGTGAATCTAATAACTCTTTAAAGTTACTGGAATGGCAGCTATGGAAATAAGAAAATAAAGCCTATCTCTATGATGATATTAATATCTTCTAGTCAGGAGCTTTAATCAATCCCATCAGACAACAATTTAATGACGCCCTTCTATGTATAAGGCACTGTGCACACTTCTGAGTCACAAGAACTAAAATGGCTTATTTTCTTTACCTAAAAAGGCTCTCCAGTTTTTCATTCAGTCACCAAATTCTGTCAATGTTAGTTCTGGGATGGTTGTCAAACAAATCCTTACTCCATTCCCATTGCCACTGCCAAGTCTTCAAAATCTCTTCCTCAGGGCACTATGGCAATCTCCTAGATACCTTTCCAGCCTCTAGTCTCTCCTTCATCCCAATCTTTCTTCTTAGAATACATTTTTCCAACTTCTTTAGGATCTGTAGCCAGTTCCCCCATGCATTTACACTACACCTCAATCACACCAAATTACTCTCTGGAACACATAAAGTACTTCCATAAATCTGTACTTTCTCTGGCTTCTTCTTTCTCCTTACAATGCCCACTTTTTCCAAATCTGACTGAAAAAAAAATCCTACCCATACTTTAGGAATAGCCATTTTTGGGAAACTGAATATCCCAAGTTGGGATCAGTAACTTCACCATCACTGTTGCCATGGCACTTTCTGTATCATTAATATGCCTCTATCACATAACTCTGTAGCATCATAGTTAAGTACTTGTTTACTGCTCCCACTTAATCTAATCCCCTCCTCTCTCCCTCCATAAAATAAAGTATATGCTCCTTCAGCATAGAGATTATATTTCATTAACCTTTTTATTCCAAGTAGCTAGAACAGAGCATGCAGTTGGTACTTAGTAAATGAAAACTAGGATAAGAAAATAAGATGTAGTTTCTGTCTTCAAGTTGCTTATAATTTAGTGAAGGGAAGAATAAAACAAATATAAAAATGTATATTGATGTTTTAAAAACCTACCGTCAAATTTTTTAATTCAATTTTCCCAGTCACTCAGAGAAGTAAGTAAAATGGTCATTATCCCTCTATTACAAATAAACAGGGCTGACAAAGGATAGGTGACTTGCCCCACACTACACAGTGAATTAGAAAGGGACAAGAGTTTACTTTTCTCCACATCCTCACCAACATTTGTTATTTCTTGTCTTTTTGATTATAGCCATTTTAACAGGTATGTGGTGATATTTCACTGTGATTTTCATTTGCATTTCCCTGATAATTAGCGATGTTGAACATCTTTTCATGTAACTGTTGGCCATTTGTATGTCTTCTTTGGAAAAATGCCTATTCAGATTCTTATATATAGTTGCTGGAAATTTAAATTGGTACAGGCATTATAGAAGGAAGTACAGTATTTTTTTTTGAGATTTTATTTATTTATTTAACAGACAGAGATCACACGTAGGTAGAGAGGCAGGCAGAGAGAGAGAGAAGCAGGCTCCCTGTTGAGCAAAGAGCCTGATGTGGGGCTTAATCCCAGGACCCTGAGATCATGACCTGAGTCAAAGGCAGAGGCTTAAATTACTGAGCCATCCAGGCACCCCTGAAAAGGACATTACTTTAACATTAGCCTTGCTTGTAGTCAACAGACCAGTCTTCCTCTAACACTGCTCTGATCCTCGAAAATACAGATTTGTTATTATCACTTGCTTGACAATATTCTATGTCTTTTCACTGACAGCAAAATAAAGTTCAAATTCCTTAAAATGGAAAGAGTTTCTGGTCCTCCTTCAATGTAACTTTCTATCATCACTTCCCACAAGTCCTTCCTCAAATACCATGTACCATACAACTCATTAAATTTCTCTCTATTCTTCAGATACCCCATGCTCCTTCACACATCCATAATTTTGTGTATGCTCTTCTCTCTGGTTTGCTCTACTTATGAAGATGAGGAAAACTTGTTATCAATACAGAATCTCTATTGACATGGGAACTTCTGAATTAGTATAGCAGGACATTAATTATACACAATTATTATATTCTCTTTAAAACAAAAATAAAATACTTGAATAGTGTGAATATTTCTGTCAATTTGCTATGAGTATCAAGTTCTTCCAACAATTATTTTATGAATAATTCTTGAGTGCCATTTACATTTTGATTCATGAGCTCATTGGTGTTACTAATTGTATGCCATTTTAGGGTTTTTGATTTCAGAAAGGCAGGGTCAAGTATGTAAGATAAAGCAAATGGTATCTCTGACATATCAAATGTATGCAAAAACAAGAACTTCTATGATGGCATCTCTATCAATTTGATTACTTGATAAAGACACTTCCAACCTTTGTGGACTCCTAAGAATTTACTATACAAATTTTTGCTACCCATAAAAATTGACTGTCAACTTGAGACTGTTAAAAAGTACTCTAGTATAGTGATCCATCTGTTAGTGGATTCCCTACAGCTTGATTATTTTTAATTTAGTAATTTGAAACCTCAGTCACTTGTTTGCAGTATCTCCTGAAGGCGTTGGGGAGTTATAGGAAGGCAAGTAGAAATCAAAGATGGTGGAATGGAAAGTACCCCAAGATTAAGCTTCATCACAGTAAGGCTACAGTGTATGGAGTTTCGGAAGGGACAAAAGTTAATTGATCACTCGTATTTGTCTAGTTAGGAAAACTGTGGGTTGTATGCAGTGTTCTGTTCACAGGATAGAAAACTGAAAAATTATTTATGAATTTTATCACCTGTATTGGGTATGGAAAGATGATAAAGGAATAGGTGAGGAATTAACAATTTTTCAAAAGGTACAGTGTATCTTCTCTTTCATTAATATTCTTCTATAACAATGAAACAAGCTTTAAAAGCCCATATGCATTGAAGACTGTACTGCTCAAGAGTTTGCCGTCCTGCTGTAATGGTCAGACAATATCCTACTTGAGCTATATCATGCATTAGATTGTTCTTATCCTTCTTCCCAGACTCAGAAATACTCCCTTTCCTTTCTATGGTTGATCCATCCAAGAATGACATAAAGCTGTATTTCATGTCATGCCACAACTTTATAAAATGCATTCTCTTTTTAAATTGTTTGTTTTCCTTTATGGACCTTCAGTAATTATGCCTTTCTTCTTGAAAACCTTATGTGCTTTTAGTTTTATGATTGAATACTCTTCCTAATTTTTCTCCTAATGTGTCCCATTTTCTCTCTACTTCATTTTGTTCGTTTTAAATGTGATTTCAAGCAATTTAATAGCTACTTGTTTGTTTAAATGGAATTTGTCTTTTTTTCAAAACTCTTTTTAATTTGTCCTATCAAATTTACATTGATCCTTAACAAATATAAAGCAAACAAATCCAATTATGTGATTACACTAAATATGCTTACAGTTTTCCCACCATGTACAAATTTCCTTAGTATACACAAAGAGATGGAAAGGACAGCCAATACGTAAATATTTCTCAATTAATTGTGATATCCCAAATAATGCACAATTAAGAGTTATTCCTAGTTCTATTTGGAAAACATTGTTTTAATTTTTATGTTTTTAAGGTGGAAGTAATACGTTTATTTGTGTAATGTACATTCAGCTCATTTATTAAGTATTTAGTCAGCATCTGTTATGTGGCTAGAAACAAGAATTCAAAATTTAATATGAAATGACCCCTGCCTTCAAAGAACTCATCCTTCAGATTGGGAGAGTGTCCCAATAGGTAAGCAGTTATGAGATAATTTTATTTATCTCTCTGCATATGTAAAGTCATCATGTTGTATACTTCAAATATACACAATTTTATCAATTATTCTTCTTAAAACTGAAAAAAAATGAAAAAAATGGGAAAGGAACAAACTAGAACCTCAGTCACTTGGCTCAGTATAAGTACATATTTAGTCTAAAGAAGATAAAATCATAGCAAGCACTTGCCCAAGTGAATTTGGACTTATTTTAGTAGGTATCATGCTAGAACTACTCTCAGCCTGCCCAAATAAAAAATACTTTAATCTATTAAAACTAAATACTACTAAGTAAGTTATATATCTTATTTAGTAGTCAATAATTTCTCATTGTCATTCTATAAAATTATTCATGTTACACATTTAATAGTTGCTACCCTGAAGAGTAGTTTAAGAAAGTACAATAGCAGAGTATTTTAGAATGAACAATCAACTGAAATAAATAACTTAAGCTAAGTGCATAAAACAGTATTTGTCAAATTTTTCTACTTAGTTATATCGTAAAGGGAGACTATATTTTAGTGAGTTTTTACACTTCTTTGTGAAGAATATGCAGGGTTTTTCCCAAGATGCTCTAAATTCCCCAACATAAGATGGGTATTCACTCTAACCAATTTTAACCATGGCTTTTATACTTTTACAAAACACAACTCAATGCTAATTAGTCTCCCTCAGTCAAATTTGCTGAATTGGGGCAGTCTGGTTTCTTTCCATGGCACACAGAATTGTAAACAATTCTATCAATTTGTCAGTTTCGAGTGATATACATGAGATTACTAGTGGGGCAAGAAGATCACTTCACAATGATGTTAACAACAAAGTTTGTTATGAATAATTAGCAGAATTCAGTCTATTCCCTTTGACCTATATTCACTTTAAAAACAAACTCAAAATTAATATCTTTATAATATGAATGTCATATACAAGTATTTAAAGAAAACAATCGGGGGCACCTGGGCGGCTCAGTGGGTTAAAGCCTCTGCCTTCAGCTCAGGTCATGATCCCGGGGTCCTGGGATCGTGCCCCACATCCGGCGCTCTGCTCAGCGGGGAGCCTGCTTCCCCCTCTCTCTCTATCTGCCTGCCTCTCTGCCTACTTGTGATCTCTGTCTGTCAAATAAATAAATAAAATCTTTAAAGAAAACAATCGGGCCCCTGGGTGGCTCAGTCAGTTAAGCAGCTGCCTTCTTCTCAAGTCAAGATCCCAGGGTCTAGGACTAAGTCCTACATTAGGCTCCTTACTCAGCAGGGAGCCTGCTTCTCCCTCTCCCTCTGCCTGCTGCCCCCTCTGCCTGTGCTCGCATGTGCATGCACACACGGGCTCTCTCTCTCAAATAAATAAATAAAATCTTTTTAAAAAATTTTTTAAAAAGATAAAGAAAACAATAGAGTCATTCACAAATGGTAGATGGAATGAATCTGCAGTTGTCTTGTGACTAGCTTCACATACCTCTTAGCATATAAACTGTCTAAAGGAGTTCTTAGTACCTAGAAAAAATAATTAGTAAGGATATTACTGTTCTTTTAGTGTATTTACCTTTTTTTTTCTGGCGAAGTTTGGTTTACTCCTTAAGAATAGTCAATAATTGGGCTGAGGTTATAAAGTGAGTAGAATTCTCCAAATACAGCTGTCTAAAACAGCTATCTACCCTAACTTAACTATATTGTTACAAACCACATTAAACATAAGGTAGCTTCCTGTTACATCCAGAAAAAAATAGTATCTACCTCCTCAGCAAGAATGTTGTAAAGAAAGGGTTAAGAATATTCACTGTTTAAATAAGGAGAAAAAATAATGCAGCCTTGTTTTGACCTGTGATATTTGAGCCTACAGATTAAATGCTTTCCCTTGTAGATTAATACCACCATTTATTTTGTTGTATTTCATTGAAGTATCAATATTAGTACACCGTTTTCGTCTTTAAGGAATGCAAAAGTAGGAACTGGCAACACTATCAATAAATGCATGGATTTTAATTTATTTCTCACATAGGAAGTAATGGAAAAAAGAAGGCAGGCAAATTTTTAGTGTACTGAGTAAAAGAAATCTACATGAGCTTAAGTTACAATCATGTTAGATGTTTAATTATACATCAGAATATCGTCTTTCTCTTATTCAACAGATCATTATTTTCTGGAAAGTAATGAGCAAATAGGATTTATTTTCCACTAATGTTTCATGGGATAACTGATTTTACAAAAAAGTCAGTGAAATAGAATTCTTACTCTGAAATGAAATTTCACCAGAGGGCACTATACTGCATAAAAAAAGATAAGTCAATTCTTGCAGTGTATAGTTTAAACATATAAGAAAAAGGAGACTGATTCTCCACGCTATCCCAAAATAAATGAAAGGCAGACTCTTCATAAAGAACTTAAAACATCCTTTCCTTTTCTAAATGTCTACATAATCTAAAGAGTCTGTATTACATGTTTAGACAATTAATTCTATTCCTTTGTTTCCTTTGTGTGCACATATTGCTTACCGAATAGGATTCTTTGAAGGCAGGACACAGGAACAGGTCATTTACTAAATACATTAGTGAACACTACTTGGTAAATATATTTTAGAAGTGCTCTTTTCGGGGCGCCTGGGTGGCTCAGTGGGTTAAGCCTCTGCCTTCAGCCCAGGTCATGATCTCAGGGTCCTGGGATCGAGCCCCGCATCGGCTCTCTGCTCAGCAGGGAGTCTGTTTCCCTTCCTCCCTCTCTGCCTGCCTCTCTGCTTACTTGTGATCTCTCTTTCTGTGTGTCAAGTGAATAAACAAAATCTTTAAAAAAAAAAACAAAAAAACAAAAAAACAAAGTGCTCTTTTCTTTGGCTATGTTTTTGGGGGGATTTTTCTTCAAATATGATTGTTTATGTCAACACTACTCATAATAATGAGGATATGGAATAATACTTTTGACCATTTTTCTATGAAACTTGCCTATGTATAAATCTGAGAGTGCAATGAATAGATATTACACATATATTGGATACTGACAGAGGCAAGGCAAAATGAGACCCTAGCGATAAGGGTGCCATTGTGAGTATGGGCTAACATTGCTTCACACACAAAACTCAAGTCAGGAAGTCAGGAAGTGTTGAAAACCACAGTAAGAATAAAGAGGAATCAAAGTCAAGTAAGACTAGTGAAGAGACATTTAAAGCATAAGTCTTGAAGTAGTTTTGCAAGGGTAACAGACACGTCTTAGTGCAAAGGAACAGGGAGGAATTTCCAGAAATGAATGCATCTTGAGTCAAGGAAATTGAAGCAGATTAAAATGTCTGCAGAATAGGCTCCATGATGCAGAATAATGAGTAATGACATTGGTCAAATATGCAGAGGTTGAAAAAAGGAGGAGTTTTACAGGGTTTATGTTCTGAGCATAAAAGAACAAAACGGTAGAGATCTACATAAGAGTCCACAGAAGAGATGGTTATCTCGGGTTATCTCAGAGATAATGAGAAGAATCAGCAGGATTTGGTAGTTTGGGTAGTTTGGATATGAAAGACGAAGAAGTGAAGGGTTTTTTTTAAATTACTGTAAGTTCAAAAGTCTAGGGTGTTAGGTGACCCTATTACTAAGATGGAAAAAGTAGAAAGAGTGACCACCTGGTAATGGGAAAATGATAAATTTCCTTTGTATTGTGTTTCAATGCTAGAAGGACATTAAAATATGAATGTGGAAAGTATATGAATGTTTTAATATTTTGTATATTCTTAATCCAACCATAACCTATATAATATTTTTACTGAGAATTCTGGCACCATAGCCTAAGAAAATTCTTATCTATATTCTTTTCATTTTCTTACTTGATGAATAATGCATGCTATTTAAGGGCCTTCAGACTAAACTAATATACATAGTACTTTATGTAACTCATTCCAAAGCTGTTATAGAGCCATGCAGGCTACTATTATTTTAAACATGCTTAGCTATAATGTGCACTTGTCCATTATTTTAACCAATCAATATGATAGTCTTTTTTAAGAAGATTTATTTATTTATTTTAGAGACAGAGAGTGCAAATGAGTGGAGGGAGGGGCAGAAGGAGAGAGAGAGAGAGAGAATCTCAAGCAGACCCCATGACCAGTGGAGCCTGAAGCTGGGCTTGATCTTACAACCTCAAGGTCACGAACCTAGCCGAAACCAAGAGTCAGATGCCCATCACACTGAGCCACCCAGTGGCTCATAATACTCTATGATAGAGTATTAATAAGCAATTAAGTAAATAACATTTGTTCACTGACATGGTTTAAAGGTGAATGCAACCAAAGCCCCCTAACACTCCAAGTTTTCTTCCTATTTAATTAATTAGATTCTAATTCCAGTGACAAAAAGAGCAATGAGGATGGCCTACTGCACTTAGACATTTCTGCTCAAGCTAAATGATAACAAAATCAAAATGTCTTGACTACTAGCTTCATATAATTTCTAAATATTTGCAGATGAATATGGAGTAGGTCTCCATAGTATTTTGCATAGAATTCATCTACATTAATCCTTAATCTGCTCAGAGCAAATTTCAGCATTTTACAGAAATGTTGAAGGCTTTCCAAGTCCGTTATAACAACTGTCCACTGATCATACAAAGAGTCTCAGAATCACTTCTGTTAATCATTTCCTAGGTCTTCTGGTAAGAAAGCCAAGTGAAAAATGTGTACTGTCTACCAGGTACTCAGTCATATGACATACACTGTGGGAGAGACAACAGAGCTTAAGGCATGTATTAGTTTCCTATTGTGGCTATAATAAACTACTACACATTCAGTGGCTTAAAAGAACACAAATGTCTTCTCTTACATTCTGGAGGGCAAACTCAAGGTATCTCCCCTGGTTCCTTCAGGAGAGAATCCATTTCCTTGCCTTTTCCAGTTTCTAGAGGCTACCCACATTCCTTGGCTCATAGCTCTTTCTTCACATTACTCCAAGCTCTTGCTTCCATTGTTGCATCTCCTACCTCCAACCTCAGTTTTATAAGGACCCTTGAGATTATAGCGGGTCCCCTCAGATAATTCAGGATAATCTCTTCATTTTAATTTTAAAGTCCTGAACCTTAATCACATTGGCAAGGTCCTTTTTGTCATGTAAGGTAACATACACAGGTTCCAGGGAATAGGATGTGGACATCTTTGGGAAACCATTATTCAGCCAACCACAGGGTACATAGTTATTAAATAGAAATTGATGCCGAATACCTTATCTGGTAGACTCACTGGTGTAGCCACAGAAGAACACTTTATCATAGGCACCATCAAAGAACAGTTCCTTACCTGTAATTGGACCAAAGTTTGAGAGTAGAGGGCAACAGAATTCTTCCCACCTACTGATTCACCCTGAGTTTCAATCACTATCTTCTCAGCAATTATACAGTGAACCAGAGAAAAGAGAATGGACTTAACACCTCATGCCAGTTATACTCTCAGGAAAAGATGGCTGGTCTGAACTTACTACTGAGCGTCCCTTTCATTTTATCAATCATACAGATTTTTTAAAAAGCCTAAAACGTGTCAGACCACACAAAATTTCATAAGACCCTATTCATTGGGGTTAAATGGGCTATCTAACCAGGGGTGCTTGGGTGGCACAGTCCATTAAGTAACTGACCCTGGTTTCAGCTCAGGTCATGATCTCAGGATTGTAAGATCAAGCCAGCATCAGGCTTTTCTCCCTGCATCAAGTTCCTTGCCCAACATGGGGATCCACACTCAGCATGGAATCTGGTTAAGACTTCCTCTCCCTCTCCCTCTGTCTTTCCCTGCCCCCGCCTCCGTAAATAAGTAAGTAAATCTTGAAAAAAAAATGGGCTATCGATCTTTTACTACTGGCATACCATTTCCTTACTAACAGTTGCTGGAAGATAGGTCAGTAGCTATCTGAAAACCTTTGTAGAAGTGTGGGACAAAAATATCAAACCTGGGAGCTCATTATATATTTTATCTGATCTCTTTGGTATATCTTGCCTCTAACCCTACTACTACCCTTTTGATATTCTATGTCCTAGAGTTTCCTTCTTTCTCATAGTGGAATTTCATATACATTCTGGTAGCCTTAGTCTACATTGGAAAAGTTTTCTAAAAGTGTTCCCAAAATCCATCTAAGTCAGTAAGTTACCTTATTAGTTACTACTGAATAGGAATTACACATCAACTAAAACACTTTGCAGTTTCCTACTTATATTGTAAGATTTGAAGTAGAGACCGTATCTAAACCTTTTTCTACACACTCTCATAGTGGTATATGCTATGCCAAAAATTTAGGAGAAATTTTCCTCTCATGGCATTAATTACTGGGTAATGATAAAAAAGATCCAAGGACAGTGTCTGGCCCACAGATGCCACTCAATAAATAGAAATTATTATTATAACTTCAAACCTATAAAAAGATGGCAGGTTTCCTTCTTTCTAGAAACTTTAATCTACACATTTTCATTTAATAATAATATAGCAGCCATATCTATGTTTGAGCATAGATACATGGTAATGGATGCCATTTATTAAATCAGGTTTTTAAATAATGTTATTGGCACTTAGAAAGTTATTCAAAATTAATTTAGTAACAGCTATATACAGCGTATATATGGAAGAAAGCTATATAATGTTCTATATTTAACAAATGTCACCCTGGATAGTTTATTGGAACTGTGAAAAAGCTTCAAGCAAACCTCAAAAGCCCCCATAAAAAAAGATAGAAATTAATCACTACTACCAAACTTGTATCAACTAAGAGCAGATTCTAAAGAGCTGAGTATGCCAGAAAGTTAAGCATGTATCGGGTAAGGAATCAGGTTCTTCAGAAAACTAAGAGACACATTCTTCCTTGTCTCAGCTTCTTAAACTAATTCCCTAGAAATTACAGGCTGGGGTTAGACTCTGTTGCATCTCATTAAGATTGCCTACCTCTACACAGAATAAAGGACTGGAGAAAAAGGAAAAGTCAGATAAAGGAGAAAATCATTGAAAAAAGCTATTGATTGTACTTACCTATATTCTTAGAAAGCTGAGAAGGTTGCCTCTTATAGATAGGGTTCATCAGAGACATATAGTCTTTATTGCCAGATCATATACCAAGTTGCCATATATGTATGGCAATCTTGGGTTTTTCACTCAACATTCCCAATTATTGAAGAGGAGGAGAAATAAAACAGTAGCAGATTAATTTTCTATACTTCCTATTCCTGTAAGTCCTTCTGAGGCATATTACAAGCTTAGCTGTATAGTTTGGAATTTTAAGCAAGTGATGTCGTAATTCTGACTATAATAAAACAGTTGATGATAAACATCTCTGAGGTTTTTTTAATTCTCACAGAATATAAGCCTCCTGCATAGAGAGTACTTAATCTCTCATTTGGTGAATAATCACCTATTTTATTCCTCCTTATTCTAGTCCTTGAATGAAAAAAATACATACAGTGGAACTTTAGATTCAAATTATTCTGTAACTTTCTTGAAAATATTTAAAAATTGCTTAATTGCTCAATACTATGCTTTATAATCTATTTCTTTTTTTTTAAGATTTTATTTGTTTATTTGACAGACAGAGATCACAAGTAGGCAGAGAGGCAGGCAGAGAGAGAGAGGAGGAAGCAGGCTCCCCGCCGAGCAGAGAGCCCGATGCAGGACTCGATCCCAGGACCCTGAGACCATGACCTGAGCCAAAGGCAGAGGCTTAACCCACTGAGCCACCCAGGTGCCCCTTATAATCTATTTCTCATAACTTTAGGATTCTGTAGAAGTGCTCTCAGAACGCAGGAGGTGTGGGTAGCACTTAATGACGTGACTGAGTTAATAAAGATGTGGAGACAAACAATAAAAGGAGATCTCTTGTTAAACTTTAATGTAAATGATAAAATGATAAACCTTAAAGATATTTATTTTAGTATAATAAAATAATAAAAATGAGTATGACTACAACTGTTCTATCATTGTTATACAAATGACATATTGTGGAAAACTTAAGAAGTAAGGGATTATAAAATCAATTACTACTATTTCCAAATATTTAAACCATTCTTCTTGGTCTCCTGTAAAACAAAAGCAATATCTGTTCAGTTTATTTTGACATTTTGGAAAACCATAGCAATGACTTTGAGGATTAACTCAATCTCAAAAATAGAAGTATTAACAGGGACATATTCAGTTAATTGTTTTTTTATCATATGATATGGCACTGCACCACTTTTTCTGGGTGGGTGGGATGTAATAATCATGTTAGTTTCCAAAGGGAAAAGAGAGATAAAGCTTCATAGGATAGCAATGGAATAAGTTCTAAAGGACTCACGCTTCATCTCCACAGAATAACCTGGCCCTTCTGAATTTGGTGCAATCCTTAAGGCAGTGGTCTCTTCACTGTAGAAATCTATAAATCTATATTCCTGTCTTCTACAGGAATACATGTCAAATCTCCAGAACAAAGTCCAAAAAAAAACAACCTTAGAATATCTGATAAGTTAAACTCATTGGCTTCAATTACCTAAATAAAGAGCTTAAACATTTTTTCCCAATAAAAGCAAACAAACTGTATTTTGATGCCTACAGTCAACAAGCAATGATATTAGAAGTGTCTGGGTGGCTCAGTCAGTTAAGCATCCAACTCTTGATTTCAGCTCAGGTCACAATCTAAGGGTTGTGAGATTCAGCACCAAATCAGGCTCCACACCCAGCATAGGGCCTCCTTTAGATTCTCTCTTGGCAAACCATAAGAGACTCTTGGCTACAGGGAATGAACTGAGGGATGCTGGAGGGGAGGTGGGTGGGGCGATAGGGTAATTGGGTGATGGGCACTGGATATAATGACCACTGGGTGTTAAATTGCAACTGATAAATCACTAAATTCTACTCCTGAAACTAGTAATAAACTATATGTTAACAAACTTGAATTTAAATTTAAAAAAAAATTATCTCTCCCTCTGCCCCTCTCCCCACTCTCTCCCTCTCTAAAACAAAAGCAAGGATGTTAAATAAATGCCTATAAACAGTTGTCATCAATATAGTAAGGACATGCCATGCTCCAATAGATAATAGCAGCTGCTGGTGATCAGTGGGTCTTCTCAGTGAACTGAACTAGCACATGCAGAAGAATAAGCTCAACAAGAAATAGTAAAAAAACGACAGCACTGGTCTCAAGAACTTGAGAAAAATGATCAGGTGTGATCCACAAATGTTTATGTTCTATTTAAAACACATTTCTTAAGATTTTGTTCTCAAACACATGGGAAATGATTTACATTATATAAAGGAAATATCCTAGAGTTCACCACAATGACCAGTTAAAGGACAGAATGCAAATCAATAAAAGACCATAGTAAAAGGACATAAATGTTATGATTTCCGACTCCTACAAATAGACCTATAGGAAATAATTTTAGGAGGCTCTAAAATATACACAGTAAGCTTATTTTCTTTCATTTCTACAACATGATTTATTATGTTTTTACATTATTATAAGAACTACATCAATGTATGTTTGACATGGTTGCTAAGGAACACGGATAATATGATTTATTATTAACATAGTTATTGTTAACATAATAAGTATTTGTTATCAAAAAAGAGATAATATCTACATTGTATAGAATAACTATGGCCACAACTAAATAGAACTACTGTGCTAAAAACTATATACAATCAATGTCTGGAAGCAGAAGCACAAAGCCACAGTCAGATCTTGCAAATACATATCTAAAGATCACGTTGGAATTTAAACCTGAATTCCCCACTTGGAAGACTATATTCATTCTGGGTTTGTGTGTCTTGACTTTGTTTAATTTTTCATGGAAAAGGGAACTGCTTCTGTTAAAGTAGTCTGAAAAATCTAATGCATATTCCTAGTCAAGGTACAGTCCCATTTCTTTGCTGCAAATTATCCTCCCTGGATTAAAAGAGTAAGCCAACTCCTTCACTGGGTGAAAAAATAAAAACCCTAAGTCCCTTAAATGTTCAAGAATGAAGGAAACTTAACACTTGCCTTACTAAGAATTTGAGGTTAATCTCAAAAAAGATGTATTCAGAGATAAGGAATTAAATCTCCTGTCAAAAGATGGCACATGTCAGGTCTATGGATAGTATATATGAGACTTCCCACCTCTTTTCATACCAAATACAAAGATTGATCTAGTACACATTACTGTACCTTCAGTGGTTTCATTGTCAGCTCCCATTTTCTGCTTCGTGCATTCGTCCCTCTCCTGATGTAAAACCATCCCTTTAACACATCGTTCCTAATTAGATGATTAGTGCTTGGAAAGGCAGGAGATAAGTCATTTGCATAATTTAATCATAAAAAGAAGTTAAAGATACAGATTTTGCTGTTCGTTTGTACAATTATCTTCTTCAGCCTGGGGGGCTGAGATATTAATGTGATTAAACAGTATTTCTGCAAACAGGCAACTGTGTGTCCTCTATTAAAGGAAGGCTGGAGGCAAATGAAAAATTAATTTTAGAAGACAATCAATTTCATTCTACACGACTGTAATAAATAACAGCCCATCTGCAGACAACTCATTAAGCCTAGGGAGGGTACATGTGTCACAAACTCTAAATGACACACAAGGCTGAATTTTCCACCAAAATAGAACTAGTAATAAATGGCCTACCAGCTGCCGTATCAGCCTAGAAAGTCAACATACAAGAATTTCCTAGAAAATAAAGTGCATACAGTGTCACTCACAATCAACCAGTTAATTTAGTAATGGTTGCCAAAATTTCTGAAAACTGGATCTGAGGTTTGACCTTTTTCTTACGTTCTGAAGGTACACATACATGTGGGTTCACACATATTAGTGTGATACCACATTCAGTAATGAAAGTTAATATTTACTGAACTCTTAAACTTTATGAACATAATCTCATTTAATCTTAACAACCCCATGAGTGATGTAACTAATAGTATCCCCATTTTTAGAAGAAAAAACTGAGGCTTGAATGGTCATAAGTTTAGAAAGTATTGGAATTAGAACAGATGTGGGTATCTGAGACAGAATAGGGATTCCCTAGGTTTCTGTTGTTCAAGAGGAGCTGTCAGTCAGAGTCAGAAAAATAAACCTTTTCAGTATAACAATAACTTTCCTTAAAATATGAACATTTCCCAAAGCAAAAATTATAATAAATCATAGTTACACTATCTAACAAACTGAAAATATTTTGAACATTTACATCTGTGTACTATATCAGGCATTATGAGTGATAAAATGACACACATCGGACTATTCCTGAATTTGAGGAATTTAGAAACTAGTAGGGAGAAAGAGAAAACATATGCGGCTTAAAACATAACAATTTGGAGAAAGAAGAAGAACAGGAGTAGGAGGAAAGTTATTTGCAGATAAAATTTTATAGAAGCAAGAGATCACTGCAGGTGATAAGGGAAGTTCTCATGGAGAGGTAAGACTTCAGCTAGATCTTTAAAGATGGTTTTCAGTTCTTGAGGGGAGGCAATTCCTCTTGGAATCTCAACCTTAATGTTTTCTCCTATCATTTTCCTTAGGCACTTCATATTACACCAGTGCACTTCCATTCAGGTTGTTTTTTTTTTTAAGATTTATTCATTTATTTGTTAGAGAGAGAGAGAGAGAGAGAGAACAATAGTCAGGCAAAGGTAGAGGAAGAAGCAGGCTTCCGCTGAGCAATGAGCCCGATGCGGGACTCAATCCCAGAGCCCCAGAATCAAGACCTGAGCCAAAGGCAGACACCTAACCAACTGAGCCACCCAGACATTCCACTTCCACTCAGTTTTAACAAACCTGTCAATGATTCACACTTGAATAAAATAGTCATCTGAAGTTTAATCTCATCAAATTTGAAATGTCAGGCAGGATCAGTAATCATTTGTTCCTCTGCTTTGCTTTTGTATAATAGATACTATGGTCATAGTGCCTAAAACAGTCTTTCTACAACACCTTGGACAGCCTATCCTGATGGAAATAATCCAGTATCAAGTGTATGTACATGCTTCTTCACAGTGCTACATAAAGAAGGGAAACAGGCTATTTTTTTTAAAGATTTTATTTATTTATTTGACAGAGAGATCACAAGTAGGCAGAGAGGCAGGCAGAGAGAGAGGGGGAAGCAGGCTCCCTGCCAAGCAGAGAGCCTGATGCGGGGCTCAATCCCAGGACCCCGAGATCATGACCTGAGCTGAAGGCAGAGGCTTAACCCACTGAGCCACCCAGGCGCCCCGAAACAGGCTATTTTAAATCAACCCAACAGAGCTGAAATCAAGTTTTAACCATGGAACTGCTTTCCCCCCTCCCAAATAAGAGTCTTCATAGTAGACGTTACTACATCTGGTTTCCCTTGCTTTTCTCCAGCTGTGGAAACTAAAACTCACTCAGAATCAGTGACAGAATATAATGGGAGTTTGCAAATGCTGATGAAACCCTTCTTACCAACCACTTTATTAAGATGCCAAGTGAATGGCTGGGCAAGCTCCACCAAAGAAACTTCATTTCCCAGATAATTAGCAAGGAATTGCTATTGAGATCACCAACTTCTTAGCTTTACTCTGCAATGATTTCACATGAGCACCTGATTTAAAGTTTAACACTTTCTTCATCACCAAACCTGCGATGCACAGAAATCCAACCAGTAGTCAAAGAATTCCTAGAAGTATTAACTACTGCAGGAGCTGTTTAGGTAGCTTTCATGTGAGGTAAATAATGCATGAATCAGAGAATAGCAGATGTCAAAAATAGATATTGATTGGGTTTCTGCAATTTTGAATGCATTATGAACCATCTATAGGTAAAGAAGCATGACTGCTAGTTCTGTGCTGTACCTAGCAGATTGTTATAAAATACCAATGTACTGAAATGAAAGTGGGAAGTTAATTTACTCTTCATGAATATATGACATAATAATAGCAACAAACACATGTCCTGGGACTGATAATGTTCCTGATAGAAAACTCAGATCATTGCTAAAGTTAACAATATAGGAAACAACAGGTGTTGGCAAAGATGCAGAGAAAGGGGAACCCTCTTTGCACTGCTGGTGGGGATGCAAACTGGTGCAGCCACTGTGGAAAACAGTATAAGTTCCTCAAAAAGTTAAAAATCAAAGGGGCACCTGGGTGACTCAGTTGGTTCAGCACCGGACTCTTGGTTTCAGCTCAGGACATGATCTCAGGGTCGTGAGATTGAGCCCCGTGTTGGGCTCCACACTCTGCATGGAGTCTGCTTAAGATTTTCTTTCTTGCTCTCTGCCCCTCCTGCTTGTGCTCTCTCTCTCTAAAATAAATTGATAAATCTTTTTAAAAAAAACAAAGTTAAAAATAGAACTACCTTATGATCCAATAATTTCATATTGTGTATTTGCCCAAAGAATACAAAAATACTGATTCAAAGGGGATACATGCATCCTGATGTTTATAGCAGCATTATCAACAATAGCCAAATTATGGAAAGAGCCAAAATGTCTATCAACTGGTAAATGGCTAAAGAGTGTTGGGGCGCCTGGGTGGCTCAGTGGGTTAAGCCTCTGCCCTCAGATCAGATCATGATCTCAGGGTCCTGGGATCGAGCCCCACATCGGGCACTCTGCTCAGCAGGGAGCCTGCTTCCTCCTCTCTCTCTGCCTGCCTCTCTTCCTACCTGTGATCTCTGTCAAATAAATAAATAAAATCTTTAAAAAAAAAAGAGTGTACACATACACACATACACACACAGACACACACAAGTGCACACACGCATGCACACACCATGGAATACTGCGCAGCCATCAAAAAGAACGAAATCTTGCCATTTGCAATGAGGTGGATGGAACTGGAATGTGTTATGCTAAGCAAAATAAGTCAGAGAAAGACAAATACCATATGATTTCACTCATATGTGGAATTTAAGAAGCAAAACAGATGAACATAGGGGGAAAAAAGAGGCAAACCAAGAAACAGACTCTTAACTACAGAGAACAAACTGATGGTTACCAGAGGGGAGGCATATGGGAGGATGGGTTAAACAGGTGATAGGTATTAAGGAGGGCACTTGTTGTGATGAGCACTGGGTGTTGTATATAAGTGATGAATCACTAAATTCTACACCAGAAACTCATACTGCACTGTAGGTTAACTAGTTAGAATTCAAATAAAAACTTGGGGGGAAAAAACTTAGTTCATAATAAAAATGAAGTGTCTGATCTATTGTAAAAAATGTTAAAAAAAGATTAAATAAACCAAACACAATTTAAATTATTTAAAGAACATTATTTTTCACCATATTCTTTTTTTTTAAGATTTTTATTTATTTATTTGACAGACAGAGATCACAAGTAGGCAGAGAGGCAGGCAAAGAGAGAGAAAGGAGGAAGCAGGCTCCCTGCTGAGCAGAGAGCCCGATGTGGGGCTCAATCCCAGGACCCTGGGATCATGACCTGAGCCGAAGGCAGAGGCTTTAACCCACTGAGCCACCCAGGCACCCCATGAGGAACACTTTTTAAAATTTCATCAGGTTGAGTTTGCTGAGTTCTTAATTCCAATAACTTTAATTTAAAAATTTGAGAAATTAAGTTAAAATAGTTTTTTTAACAAAGTAAACTCTGATAGTATTACTATATATACTACAAAATTTGAAATGCAATACATTGACTCCTCTCTTAATCCTTAGCAATTTCAATGTACCACATATACATACATGATATGACCAACGTGCTGGCCTTTCAGTTTCTTGACTTCCTTTCCTCTAAATATCTTGCCCTCTTTACTTCAGCCCACTCATGCCCATGGTCATACTCTAAACCTCATAATTTACCAATAACTTCCATCCTTTTTAATTTTGTGCATCCTACTCTCTCACACTCACTACATCTTTATGGTTCACACCTTCTAGTACTCCTACTCCAACAATCCTTTGACCTTTTCTTGGAACCTCCAATTCATTGACACTACCATCTTTTCACTGTCTCTCACATACTTGATGTCTTCTTTTTCTCCTTAGCAGTTTAAAAAGCATTGTCACCCATTATAATCACTTTTTGCATAAACCTTCAACTCTCTGGCCCCCTCTGGTTTTGTTATATTCATACCACTTAGCAAAATCATAAATCTCATTAAAACCAATTTTTGCCTACTTTGTACCAGTACTGATGCAGTTCTGCATAAGTGGAATTAAAGCACACAACCACACCAACAATTTTGAATTTATGATCATAAACATCAGAAGGTGTTTGATGTTGCCTGGGAATCATACCAAACCTCTTTAAATAGTTCATTGTCCTCATCTAGATGGCTATTTTGTACTTTCTTTTTCTCCTCAAACCTCCAACACTGCTTTTCCAGTCATTCCAACTAATAGAAGAGGACTTCCATAGAGTCCCAATACCAGATCAACCAGAATTTCCATTTACATACTCAGGCTCCCCATCTGTAGATGCACTAACCTTGCTCTTATCTAAAACTAATGACTTCACTTGTGCACTGGAGGCTATCCACTCTCTCTTATTCAAGAATATCATTTCAGCAATACTCCTCTCTCTTTCCTACATAAATTTTTAAAAATTTCTACTGGAAAATTGCTGACGGCACAATGCTGTTATGTCTTCCATCTTGATCCACTGATCCCTGCTTTCAAGCTACTCCCTCCCACCTTGAGTTGTATGCCATCTTTGCAGCAAATCCCTAGCAAGAGTTGCTTATACTCTGTCTCCAATTCCTCTCCTTCTATTCTCTCTTAAACACATGTCACTCAGACTTTTCATTCATGTATTTCCACCCATACTGCTCTCAAGATCACCAGTGACTTCCATTGTCACATCTAATGACCAAATCTTGGTCCTCATGGTTTTTTGCTGATTCACAGCATTTGATATGGTTGATCACTCCTTCCTTTTTGATACATTTTCTTTGCTTAGCTTCAGGACACAATTTTCTCTTATTTTGTTTTGTTTTCCCATTTCACTGGATTTTCTTTCTGAGGCTTTTGCTGATTCCTCCTCTTCATCATCTTTGAGTTGATGTGACTCAGGACTCAGTCCTTGAAACTCGCCTCTTTTCTATTTACAATCACTCCTGTCCTAAGTTTATACTGTCTCTTCCAAATACCAAACTTCTTTATCCAATGGCCACTCTATATCTGTGCTGAAAAAAAAAATCTAAAAGCTAACAAGTATAAAACTGAACTCCTGAACTTTCTCCCCAAATCTGCTCCACGTATAGCTTTCCCCTCCTGAAATTATGGAAACTGAATCTTCTCAGTTGCTCATACCAAAATCTTGGAGTTATTCATGACTGTTTTCTTTCTCTCACACTCAGCGTCTAATTCATCAGGAATCCTATTGGTTTTACCTTCAAAACCTACCCACAAACTAATTCTAACTACCCCTACTCTACCACTATGGTCTAAACCACCACCATCTCCCTCCCAGTTCATTGCAAAGGCATTCATACTGCTTGCACCCTTGCCCTACTTTAATTAAGCTTATTCTCAACCTGCAGCCAGTGATCCTTTAAAAACCTAAGTCAAATCTTGTTACAGCCTTGCTCAAAACTCTGCAGTGACTCCTTATTTCATTCAAAATTTTTAAAAAATGGCTTAAAGAGTCCTGTATGACCCCCACCATTACCATTATAATCTTATTCCTACTCTTCGTCCCCTCAACTCATTCCACTCCAGCTCACTAGCCTCCTTACTGTTCCTCAAAACTGCTAGGCATGCTTCTGCTTTAGGGCTTTTGATCAAACTGTTTCCTCAGTCTAGGCCACTCTTTCCCCAGATTTTGCATAGCTAACTTCCCTCCCTTTTAAGTCTGTGAACAAAGCTCATATTTTCAAAGAGGGCTATAACTCATTCTATTTAAAACTTCAACCAACTTCAATTCTCCCCATATCCTCACCTAGCTCTATTTTTTCCATAACACTTCTACCTTACCACCTTCGTACAATATAATTGACTTCTTTATCATGCATATTGCTTATTGTCTTCCTCCATCCACATTACCATACCCTAGAATATAACCCCCTTTCCAAGAGCAAGGAACTTTATTTTTTTTAAGATTGTATTTATTTATTTGACACAGAGAGAGAGAGCACAAGTAGGCAGAGAGGCAAGCAGAGGGAGAGGGAGAAGAAGCAGGCTCCCCACTGAGCAGAGAGCCCAATGCGGAGCTGGATCCCAGGACCCTAGGATCATGACCTGAGCCCAAGGTATATGCTTAACCAACTGAGCCTCCCAGGTGCCCCAACTTTGTTTATTTTTAATAGATGCATCCCAAGTACCTAAAAGATGTCTGACACAGAATAGACACGCAATAGCTATTTTATGGATGAATGAATAAATAAATGAATGACAATCTTTATGTGTGTATGCCCTGCTCTACAATAAAATTTAAAGCTCTCAAAAGGTACCCACAGATCCTAGCATAGTATTCTGAACACAAGAGACAATTTATATTTTTTAGTAACTAGCTCCTGGGTTTTTGTTTTGTTTTGTTTTGTTTTGTTTTGTTTTGTTTTGTTTAAGAAGAGAGCACAAGCAGGGGGATTGGCTGAGGGAGAGGGAGGAGCAGACTTCCCGTTGAGCAGGGACCCTGGGATCTCAACCTGAGCTGAAGGCAAATACCACCCAGGTGCCCCTAGGTCCCAATTTCATCAATTCCTTCAACATTATGCTTTGATGAACTACCGCAGTCTCTATACACTTTCTGGAATTACTATTATTCCTTTCACTTTTCCATTCAAAATGTTAAGTTTTTATTGGTTCCTAAAACTCCCTGTACATACATATCAAATTGAGTCACCACCCAGAGAGTCTAGCTACTGCATTTCTGAAAACTTCATCATTAAATGGCAGAATACCTAAACACATTCTAGGGAAGCTCCTGTGTAGTGCTTGTCTCTCCTACTAGTTTGCTTATTTCTAATTCCCCCTCCTAGTTTTTCCATAATTCTATGAGTAACTGGAACAATTCACTACCTAAGTAAACCTGTTTGCTCATATTCATCTAGCAAGACTTTCCGTTTCAGAGACAGCATACCAAGTACAGCATACCAGAGGAGGTACAACAGAAGACTTAGAATCAGCAACTGGCCCTGCCTGTACTAGATTATATGGCCTCAAGCAATTCCCTTTACTTGCCCACAGTTCAATTTTCTCACCTAAATTCACAATCAGGTGACCTGCCTCATTGAGTTGCTGTAAGGATAAATGCAGATAGTATATGAACAAGCTTTGAAGCCTGTGAGCTTCTGCACAAACAAAAGGTACTATTATTCCCCAGAAGCATTGTAAGTTTCATTATAACTATAGATGATGCTGATTTAGCATGGAGTGAAAAAAATCTAAATAAGATTAAGTGATCCCCAGAAGTACCATGTTGTAAAATGACCAGCCATCTGTTTATAAAAATTAAGAAATTTCAAAACAAAATTGTAAAAGCAGACTATCCTAATGATCAGATGAAATGAGCTAACATATATGAAAGCACTATATAAACTATGTACCAGCATATACATGTAAAGGTTTTACTATTATTCCTAGCTAGTAATTTTAAACTTCCAGATATATTTTCAGGCAGAAGGCATGGAGGAAATATTTAAACTTTACTGTTCTTATTAAATA
Source organism: Enhydra lutris kenyoni (assembly GCF_002288905.1). NCBI lineage: Eukaryota > Metazoa > Chordata > Mammalia > Carnivora > Mustelidae > Enhydra > Enhydra lutris. The sequence goes on along the minus strand of NW_019154186.1, from coordinate 599,032 downwards.
CAAAAATGACAAAAATGCCACTTTGATTTCTTTAATTCAAATTTTAATGTTCATTAAATAAATCTTGAATGCAGTGTTCAAATTACTTCCTAAAATGCACACTTTGTTACTATTGAATACAATAAAAACTTCACACACATACCCAAAGGCAAAATGTAACCCTTTCAAAAAAATTCAGTCTACATGTGTTTTAAAAATGTGCTATGGCAAGCTAAATTCAGGCTAACAGACCAGTAACAGTAATGGAACTTACAGAAGAAATATAAATGGATGCTGTATAAAATATTTTAGAAATTAAATTAATATTTACTAGCATAGTGAACAAATATTTTAGTGACAAAATGTATTCAAATATTTTGCTATGGTTTCAAATGCCACCAGCTTACCTCAAATAGAATGACATTTCCACATTTGCCTTTAGTGTTTACATATGTATTTACAGCTAATATTTTTATACTTTCTGTGCCTGTTCATGAATCTGCTTAAAATACCCACTAAAATAATATGAATTCAATTAAAGGGGATAATTCATTTAAAAACTCTTTTGTGAAAGGTCTTCATCAGTCCACACTATACTGCCTACCTCTCATCTGTCAGCTAGTTCCTGATCCATTCAATATTTCCATGAGAAATATTTTTTCATCAAGTTTTCTCCACCCTTATTTAGCTTCATTCCTTTGTCCATGCCCACATGGAACTGCATCAATGCTAATGTGACCCAAATTACAGTACTCCTATCTTTAAAGCAAGAGACTTCCTAATCAGGGCACCTAGCTGGCTCAGTCAGTGGAACATGCGACTCCTGATCTCAAGCTTGATCTCAATGTACCCCACACTGCGTGTAGAGATTACTTAAAAATAATAAAATCTTTAAAAAAAAAAAAAAGTCTTCTTCACCGGACAGAAAACATTACACGTGTGAGCTCCACTACGTCTATTTTGATGGAACATGAATCCATGAGACAAAGACCACTAATAAAGAAAAATATCTAAAAGGGGCATTACTTGAGTTTTATGTACATTTAAACACTGAAAGCACTCTTGAAAAAGAAACAACACATAGAAGAGCAATTATTCAATTCAATGGAACTAAATCATAAAGATTAAGAAAAGCTTTAGACTCTGGCAACATGGAGATTAGGGAAACATCACACAACCTTATGAAAAAGAACATGTCCCTAAAATAACAAAAACTTGTTAGTCTTTTGGTATGACAAGGACACATCTAAAACAACTGAAACATAAGAAAGTAGATATGCCACACATACCTCTATCAACTAAGCTCTGGAGTGGTTACTACACTTTAGAAGAGGTCAAGGTGTTCAACATATGCCCATCATGTGCCCATCATCAAAGTGACCATTCTTGCAGGACGTGAACGGCATTAAGAATATGATGTTCCATTTCTTAAAACTGTAAGCTGAAAATCGATTAAAGGTTCTCGTCACAGAAGAGAACACTTTACAAAAATGATTTAGGGCTACACTCATCAATGTGCTTTAACCCAAAAGCCATTTTCTCTGTCAACAAATGCTGGTTTAGCTTATAGAAGACAGTTATTTAGGGGACCGAAGCATAGGAAAGCATGTTAAAATCAACAACTGGCTCCATGCAGTTTTCCAGGTTTTGATCTGCTAATAGTTGTAATGACTAATATATCCATTAAGTATACAGATCTTTCCACAGATAACATAAGAATAAATTCAAGCCAAATATACTGCTTTAGTTAAGGACCAACATGATCTCGTACACTGCTGTTAGCTGTAACATGTACGTTCTATGTCTGCTTGTGCTTTATTCACTTTAGATATTTCCTATATGAAGCATTTAATTTCAGATTTAATTCAACCTTAGCACGTTTTGAGGCTATCTCCCCACCAGTGAATACTCATAAAACATAAATACAATTTGATAGTAGAATAAGCAAAATATATTTAGACAGGTAAATATGCCATAAACATTTTAAAATGCACTGCAAAGTCTAATTAATGTTACTTTAATTTTCCATAATTTTGAATTGCATACATCATTTGCTGCTCCTTGCATTAATGTAGGCTAGCTGAGAGTTAACCATGTAACAATAAAACTCTACCTCCATAATCTGGAGATAAGAAAAATAAGAATTTGTATAGTTCTTAAGATCACTACTTTCCCTTTGATAAGTAGCCTTGTACAGATGAAGAGTATGTACTTACTAAATATTTGTTGAAATGAAGTGACAAATGAAATAACTTGGAAAATATTTTATACATATATGTATGTATGTTTATAATGTTTGTAATACTTATATATTATATGTGTATATAATAATGCATTATATGTGCATATATAATGTATATAATAACACATAATACATAATTATATGTAAATTCATATATTATCAGTTAACATTATATATATATATATATATATATATACATATATAGTGTGTATGTTCAAACTGAATATTCTAATTGGCTTATAAAATGAGACATAAAATCTGTGTACTATGCATAAAATGAACTATGCAGTAATTTTTTTTCTATGAAAAAATTCCCCTTTTGTCTTCCTCAAATAAAAACCTAGAGGCTACTCATTAATTTTTTTACAAAATGAATTTAGAAGTTTAGCAGATCATAGACTATTTTCAAAGCAGCAGGTTTATTGTTAAGATTAAACATTTAATTACACATGTTTGCAAATAATCTTGCAAAGCAAATCAAACTCTAAGCTTGAGGATCTATTTAAAACTCTAACACAAATGAAAGAAAGCATTTTAACATGGGGAAAAACCTTGTTTTTTAATCCACGGTTGCACATTTTACTACAAAAACATGTCTCACGGAATGACTAATTTTATGAATTTTTAAGGGCTCATATTGTAAGGATTCAGCAAATATGTCAGAGAAAAGATACTAAAGTCAATTAACTATAGCCATTCTTGAGCAGAAATAACTGTTTTATTCCAATCTTCTCTTGCTATGTATTGTATTTATAACGTGAGTAATTCTGTACATTCATAAAACTAAAATATTTTATTTTATATCTCAGTAACTATTTTTAGTTGAAATTTTCTGGTATATTCTAAAAACTAAAAAAAAATCTATCATTTACCGATACAACGCAAGGCAGATACGAGAAAGAAAACTGAAGTGTTCAACAATAGGTATGTGGCAAAAAATTTGTAACCACAAAGATTTCACAATTTAGCAAATGTAATAAAGGGGATAGATATATGGTTTAAGGACCCTAAGCTAAAAACAGCAGGATTCTAGAATGTAAGCTCCATGACAGAAGAGACTGTTGTCTCCATTCTGTTTGCAGCAACTAAAACATTGGCACCACATAGTATACCCTACACACACACACACACACACACACACACACACAGAGTAATGACAGATCTAATCATAAGATCAAAATGATTGTGAAGAGGTTTTTATTTTATTTTAAATCCAATAATTAAATTGATAAATTGAGTTTTCCAAATGTCTACAGATTGAAGACAACACTGCAAAAAAGATATTCACGAGGGTCTAACTATGTCCTGTGGAGAACTGTTTCAGTTGAAGTACTCAAGTTTCTGTAAATAAATTTCCTTGGATTGAATTCAAGAGGGAAATCATATTGTACCCTTTTGTTCATAGTGTTATATGGAGCAAGCCTTCAGTGTTTATATGGTTATTATCCTTCCAGAAGGATCAAGGTCTAACATACATAAATAATAATATTTTATGGATGGTCATATTAAAGTTTTTATATAGTTTTTGTGAATTTGGTGTGATTTAATATGGCACTAAACTCAACATTCTTAAAATGAGTAATATGTAAATTGCACCTATGTAGCCTATTACCTAAAGCCAGTAAGAGAAAGTATAATTAAATGATAATTATGCATATGTTTTTAAATGTTTTTACTTCAATATAGCAGAGTATCCCACAATTGATACATAATGTAGATAATGCATTCAGTAAATATAATAAAATAAATTTATTCCAATATTGTTTGTGATGTTATTACTATGCTTGTTTAGACAAGTAAGTAAGAAACAGACTTCTTCCAAAATAACTAAAAGCTCAGAATCTAACATATTGCTGTAAGCTATAACGGTTATAACTGTTAATCCAATATACCTTTTATACAAAACCATAAACACATGAGTGGAAAAATAGCACAGATGTTCATCTCTAATGCAATTTCCATTCAATTTCCTAAGTGCGGTCCCTGTGTGCAAACTAGCTTAACGTTATGTTTAGCTTGCAAATTCTTTTAATAAATAATGAATGCAATAAAACTAGGAGATCAATGGCAAGCTGAGAAATCATAAAAAAAAGCCTTTTGTGTTCAGGCTGTTGCCCATTTTCAAACTTTAATCCAGAGACAGATCAATATCCTTTTTTTCTCCTTTTTTAACTCATCACATAAATAGCAGATATACTAAATGTAGCCTAAACGCTGTTACGAGCTAACAGTTGCCGGCAACCTAATAAGATCATTAGCCACAATGGCAACTGAATGTTTTATACCTTAACATACACACTATATTATACACTATTAAGCAGTCAACTTGTTTAAGAATAAAATGTTTATATAGCAATAAAAATACTGTATTTCATTATTTTTTAACTTTCCTACACTATATATAGACATATATATATATATATATATAATTTCAGTAGCATAATTATAAAGTTTTCACCATGATTTGCTCTAATAAAATAAATAATTTAAATGGGTCAAGATAGTACATATATATTAGCAGTTTATACCTCAGGGATCCTAGATGAAAGGAAATTTCATTCTTCAAAATTAATTACATCTGAAAGTAATAAGTTATTCCTTTAAATGGATGGGGGGATACATCATGTAAATTCATGTTGCACTGAATGGCTCTTTAGATTATCCAGGGAAAAAGTACATCATAATACTTAGATATTTGTGTTGTGTTTCTATTCCTGAGCTATACATAGAAGGGAGGAGAACCCTCTTCTTACTAACCCTTATTGGATAAACATGCATTTTCTGTTTGAATGATCAAAACTAAACTGTCACTAGGGGTGGTACTGATATCAAATAGTATAAATCCAAATAGCTGGGAATGATTTTATGGTAGTAGGCTTGTCTTACTTACTAATTCTTGCCTATTCATAATATTAGAGCATCTTCTGTGGGTTTTCACTAAAGGGAATATCAAGAAGTCACTCTTTCTTTAAAGATATATTTCAGTTCAAAATCCTAATTTCATATATTAGATTTTGATACCTTTATATGTATACTTGTGAAAAGTTTATGGCATGATTACAAATGGTTTTATAATGGAATTAAAATTTCAAGATTAGTATCTTTAATAACTGCATACCTTATGTAACTATTTCCTAGCTTTTCAAAGGAATGGCAATTTGTGCAAAGAGTTCTGATGAAGAATAAATGTGTGTGTGTACATGATTGTATTCATTTAACAAATGTGAATTAAGTGCCTAAAATATACACAATATTAGGCTTAATGAAGTTTTGCAATGAATATTACTAAAGTTAAAATTTACTCCTTAGAAATTATTATTACAAATTCAAGTTTTTTTATGTAATAAATTCAGTTCTTTTTTAAAGATATCATTATAGGTAGTGATAAATATGTCCATTTGCTCTTTACTTATATTCAATTTACCTATATTATATTCACATTCTCAATATAATAATTTCATCAATGCTAATAAATAAGTTAAGCTCTAAAGAAAGATGTGGCAAAAAATGATCATGAATACATTCCCATGTTTCAAGCAAAATTTGAAAAAAAAACACTCCTGTACATAACTTCATTAAACTTCATTATAAATTTCTCTTTAAACTTAGACTATAGATCATAGCCTATATCTTAATCTTACAAAAGTAGCCTAACTTTGGAGATAAAATTTCTCCTGAAGAATTTGAGACCTCAACAGTAACAATTAACAGTGTTTCCTGTTTTCCTATTTTAATAAAACTGACAAAATTATGATGAAAAAATACTGTAAATGCTGCAAAGAGGAACTACCTCTAAAAGCTGGCTTATTTTAATATATATTCTTCAGAAACTTGAACAAGAGAAAAATTGAATCTCCTTTTAAAAATTTGTATTTTCAAATATCAGAGATTTACTAAAAACTTATAACACCTACAACATTCAATTCAAAATATTTCACAACTGACAGAACTGACTGTTTCCTAAAACCAAGGTAATGAAGCTTTGGGTTAAATGATATAAATTATGGTCGCCATGATATTTAATGCAGGTAGGTAATAAATTTCACTACAGTTATAATAAAGTTCCTTTTGGTGTGCCTATGCTTTTCTACAGTTTGAGAAATTAAATTATAAAAGTAGTATTTATGGGTGCCTGGGTGGCTCAGTGGTTTAAGCTTCTGCCTTTGGCCATGATCTCAGGGTCTTGGGATTGAGCCCTGCATTGGGCTCCCTGCTCAGCGGAGAGCCTGCTTCCCCTCCCCCCAACTCTGCCTGCCTCTCTGCCTACTTGTGATCTCTCTCTCTCTCTCTGTCAAATAAATAAGTAAAATCTTTAAGAAAAAAGTCGCATTTACTGTTACTGAATGATTTACAAATAATTACCCAGAATATAAATAACTAAAATATACGAAAATGAAATAAATTTTTCCAAGATTTTCAGTTTTACAAAGTGAGGAAATGATGAACATACAGTGGACAGGCTACCTTCTTCCTACTAAAAAGATATACTAAATCCTGAAGGAGTTCTAAATCCCTTGGTAAGAGTATATTACAGCTGCATTAAGCCAACAAGAAGCTTATTAGTAAGGATTTAAAAAATAACACCCTTCTGTAATCTATTTGGATATAGCATTATTCTATTTATAGTGACACTTTCAATGTGTCCCAATCATATATTACTTATTCTCATTTTTCCTACCATGATTAAATATTAATGTGGGGGCACTTTTAAGCAACTACACTATACTTAGGTTTTAACATATTAATTTCCACAGTTTTGGAATAGCTAATATAGCATGAAAATTAAGAATCTCTCCCATGAAGAAACTCATGGGATGATATTGATTTGATATTTTTCTCTGATTCCTACATAAAATAAAATGAATTTAGTTGTTCTAGCAGAAAATGGAAAAAGGGATGCTGCCACTTTAAAAGCTTCTATCTCTTTGACATTGCTGGCAGTGTATGGGAACATTAATGCATCTGTCATGATAACAAGCTAAGAATAACATCTAGACATCAAACCGAGCAGAGAATCCATCTGAAGTGATTCATTCAGATCTGTCTCATTGATTTATTAAACACAGGGCAACATCTGCAGCCTCACACAGCCGCTTGGCGAAATTAATGCAAGATCAATTCAAATGGAAAAAAGTGTAAAAGAGATAAATCAAAACACAATTTGCATGCAGTTCCACAATCAGGCTTATTGGGTGCAAATGCTCAATTTCCCTTCCAAAGCAAATGTGTTTAAATGTTGTTTTATCTTTTTAGAATTGTGTGATCTGAAGTGACAGTGAAGAGTTTTGCAGGTTGAGATGGTGAAAGGGAAGAAAAGGAGGGGAAAAAAATGCTACTAAAGACCTTTTGAATATGCAACAATAATATCATTAATACCTAATTGTTTTGCTTTTGGGGAAAGGTTTGATGTCCTTTCTCCAAAAACAATATTTTCAGTTTTGGTCCATTAGGGTGGTTTCAATACATATTTGAAATGTATAACGTGGATAAACCTAAATCATTTGTATCTCTAAGTGCACCACATGAAGTGACCCTGAAGATCTAGATTGCCAAATGAAACATAATATATTGTGATTAATGTTTCTCACAATTATATTTGCCTGCTAGAAGCACTTTTAAAGCACGTAGGGATTTCATTCAGACAGAATAAGATTACTTAAGAAAGCATCAAATAATTCAGACAATATTTTCGACAGGCATTAGGGGTTTCTTGTGTGAAACCACATAAAACATTAATGTCTGAAGATCATCGGTTCCTAATTATTGGAATACTATACATTGAGGGTAACAGTACACATAAATATCCAAAGAAATTCTCCATCATAACATGCATCATATCTTTAATGTAATATCTATCACCTAATAAATGAGTGTTTGGACAAATATTAAATCCAACTCAAGTATTTAGATAAATACAACTATTTAGATAAATTGGTTATGTAGAAGTGTACATTTAAAATGGATGTACACGTGGAAGTTCTGTGCACTGGCATAGGACTAAACCATTTTAATTATAATCTTTACATCATTCTAATAAAAGACAACAATGACGACTAAGTAACTGCTTTTAATAGACAAACCGACCATCCCCTCATTATCCTATGAAATAAATGTCTGCATTTACTGCCCAGATTAATTTCTAAAATCTTTTTATTCTGCAAATGTTGTCATACAAAATATTAGCCCAAGAAAGTGATGCAAGTTCTTCAAAAATTTGACTTTGTATAACTTTCCTATGAATGAAAACATCAATTTTTAAAGTAAATTGCTATTCTATGTGGATTATGAACTATATTCATCGAGTGTCAATACAAAGCCAAAATCATTGAGGACTTACAAAAACTGTATTTCTTGTATTTGAAAGAATTTTTAAATTATTTTAAAGTCAGAGTTCACATAAAGTTATTCTACGATGGATGCCCATTTATGTTCTATTCACATGGTCAAACTAACAATCACAATTGGATCATTTAAATCTTAATTTAAAAACACTGAATTTTACTCATTTAAATATATGTTGACTCATGTCTCCAAATACATTTAAATGTTTTCTTAATCATACATTCTTGTTTCTCTAAGTATTCATTTAACTACACATAAATGACTGAATAACATTTAATTAGTTGATCCTCAAATGAAATACTGATCATAAAATCTAACAATGTTACTTTTATATAGATAGGTAGATAAAAAGAGATAACACTAAAATGTGCTGGCTGATTTTTCACATTTACTGAATACCAATTTTTAATTGAATATTTTATCGTTGCATTAAACTTTGAAGAATTTAGTAAGGAAAATCCATTGCATGAGAGTGAGATTTTTAGGCATTTGCTTTCTGAACCTGCCTTCTCTGATGTTAAGAATTCCAAGTTTTGCTCCACAAGACATTAAAAAGAAAAATTACAGTGCCTTAGCTGAAAAAAAAAAAAAGACCTAAAACAAGATAAATTTTCCCATTTGGTTTTGGACTTTTTTTTCACTTTCTTAAAAATCTTGAGAATAATCTCCCTACAATTAGTTTCTGAAGTAAAAAAAAGCATCAAGGAAAAAATATTGCATAGCCCTTTGGAATTGCAGAGATGCAAAGTTCGATTTATTTAATAGAACAATGTATAGTCAAGATTTTTTTTCATCTTAACTATTCTCCAGTAGCAAAGGTATGTATTATTTTCCAACTTCTTTTCTAGGAAAACAAGTTTGAATATTTTGAAAATTAGCTAATAACAAAACAGTTAATATAAAGCACTGATAGAGTTCTTTTGACTCTCAGTACTTTCAAAGAAACAATCATGTATGTATTTTATTCAAGCACCTTTCTCCTGTGTACATTAATAAAAATATGTCCCCAGTCGAATGAACCCAAATGCCACTTAGTGGCAATACGTTAAGGTCTTTGAAAATGACCAATTTGAAAATAGTCTATTTTGTGTCTTCTGGAATAGTGTAGGAAGCATTCCAAATTAGAATACCCTAAGTCAGGACTTGTACTCTCCCTTAGTTAACTGACAGAGAGGGGAAGAAATGCTTATTATGTAGGAAAAGAAAATTGCCAATGACACCATTACAAATAAGCCTCCCATTGAACAATACATTATGGAAATTTATTCATCGGGAGATGAAAATGTATCTCTTTTCTCAAATAAGAATAGGATATGAGAGTTTCCAGTCATTGAACATATATATATACTTTTTCCTTGCATCCCCCTTTAGCCAGAAGAGCTAAGTCATGAGTCCTCAGTAACAATCCTCTTTAGCCAAGTCTCCGTTGATTCATCGCTCATTTCTTTGAGCATCTCTTCAGGCTCTTCTGATCCATCTTTCACCTCTTCTCATAGCATCATTCTGCTCATATCCTACATCTCTTTTCTCTTACTGGCTTCATGTCTTATCTAACTTATTTTGTCTCTCTTGAGTCTCATTCCTATTTACATTCCTCACCTTTCTTTTCACTGACTAGAAAAGTCATAGAAATAATGTTGATCTAAATAATAATTTCACAATTTTATAAAATCATTCAGATGTTGAGAATGATTTAAGGTACACATTTCTGTAAATAATGTTACCTACAGTCATAAAGCATCCATTATAAGCATTATCATGTTTTGTAGTTTTTAACATGGTTATGAGGGCATTTTGCAGTGATAAAATTTGATAATGTTATTTTACCATTAAGAAGATTTTCCCCAGATATTGTGGAGTGTTTGTTGTTGTTGTTGTTTTTCCTATCTAGAAATTGCAATATAGGTGTATTTCTGGTAGTTTTCCTCATCTCCATTCATGGGCTGCATTCATAGAATATATTTCTAATATTTCTGGAATAAATTTTTACAATCATATACTGTAACACTCGTAACAAACCTATAGAAAATGCATGTTAATCAACAACATACTCATAAAGAAATAAATGCAAAAGGAGACACTGGCATTATATCTTATACATATTTCTTCTTATATTTTTCATATTCTCCTATTGTCTTTATATATGCATATACACAAAAGCAATATAAGCCCTCCAAAAAAGTTAGCATTGTAAATGCTATGATAAGGAGTAAATAAAACTTAACTGAATTAAAATAATAACCTAAAAACATATCATACAATAGGGTCCAAAAATAGTATAAGAACACCTCCTTCTTGATACAGAGTAACTTATCATTTTTCCCTTCAGCAAGTAGCTCTAATAAAAATTAATTAAAGAAAACTTTCTACTTAGAGGAAAGCATCAAAGTCACATTAAAATACTAATCTATTTATTTTTAAAATGAAAGTCATAGATTTTGCTCAAGGATGTGTAAATTAATTATTAAGGTAGGACAAATTTACTGTGTGTAGTAATTGTTCCACCTTAATAGTGGGTGTTTGTAAGAGAGAAGCAGGAAGGGAGTGAGGAGGAGAGAGAGGAAGAGGGGGAGAGAAAGAGAGGGGAAAGATAGGATTTCAGTTCTGCAATTGTTTAAATGTGTCTTTTTGAATTGGCAACACATGAATTAGATGGCCCTCCTCTGAAGGTCCTGGTAACTTTCTGCGTTTGTGTATTAGGAAAGTGCTTTGTGGTCAAAATAAGATTTCCTTTCTACTCTTACAACTTATAATTGTTTGTTTTATCAAGGGAGCAGTTATCCTTTGTGTTTTAAGACCATCTATCTACCTTAAGAAAATTTTATCTAATAAACCAGGTTTGTAAACCCCAGATATGAATCACATAGAAGTTCTCACATAAACAGGTTTCTGTTTAATTGCCAGAACACAGGACACTGTGTAGGAAAAAAGGTTACCTTGTAAGTTCTGTAGCATTTCCTTATTGTAGCAGTCAGCAACAGTTTGTCTACAAGGTGTCAGTATACTTCAACTCTACATAGTAATTTGGATTTTACAACAGATGTTGACAGCTGAGTTCCTTTAAGTTGGTAAAAAGGGGTTCCTATGATTTGAAGTTGCATTGTGAGAAAGTCTACCTCTGCAGAAGTTTTCTGCAAAATGATCAAAAGTCGTGCTGTTTTACAACAAAACCCTTTGCTCCCTTTAACCTGATGATGGTTTGTTTTTTGGTTTGTACGCCAAATGTGTACACACCTAACAAATGTCACCAGACTGGAGATGGAATAAACAGTACAAAATTAATTCACAGGTCCTTAAAAAATCAAATAATCTTGAATATAGTTTATTTTACTTTCTTTTTTAAACTTAGAAAGATTGAATACAATTTGCTTATGGACATATGCCAATGAACATTTATTCTACTGTCCTATGAAGGAGGTACACTTACAACCACAGAAGCTGGTCATCATCACTTAAGAAATCCTCTCTTTGGGGAAAAAGGATCCTTCCAACTTCTGGCCTGGGGAGAAGAGCTGGAAGCATCCTCTCCAACTTCTCCTTCAACCCTCATCCAGTTCCCAGCCCTAGGTTTTCATGCCCCACGTTGTCCCCTGCAGATGACCCAAAAGGGACAATCCCAGGAAAGTGACATCTGTTGTCGTTCTTTTTTAAAAAATGGGATCCATCGACTTTACTGTATCGTGAACGGGGGAGCTTTGCACAGAGGGCATATGCACACGTCCTCCCTCATAGGCACGCTCTCTCTTGAACAAGCTCTCTTGCTCTCTCTCAATCTCTGTGTCTCTGTCTGCTCTCACTCACAAACACACGCACGCGCGCGCGCACATTTATCCACACACCACCACAACCACCACCATCACACACCCCACTTACTCTCACAACAAACACACATGATGGGGAACGAATCACCCTCTGGGATGGATCCTAGACTTCCGACCCTATCCATCCCCCAAATGCTGTGTTGTGGATTGCTAGCTCAGAAGCCCAGTTTACAGCTCTGCCAGCTTTCTCCCCTAGAAAGTCCCTGGTGTCTCTGTTCAGGAGAAAGGGAAAACCTATTCGACCCGTACGGCCACAAAAGAGGAATGAAAACCATGTAGAGAAATTAACAAATAACCACAAGCAGCCAGTGAGCCATGCAAGATATGGGCGAAAAGCTGTAGTTTCAGTAGAGGAGAGCAAACTGAAGTTTGTGCGGGGCTTATCTTAGACCCAGCCCTGCCACTGAGCGAGGACTAGACGGGATGGGCAATTAGTCCTTCTAGTCCTCTTTCCCCACCGACTTACAGTAGAGGCAAGCTAGTTAAGACACTCCGCAAAGTTGGATGAGAGTGATGAAACATGCAAAAGAGGGGAAAGCGGAGGGGGAGAACAAACTGAAAAATGAACATCTCACCTGGCATTGGTGCAATCGGTGAACAAAGTTTCAAAGTCTTTTCTGGTGATGAGTTTGCAGCGGTTCACCCCAGGCTGGATGGCCCCCAGACCGCGGAGGATCCGGACCTGCTCCACAGTACACACCACGGGGGATATGTCCAGTCTTTTCAGCTTGGTGTATACCGTGTGCAACCCTCCCACCAGGTGCTTCAGGAAGAGATCAAAGACTTGCGGCAGGCAAATCAGTTCCTGACCGTCCATCAGGAATGAAGCCACCTTAACACCGTGCATGTCGACCATCCTGCACTCGTTGGTGTTAGTGTTGCCGCTGCCTCCGCTGGCTCCACCGATCCCGCCAACACCAGAGCTGCCGCTGTGGTTATTGGCCATGAAACTGTTGATCATATTATGTGTGAGACGAGAAGGCTCTCCAGGAGTCGAGTACGAGATTTCTGCCCGAAATAAGCCCCCTGGGACGCCGGCTCCGCTGGAAGTTGCAGAGATCACCGGGGGTGCGGAGACAGCCATGGTCATTCAGTCTCAAACCGTAGGTCTTCGGGCCCTGTTTTCTCGCCCTGTCTCCACTAGGTCGGCTCGCACTCGCTCCCTCACTCTCTCGCGCTCTCTCTGGCGCGCTCTGCTCTCTCCAAACCGTTCTCAAGTCTACAGGAGCCAGTCTCACACGCTCACGCCCATCCACCACCCAAGGAACAGCGAGTAGCCCGGACTCACGGCGGTCCAAGAACCCACCCCCCAACACACCCCCTTCCGAGACTGGCAGCATCCCCCAGCCAATGGATCCCGCCCCCTTCGGCTCCCAAGCGCACCGAATGGCTGCTCCCCTCAAGGAGGTGGAGACTCCCTGGCCGGCCTCCCAACTACCTGAGGCCTTTCTGGGTTCGCTGGTTAGGGAGGATGGAGCCTGAGAAGGGGGCGGTACAGTTCCTCGGCTTCTTGCCTAGCGGTCAGACGGGAGAACGGCCAATTATCACGCAGAGCTCTCCAAGTGGCCGAGGGTACAAGCCCCTCCCCCTCTATGCCCCACTGGCTTTGAGGTGGGAACACAAAAGCGGGACTCCAGTACGTGCCTCTCGCAACCCTGTGCCACCCTGCACCCGGGTTCAATTCAAGAAAGGGTGGTGGCTGCTCCAATTCCTTTTGCACATTGCTCCCAAACTCTGAGGGGCTGAGATAGCTTCGCCCTGCTTCCAGAAGAAGCACTCGAGTGAGTTCAGAAGTAAACAGTTCCGGCCATCTAGAGCTCTTAGTGTGAGTTCTCCGAAACCAGCGCACAGAGGAACCAGCATCCAAAAAACGCGCTCAAACCGGAGTTGCAGGTTGCTAACCCGCTCCTGCGCACTGACTATTAGCAGGCGCAGTGAACCTGTGATCACTTGGGAAAACAGGCTGAGGGACTTCGGTTTGGAGTGGTGGACGAATGCCTCATTGTACAAGTACTTCCATCACTGTCCTGGAATAGACTCAGTCTCCATTCCTTACTTTCAAGATGATCCTGCCCCGTCCCTGGCTAAAATTGATAGGAAAAGTTCCCGCATAACTCAAAACAGTCATTACAGAATATGAGAGAAGAGCAAGGGTTTGCGCTCTTTAATACTGCATTTTTCCCCTTGTCTGTGGGCTTTGACGGTCCAGTAATTAGAGTTGCACGTCCTGCACTGTAGCTCGAGATTCCTCTTCCCCCACATGTCAAGTGCCCCTGAATGCACTACTAGAGCTAATGATAAGCAAAATGTCTAGGCAAGGTACATTCCAGGGAAAAGGCATGGTCTTTCCCACACAGCATACGGCAGTTAGATCACCGTAGCAAAATTGTTTTAAGACTCCTTTTCCAGGTTTTGATTCTCTGAAATCAAAGTATTTCCTTTCCTGTGTTTCTTTCCTTTACAGGCTGTTATCAGATAGTGAAATCCATGCTTGGTTTTAACCAATGATATAGCCAAGGCAACTTCTCCAATATCTTTCCAAAATGTACATAATTTTAGATCCTTACTGAATTCTATCTAGATCTCTTTGCACTTAGCAGTATCAAGAAATAGGAGTGGGTGAGCTTCCCCCTCCCCTCAATAGGACATAAATGTCCTAAATTGGATTTTTCTGCCTCTCCCTTCAACATATTTTCTCCTTTTGTCATTTCATCAACCAAGTAGTAAAGAACTACCCTTTGAATTGCTTCATACTGTTATAATGTTTTAAAAGATATATTTTATTATTTTTTAATTATTATTTTCAATTAGCCAACATATAGTACATCATTAATTTTTGATGTAGTGTTCAACAAGTAATTAGTTGCATATAACACCCAGCGCTTTATTTAGAGGGAGAGAGAAAGAGAGCATCAGCAGGAGGGGCAGAGGGAGAGGGAGAGAGAATCTTAAGTGGACTTCCTGCTGAGGGTGGGGCCGGGCTAGATCTCATCATCCTGAGGTCAGGACCTAAGCTGAAATGAAGAGTCAGATGTTTAACTGACTGTGCCACGCAGGTGCCCCTACCGTTATAACTTTAATTGTATGGAGTTAAAATGCTAAGAAGTTGTAATAGTTGCTTTTAGAATACAGTGATTAGTGACTGTAACATAATAGAATAGAATGCATGCAACCACAAAACACTTTTAAAAAGGAGTAAATCATTTTTGCTAGTTTGCTATTGTGGGAAGAAAATAGGAGCAAAAAAAGGACAATTGAAAAGGGATATCAGAGGCAGAAAAATCTTCCACAAAAAGTACAAGTTTTCAAAAAGAATAAAAAAGCACTGGCAGAAATGTTTTTATTTACCACTTTTTAAAAAGATAAATCCTAATCTGTGTTCAACAGGTGTTTTGACAGAAATGGCTATTAAGCTGTTTGTTAATATAACTTACCTCTGATAACTTGTAATTGAAATTGTTGGATAAGTGTGACTTTACAGGAAAGTTGTTTTCCCATATTTTTTTTCTGTTTTTGGAAATTCCTCTAAATGCATTAAAAATCCTAAGGCCAAGCTACTCCCCATATAGAGCTGCACTCACAAATCCTTTTTATTTGCAAAGTGATTTGGAGTTTTCAGCAATAGGACATTTATACATATATTATGATATTTCAAATTTAAGAAATGCTGAAATATAAAAAGGAAAGGTAGAACATTGGGCTGCAATCCCTATTTCCAATATTGAAAAACAAATGCACTTTGACAACTTTAGAAAAGACTTAAACTAGATACGTCTTACATGTTTAATATGATCTGTCAGATAGGTGGTAATATTTTATTTTCTTTTATTTTTTAGATAAAGAGAGCACAAGTGGGGGGAGGGGCAGATGGAGAGGGAGAGAGAGAATCTTAAGCAGGCTCCATGCCCAGCATGGAGTCCAATGTGGGGCTCAATTTCACAACCCTGAGATCACCACCTGAGCCAAAATTAAAAGTCAGATTCTTAACTGACTGAGGTACAGGTACCCCTGTAGTAATATTTTAATTATTACCAGAGATTAAGATTCAAATTCTAGTAAAAATACTAGCAAGTAAAATTGGCCATTGATCATTTAAGGGTTAAAGTCCCCCAGAAGTCTGTCAACACACAAAAGACCCTTGGCTTCATTATTCGAATACCCTCCCATTAGCAGTCTTCTAGAAAATAAACTTGGTAATTGTCTTCAGGGATACTTGTAATTTAAAGATTTAGTCATTTAGATCTAAGAAGCCAGATGTTGTCTCCTTGGGTTTTCTTGATATTTTGATTACTCCTTTCTATTACTACTACTTCACCTCTTGTTATCTATGCTTTGAGACTGAGATGAATTCCACATAGAGAGTTTGTTTTTATCACTGTCTGACATTCATGTCTTCCATAGGTCTAACACATTTCTAAATAAGGCTGGGTTTCTACAAGGCCAGAGGAATCCTTGTGCATCAACACCCTGGAAATCGGAATTTCATGAAGCAATATAAAATCATAAAGGCTGGGGCACCTGGGTGGCTCAGTGGTTTAAGCCTCTGCCTTCAGCTCAGGTCATAATCTCAGGGTCCTGGGATCGAGCTCCGCATTGGACTCTATGCTCAGCAGGGAGCCTGCTTTTCCCTCCCTCTCTGCCTACCTCTCTGCCTACTTGTGATCTCTGTCAAATAAATAAATAAAATCTTTAAAAAAAAATCATAAAGGCTGCAGGAAGCAGAGTACCCTTGGGAGATGACTCTCCATGGAGAGAGGCACTGCACCAAAACTAAGAAAATATTCAAGGGGGTGTGAATTATTTCCAGACAAGAGCAGATCACCCCAACAAGTAAGAACAAAATTAGTACAGATATCGTATCTCATCAGAACAAGTTCTATATGCTCCTATTCCAGTGGAATGATTTGGGGCCTAAATGTGGCTTCTCAGACTCTGAAATGTTACAATCTCCCAAGATTTAATTACCAATTTACATGTGCTATTGATTCATACTCGATTTGGAGAGAAGGGTGCTCATTTGTGACTTTTAGATCAGATATTCCACTTTGACATTATCAGTGAGATGCAGATGCTATTTTAATTAAAAATAAATAAATATATTGGCAATCTTACACAGGATTACAAAATGTCCAGAACCATTTAAAGGAGCTGGTTTTCAGAATGGGTATTTAAGCAAAACCCAAGGTCATAAATGGAATTATTTGAAACCCTCAGCCAACTGACATCACAGCCTCTGATATGGGCTCTAATCAGAATCTCTTAGGAGCCCTCTGAGGTTCATTTTTAGGCAAACAATAAAAGGAAATTGATTAGAATTGTCAAATCACTATGTTGTACACCTGAAACTAATATAACTTTGTATATCAACTATACTTCAATTAAAAAAATTGATTCAGCAAGGCAATAAATGTGAAATGAAAACATTCATATAACTTAGAATTTAACTGGCTAAAGCCTATAGATACAGACCCATTCAATGGAATATATGTTCTCTTAGGAAAGTGGCTATAAAATGACCTTCTATAACATAAATTCTTTTTCTCATTCCATTTAGTATTAAATAAAAGATGTGTTCCAAGGAAGCAAAGATGGATAATGGGGATCACTGGAGCAAGAAGAAAACTGGTCAAAACCCAAGGAATAACAGTTAAAATCAGATGCTTAAAAAAAATCAGATGCTTAGAGGAAAAATGGACATTTACTAACTGAAATATAAAAAGGGAACTCTCAAAGCATCTCAGAAAGTATAAGGGTTTGCCAACTTTTAACATATCGTACCCCAAACTGCACTGCTCTAGGGGAGAAGATGAGTCTGCTTTAAATTCCATCTATATCTCTCACTGTATTGCTCCCCTTTAAACCTTGGGCTTTTAAACTATTCAAATTCAAGCCATTCTAAATTCAGCTGGACTCCCACTGCTACTTAGTATCCTTTTTTTCATTTTGTGGACTCCCTGTTGAATTCCCTGAGGCAGCTACTCCAACCCTTTCTTACTCTTTGCAAATCACCCTCCCCCTCACTCATCAGCTATCTCCCCCTACTTCTCTATGATTTTACCACAAAAGTATTCAGAGGGAGATGCCTCATCCTCCCTTCTCTCCTCCTACAGAGGTTGTTTTTTTTTCCCCCCATATTCTCTCTTATGTTCTCCTACTTCATCCTTCAAAAAATAAAAAGTCTCCTTTACTCCCCTCACTGATGCTCTTGACCCTTCTTACCTCCTTCAAGTCACGAATCAGGCAGCTTTGTTCCTACCACTCTCTTTGGCATCTCCAATATCTCTCCCTCTCTACTTCTTCTTTCCCCATTTACTATTGAAAATGTGCAAGGCTAGGAAACTTAAGACAAAAACTTTCCTCAACCCTAAGGATCTCGGCCTGGTTCTCTGGACCACCAGCATCAACATTAGTGAGTACTAGATAGAAATGCAAATTGCTGGACTCTACCCAAGAACTCCAGAATGGGATACTCTGCAAGTGAGGCCCCAATAATCTGCATTTTAACAAGCCCCATGATTCTGATGCGGTAAAAGTTTGAGACCTACTTGCTCTGGAGTTACCAAAAATTCAAGTACTTTTTGAAAAGCTAAAATTGTTTCTCTTCTTTCTTAACAATAAACTTTCATGCTCTAACCTTTTACAATTTGTTTTATGCTCACCACTTGGCTGAAACTATTTAAACAAAGGTAATTACTGGTCTAAATGCCAAATACAAAATTATTTTCTGAATCCTCGTCCTTTGATATTCTACAGCTTTTAACATTACTGGCATCATTCTTGAACACCTATACCTTGGCTTTCATGAGTCTCCAACAATCTGTTTCTCCTCTCTCCTACACCCCTTTTCTTTTTCATGTCCTCACTCTTGACCCTGAAATCTTAAAATTCCTAATGTCTATACTCTTATTTGTGGCAATTGCATCAACTTTCTGTAGTTGTAACAATCACTGCTTTACATATTACCCCAAATCTTATTTCTAGCTTTTTTAAAACTCTCCTGGAGAATTGGGCATTTCCATTTGAGTGTCGCATGGTCACCTCAATCTCAGCATGCCTCAAACTGACGATCTGACTTCCTTCAAATCTTTTCTTTGTTTTTCATTTCCAATATTTCTTAATGCTGTCTCCATGCTGCTAGTCACCTAAAATAGCAACTCGGGAGACACCTTTGATTTCTCTGTATCCATTATGTCCCCATCCAATTAGTCCCTATTTTTTTGTGACTTCCCTCTCAGCAATAGCTCTCTCTTCTATTCCTTTCCATTCTCAGTGTTGCCACCTTAATTTTGTCCATTGATTGTTCCATCACAACAGTTAACTTCTTAATCTCTCTACTTTCAGGTCCTTCTTCCTCTGATCTAGTTAGCATACCAGGTTATTTTGTCTAAAGTTTCACTTTACAGTTTAAAAATCTTCATTACTACCCCTCTAGCCACCAGATAAATTCCAAACTCTTTAGAGTGATGTTTAACTCCTTTTTTGATTTACCTTTCATCCTTTCTTCCTATACTCAGACATGTTGCATTGCACTGGTAAAGGGGTATTTCTTTCCTCTACTCTTGAACCTCTTATACCTTCCCACCTTGGTGCTAATGTTTGTCATTCTTTCCACATAGAATATGTTGCTGCACACTTTCTCATCTCCATTCATCCAAAACTGAGCCATCCTTTAAGACTACTCCAATTCATCCCCACAGACTTCCCTCATTCCTTTTTCCCAGATAGAAATGGACTCTCTTTTTTCTGAACTCTTCTAACATGTTGTGTCTTTCTTAACACAATTAGGACATGTGCCTTGTATCACAGTTTTTTATATCTTACAGTCTTGGGTCCTCTCCCAGAATAAGGTTCAGTCAAGTTAGGAATCACATGTATCTTAGTCAAAATGCTATTTCAAGTGCCAACCACAGTGCCTGGCACATTAGAGGTGCAGATAAATGTTTATTAAATGAAAGAGTATGTGAGTGAGGGAGGTTGGGGGAGCCAGGTGGTCGGTATTAAGGAGGGCACGTATTGCATGGAGCACTGGATGTGGTGCAAAAACAATGCATTCTGTTACGCTGAAAAGAAATTGAAAAAAAAAAAAAGAGTATGTGACTGATACTCATTTATAAACTGTTAAGCAACAAAAATATTTATTATTACCAATTCTGAAGTAGTCTAAGAAGTTAGTGTGCATTAAACAGTTGTGTTTTTTGTTAAACGACTGATTATTTTGCCTATTAGTAGTTTCTGGATCCTTTTAGTGATGGCTGCCTTCTCATATTACTTAAGAATTATTTCAATTTTTATCTATCTAAAAAGTAATTTCCTCACAAAAGCTTCTTTTAAGTGTGATAAATTTGTATGTTGTGTTTGTGTCTATGAACTCTAAAAAGTTTATGCTATACATTTGTAATGAATATGTAACAAAATTTCAATAAAATACATTTAAATCTCTGTTTGAAACCTTATTAATTTTTTATAGTCTATATGTTTTGTTTTATTAAGGATATTCATAGAGGAAGTATGTCATTTCCCAGCTATTTCAAATCAATGCTGGGAGATGTTAAAACGACCCAGAGCTAATGTATAAATTTGCTACTATATGCAAAATAACCAGCTCTAACTTGAGAAAAAAAAGTCCTCCTCTTGAGTAGAAGAGAAATCAGTACCTTTCTCTTATCTGGGGAAAATATTAACATGAGGGAGTATTTGTAATTCCAGCAGCATCAGAACACCAGGCAATTGTTGCCTTTTGTTGTTGTTATTTTTCTTCTGGAAAAGATGAGTAAAGAAAGCAAGAACTCTTAAGTGTTGTTATTGAGAACATAGCAAAGGCTTTCCCTGGGTTTTGCTGGAACTATCCAGACATATGACTGAACCATTTTTGGCTGAATTCATATAGCTAAGAAGCTCCAGGCACTTCATCACCAAGCCAGTGTAAAGTTGAAAATCAACTCCCAGTAATATATCCACATACCAGCTAAGGGTTGGGTTAGTTGTGTAAAAATTTAGTCATAAGAAAGTTACTATATTGCTATTTATATAATTAACATTTATTGAATGTTTTCTTTGTGCAAGCTTTTTGTTAAAAAACCTTTTGTACATCCTTTTATTTAATCTTCATGACCGCTCTACAAAGCAGATTCTATTATTATCCCCATTTCTCATATGAGGAAACGAGTCTTAAAATGACTAACTTGTCCAAGGTCACACTGATATGAAGTGGCTGAGCTGGAAATGTGATTCAGATGTGATCTAGAAACCCAATTCTTAACCACTGCACTATTTCTTTAAAAATATTACTCTACACTAAATTTACAGTTAAGACATTTTAAATATAAAATTGCATCTTTAATAAATAAGCTAAGAAAAGGATTTTAAGAAGTAGGGGGAGGGTTATAGCATTGGAAAAAATACCTATCTGAATCTTAGATGAAGCTTTTATCTTGGAGATTAAGCCATTCTCCATATGGTGGCATAAACTATAAATTGCAGCTTTCAGCTTTTTTTGAAACATTAATAGAACAACTTTCAAAGTTTACATTTGAAACCCCTACGTTCTGAGGTGATAGAAAATGGCACAAAAATGTATACACACTTTCCAGACTGTAAGGGCCTATTTAGCCAGAGAGATTTCATCTCGGTTAAACAGTGATTTTGTTGTTTATGCAGTAAAACTTAAACTGACCTTGCTCCCCCGCAGGGGAACTTACTTAAAAGCAAGTCCCGGGAAACCAGTAAAATGTGGTTGACTAGTCCCTGATAACAGAGCCCAAATACAAGGGCGGGTCAGGTCAGATGGAGATAACAGCTCGAGTGCAGGGATGAGTCGGGCCAGGTGGAGACATCCAATCAGTGGAGCATGCATACTGTCTCCCTAGCTACCAATGAGTGTGGGCCCCGCCTTTTGGGCGCCAATTCTGACCAAGGTGATAGGTTAGTTCAAATAGCTACTATGGGGTGAGTTGTAATTCAATTGGCCACCCGTGTGTGACCTAGCATGACTGTGCAGCTTTCTCTGTGTGTTGCAATCTCATTGGCCACCTGTGTGTGGCCAGACTCAACCACATGGCCTTTGCTCTATAAAAGTTAGTCTGTGAGGCTGGGGGTCATCGCTCTCTCTCTAAGAGGTGGCCCTGAACAGTTGGTTTGATTCTCAATGTTTGGCGGGAAATAAAGCTTTGCTTGACCTTCGCTTTGTATCAGTCTCGCTCCTTTGATCAGGGACCTAACAGACTACTGAGAAACTTTCAGTATGTCCAAAACTTGCCTTACATTCAGCCAATGAAGAGGAACACTTCATGAAAATGAACATAAACCCAAGACATACCATTGCAGTAGGAGGAGTACCTGTACTTGTTACTTTACAATTCGGTGCTTTATTCATTGAGTGTTGCCTAATTAGGACTCCACAGTACAGTAATCCCTCCACAACTATAAAATCCCTTCAGGTCAAAACTTGGTTATTCCTCTGTGAGAAGGCTAGGAAGGGGAGTAAGAAAGTGGAGTCTGCAACCAGACTCCCTCGGTCCAAACTCGGGCTCCACAATTAAGTAAGTTGCAATTATTTGGGGCAAATTATTTGACCTGGTTGTACCTTGGTTTCCCGATCTGTAAAATCGGAATAATAATAATTGTGCTTCTTCACAGGGTTTTGGGAGATAACAAGAGCTCATGTACACAATGTATATAAAGTGCTTAGAATAGTGCCTGTCACAGAGTAAGTATTATTCCTGTTAACTATTATCACTTATCTTTGAACTTTTTTTTTCAAAATTTCAGTTTCAGTATATACAAACTGTGACTCCCTCAACTTGGAATAATTAGTAAAGGCAGGAAAGAGGTAGGCCAACAAGTAGTAACAGAAAAGGAAAATGAGCAGAAAGCAAAGTCAAAGTATACAATTCTGCAGTGCAGGCTGGTAGAGATACAAGAAGCAGAGGGAAAGTAACCCAATCCATAGAATTGCATTCAGGTATCTGAGGAAGGAGGGAACTGAGATATAGGCAAGATCTGACAACATGTTTTGTGGGAAGAACAGTTGAAACATAACTAAGCTAAATGAGGTCATTTTTAAAAGACTCCCATAAAGATTCTTTTCATCTCAAACTTCCAGGGGTCTATACTTCTATACTTCTCTGGTATCTGCAGCTTGGGAAAACAATAGGGAGTCAGGACACCTGAAAGGCCTTGAACAGTTGAATGGGGAGGAGACACAAAGGAGCACTATTACCACCTACTAATGTGAATACAACCATCATTAAAGTGAAACAAAGTGGTAAGCTGCTCCTTGAAACCACAAGAGTGGAGGGGAAAAATAAGGAAATCCTGAACCGTTTCTTATGAGCAAAGTATGACAAATGAACACTAATTATCCGATCCTTGGTATTTGTCATTTATAATGTAAAAAAAAAAAAAGGGGCCTTGTAAGTCTGTCTCCTAATGTGCCAGAGTCATTGTCTCAGTTTAGTGCATTTAAAATTAATTTGTAAGGGCTTTTAGGTGCACTCGTGGGGTCAGTTCTTTTATTTATTTTTTTTTAAGATTTTATTTATTTGACAGATGGAGATCACAAGTAGGCAGAGAAGCAGGCAGAGAGAGAGAGAGAAGGAAGCAGGCTCCCTGCTGAGCAGAGAGCCCAATGCGGGGCTCGATTCCAGGACCCTGGGATCATGACCTGAGCTGAAGGCAGAGGCTCTAACCCACTGAGCCACCCAGGTGCCCCGGGGTCAAT
Source organism: Enhydra lutris kenyoni (assembly GCF_002288905.1). Taxonomy (NCBI): domain Eukaryota; kingdom Metazoa; phylum Chordata; class Mammalia; order Carnivora; family Mustelidae; genus Enhydra; species Enhydra lutris. The sequence continues at coordinate 574,929 of NW_019154186.1, read as the reverse complement.
TCTTTTAAATCTGGATGCCTAAAGTTGTAAGTTCCTCAAACATGACTTCTACTAAAGAGATTTTGAGGAAATTTGCCCTCATGTTTGGAGAGGACTTAACTGTTACACTTCTTGCCTACTTTTAACTCCTTATTTGTCATTTCCAGGGATATCAGAAGAGAAGATGGTAGCACTGTGTATGCATTCACAATAAAGTACACATGCTGCTTGATTTTAAATTATGATAAAAATGTAAATAATATATTCTCCAGGAACACATTATATGAAAAAGGGAACCTACTTATATTCTTCATTTATTTGTTGACTGAACCTCATCTTGTCCATTTATCCTTAAACTACTTAGTTCTAATGGGTCTTATGCATGAAAATAACCGGTACTGTACTCCTCCCCGTTGTCTGGATTCCAGAATCATGCTGATTTCATAGTTGTGACAGAATGATCAATTTAATCTGTGAAGGTCCATTCATACATTAGTTTTCATCAGTTCCTATCTCCACCATTTCTTCTCACAGTCACACTTAACCCAATCTCAAAGCTCCCAAAATGCAGGAAAGGATAGGAGACATATTTGCCAGAGAGAGCTTTTGCTTATACTCCTGCTTCTTCTCAACTCAGTTGCAACATTGCCATCAGTTCCATCAAGTGGATAAATTTGTTGGTAGAAAAAAACAAGCCATACCTTTGCCTTGTCCATTAAGGATGCAATTCTCAGTTAATTTCCAAGTTAAATGTAGACATGGAATATTGTTTTAATGTCTTAATTTGCCTGGGTGCTGAAGTCGAATTGAGAATACTGACAGTGGACTGAAAGTCAAGGAGATCCTGAAGTATATACATTATAATCTTCATTAGAGTTTTCTCTAAATGCATACATGTTCTATGTTTTTGTAGACAATGATTTATATAGGTTGTAAGATACATGGAAAAACTAACAGGCAATAGGCCTCTAGAAAGAAGATTATTCAAGTATGAAAACCCAAACAGTACACCTTTACAATTAAGTGAGAGTTACACCTCCAAAAACAAGTGGAAAAAAAATAGGAAAATGAGGCTGTCATTTCCCCCACTCTTGCCAACTAGAATGATGATTTCTTGTTTGCTTATACTTAATGCAATCTGTTGTCTGATTCTAAAAATAATTATGAAAATAATTTCCTCTCAGAACTAAAAAGAAAACTATTGCTTGTGGTGTGGAATTCAGGTGATGGTGATGGGAACAGTTTCACTGTGGCATTGGTTTTACTAATATTATTGGAATCAAATTAAATTTAAGGGAAACCTTCAAAGTAGAAAAAATAGTGTCTTATGTTGTAAGGAAAATAAGCACTCTACCATCTCCAAGAACCTACATCAAATATAGTGGTTTGCTTTTTAAATTCATTTATATATACAAGTCGAGGTTGAGCCAGATACCAAGCCAATGGACTACATGGAGCCTATGGGAAAGTAGGAGGAATAATTACCTAGGGTAGCCCTAAGTAATGGAACTTGTTTCCACTATGAACTTCCCTCTTCCAGTTACCCTGCTCACTCCATCCTGCTCCCTGGGCCTGGCCCCGGTGAACCATTACATTCTGTTCTCACTACTCTCCTACAAGTCAAACTGTTACAGTCAATATCCTCTAAGCCCACATTTCTCTTCCATGCCTCCAATCCTTTATTGATGCTGTTTCTCTGCCTAAAATTTTATTTCTCAGCTTATGAAAATACACATTTCAAAATATTTAGTCTGTCTTAAAGTCTTCCCTGACTGCCACAGGGAAAGGTGATACTATCTTCTCCAGAAACCCATAGAATGTATTTTAATCATAATTTTTTTTTACATTTTCTTCAAGATCAGCATTTAGACAGCAAATACTTGTTTTATTCCTACTAAGCACAAAGTGTTCTATTAGGCATTATGCAGAGTATGTATTTAAGGGCTGAAAGCTGTACAGTTCTAGGAAGTGAAGAATCATTGGCTGCCTCAGAGATATATAATTGAGCAGTGTATTAAAATTAATGCAATCTTGCTCAAAAGCTCATATTTCTTAGGCATTCTTTTAAAGAAGACTTAAAATCAGTTTGATATTAACATTCTGATTGAATTCTTATTTCAGTCTGGATCAACTTTTATTACTCAAACTTAATTTTGTTTTTAAATAACACTGATGAACTCAAATATCTGCATATCAACAGAAAAATGATCCCATCTTCTGTGTAATTAAGTGCATTGTATTTATGTGTGCATAATGCAAAATCAATAAATAATGAATTACCACTGATCGTAATTGAATGTTTCCATAATTTTATTGTCAGCTATGATAAATAATCAGTACACTTATAGTACATTAAATTAATTAGTGTGTCATTTCTATTACATACATCAGCAGTGAAGTAATGCAGCGACATCTGTTTTTAATGTTCTAAAGATGGAATATCACTTAAGCAGAAGAAGGAGTTACTAGAGATATTTTCAGTAACTGGCCTTTTTGGTAGTATCTTCAAGGAGATCTAATAAAGGCAATCATACTTCTTACAGTAATTATGTTTTAATCCACTATCAATTATGAGTAACAATACTCGGGCATAAACCCTTTCTTTCTGTGGAAGTAAATTGAGGAATTCTTTTGTTACATTGCCCTATAAATTTGAAAGTTTATCGATTAGTAATGGTAGGCTATTCTTCGGCCACACTTAGAAGCTGCAGAGTAAAGATATAGGTGTAGTATAATCAAGCCAAAAAAGAACTGGAGAATTTTATATTGAAAGCCAATTTGTAACATTTTGTAATCAGTCATTTCACAAAAGCTATACTGATTTATATTGTTAGTATACGAAGCAAACAATGACAAAGGAAAGCTCGTATGGGATTATTGGATAAGGTCAATTAAACACTGCATTTTGCAAGTGAATATAAATAAAAAGCTCTTAACTAAGGTAGGATTGCTGGATTTGGCAAGTAAAACACACTGCAATATTTGGAATATACTTATAGAAAACCTTGTTCATTGCTGATCTGAAATTCAAAATTAACTATGTTTCCTGTGTGTTTGTTTTCTAAATCTAGTAACCCTTACATAGGGTCAATCAGGAAAGGCTTCTCAGGTGAGGTGATACTTTAGTCATCATGAATGATCATTTGAGGTTGGCTAAGTAAAAGTGGGTGGAAGGATGGGCAAGGAATTTGAATCAGACACATGAAATTAATAATAAATATGGCTGAGAATAGGAGTGTGAGAGAGTGATGAAAAGTAGAGGTGAGCCCCACGGTTTATTTAGAAAATTAACTTCTAATACCACAATGATAACCAATAAGAGGGACATTACTTAATTTGAATCTCCAACCCTTTTCTCCAAGTTCACAGTGAAGTCCAAAAGTCCGAAAATGAATATACAGACTCTGGAAGAAGTCTGTAGTCTATAATATAGCTGCCACAGCAGCAGTTGTACAAAAAACAGTTGCTTACAAGAGTACAAAGCTCTTCTTTGTCCAGAATTCTTTCTCTTCTTTCAGAACCTTCAAAAGGTTTCACTTTGCTCTGTGGGAGCTAATCAGCCTTTGATTCTCTCCAGTAAGGAATCCTATTGCTTCTCTTTCCTTTCAAAATGTCACATTCCACATTCTATGCAACTGTTTCCATCTGTCAGGATGTCAGGTCTCAATGTAATTTTATGGCTGGAGTAGGAAATTTGAGTGCTCCAAAAGGAAAATTTTCACCAATAACTGATGGTTGATGAAAGAACCAAATGTTCTTTAATGTAAACCGATGTTTGTATCTTGCTTGCATATTGCCTTCTGAAAAGTTTTGCTCTGAGCAGGAACTGTTGTTCATCCCTCCACTCACTAAAATCTCTCAGTATGAGGCCTTTATTATGGCACATCACACTTGTCTCCATTGTCCTGGGAAGACTCTTCATACAAAGTATAAATTCCAACTGATATCGCTCATCATAAGGAGTCTCAAAAATTCATTTCAAACTCAGTAAGACATGCATTTACAAATAGCTTATCTAAACTCCCTACTTAAAATATAGAGACAGAGGGATGCATTTTGAGCCCAAAATGTCTGAAAAGAAAAAAAACATCAAGTGGAAGATGCGACCTCCTCTTAAGTAAAAATCATGTGCTTCTATCATTAACAATGACTTTAAATCATTCTGTTTGGAATTCAGATACTAAACATCTGTATACAAGGATGATGTATGAATATGAAAATGCCCTGTGTTTTTTATATGACATTTTTATATTCTTCTAATTCATTATTTGGTTCTAATTCCATACATATGCAAAAAAAGGGATCTAAAACAGTTTCAATTCTCTTGTAAACAATGGACTATATCTTCGATACAAATAAAAACAGTCACACACACACACACACACACACACTCCTCCATTCTCCCTTCCCCAACAAAGACACAGTCATTCTACCACTACCACTAAAATCTTGATCATGGGTTGCTATGTATCTTTATCTTTGGTGAAAGCAAACAAAAATTTCCATTTTACTGCTTACTGAAAAAAACCCATCCTGGAGTTACCGCCATCTAGTGACAAGCAGGGGTATTTAATCCTTTGATTTTTCAAAACTAAATTGCCAAAATTTTAAAAAGTAAAATAAAGTGGAAATAAACAAGAAAATGAATATACAGACTCTGGAAGAAGTCTGTAGTCTATAATATAGCTGCCACAGTATTGTTTGACTGTAAATTAAGGTAATTATTTTTGTTTTCAAATAAATTGGACTCCTTCCAGGTTTCTAACATGTTAACATTTTACTTTATGAGAAAAATGAAACTATACAGATTATGTATTCCTTTGCATCTTAAGCTAATTGAAATTCTATGCTGAAATAATATTTTTTATTGACTAATTGTTTTAAATAATAATGATTTGCTATTTTTAAAGAATGTGCTGACATCTGTAGCTCTTATCCTGAAAAGTTTGTGTGTGCGGGTTCCTGAGATGTTGTCACAAACGATTTCCTTGCATTCACTACTACATAAATATTGCCTTGAAGGAAAAGAGTGTTAACATTTGGTAAAATACTTTAGAATTCTTTCAGAAATAGGTTATTAAATAACTTATGCTAAAAATATCTGTAAAATCTAGCTACGTAGGTGTCACAAAGCTTTTTTTAAAACAGTCCCTACTATCAGTTTTAAGAGTCACGTGCATAATAAACTCCATCTGGAAAGTGACCTCTTGTTTAAACTAGGAAACACAGAGATACTGCAGAATTTCCGTTCAGTCTTCTTACGAATCAAATGCAGCCCTATTGACTACAAATAGTATCTTCCATGTAAATGTCCAAATTTTATATAGAACTAGTTTTTAGTGTCAAATAGTGCCTATTTAAAAATCATCTGTCCTGAAAATTAAAAATACAAAGAATTACATACAATATCTTTGATTAGTTCACTTTTCCCTAAGGAACAAAATAAAAATATCTACCTTGGATACTGATCACTTCAAAGGGGAATTTAATCACTTCGTCCAATTGAAGAACTGCTTGGGGTGCTTAGGCCAATTCTTTTGTCTCTGCCTGTATGGAAAATCCTTAAATATGAATGGGTAAGTTCTGGGTCTCTAGATTAGCAACCACTTTTCATTCCCAGTCACTAGAACCAAGTCTCATTAATCTATGTGTTATAAAAAGTTACAGAGGTCACTTTAAAATGTGTGTAATGTAATGGTTTCTCCATCTGGGCTAGAAAGGAAAACAGAAGTAAACAGTGGATTTCTGAGGTTTAGCTCGTTCATAATTTAATACCAGAACTGAATTTAGGAAGTATCACAATATTACTAAATCATAATATTAGGAATGTAAAATCAGCTGCTGCCTTAGAAACAGACATCTACTAATTGACTAGAGTGTTTAGTCTATGGTTAGATTTTGTTTTAAATGATTTCAAATTGAATATATACAATATGATTCAATTATGTTGCTATTTGAGAATTATAAAACTTTATTTCCCAGATTTAAGAGGCAATCTATTTGTACCATATAAAATATTCAAAGCAATATAAAGTGGCCTTTGTTCCTGGTCATTTTTCTCTGTTCTCAAATTTGTGATTTTGCCTCCTAAGTGGAATCTAAATTGAAAAATAGTGAGTATCTGTGGTGTACCCTGGATAGTGTATAACACTGCTTTAATGTATGCAAATAATGTGATGGGAATTATGTAATGGTTTCAACATTAGGAAAATCCAAATTTGTTATGTTTAATGTGAAAATAAACAGGGCATTAAAATGATTAAATTGAACAAGTACAGATACCTCAAACATCAGAAGCACCTCTTCTCAGCTTGATTTTTTAAATGACCATTGTCTCATCTATATTATGAGAATCTTAATTTTTTGGAAAAGTGAAATTTCCTAAGTAAGTTATTAATATAACAAGAGGAATCATAAGAAGAAACATTTTGCTTTAGGTATATAGACACAAATAATTTCTTTTCAGGTATCCAAAAATCATCACTGAGAATGCTATAGTAGCAATTTAAAGGACAGCAAAATGCTCATTTCTCCAAATATTTATGTTAGTTTCTCCACTTCTGAGCTAGACATTTTGCTTTCAATTTAAAAGGCATATTTTGAATCTACTCAGCATTTCTTATTTAAAATCAGCCGTGTAGGTCAGGGGTTGGGCCTACAGTAATACATCAGAGGGAAACCTCCCATGTGTTAACTCTGGAGTAGGACATTTTGTTTTAGTGTTCTGCAAAACTAGTGAAACCTTTTATTATTGTAACCTATGGCACCATAAGGCAAGAATTAGACTGATTGTTAATTCTTAAATTTAAGACAAAGACAATAAATTTAAAATCAGGCAACTCTGATTGTCTAAGTAATCTGAGGCAATTAAGCTCAGGGAAAATGTTGTTCTGAACCCACTGACTGAGATCCTAATAGAGAAACCGTATTACGAGGATAGGAAGTCTTGGGGCACCTGGGTGGCTCAGTGAGTTAAGCCTCTGCCTTCGGCTTGGGTCATGAGCTCAGGGTCCTGGGATCAAGCCCCACATCGGGCTCTCTGCTCGGCAGGGAGCCTGCTTCCTCCTCTCTCTCTGCCAGCTGCTCTGCCTACTTGTGATCTCTCCCTGTCAAATAAGTAAATAAAATCTTTAAAAAAAGAGGATAGGAAGTCTTAAAAATGAAAATATCATTATATAACTAAAAACAAAAAATCCTCATGTAAAAGAAGACTGAATCTAAAGATGATGTAACCTAAGAGGGAGATTTCAGATGAGCTCCAATTATAAAAGGAGGCACACAAAAGATGGAAAAATATACTTGACAAATATTTTTAGATGGCACATATATGCTATTTATACACTATCTGGAAGGTTGAAGCCAAGGAAGGGATGAGAACTATAAAATTAGAAGAAAAACTTAAAACTACCAAAGTGCCTTTTAAAAGGTTCTATTTGGAGTAAGAACAAAAAAGGGCTACACCAATATGTTTCTCGGAGTTGGGATGTTTATTTAAAATGCAGATTCCAAATTTCAGGAATTGACCCAGGACCCAAATTTCCAGGAATGGACACATTTTAATTAATTTCCCAGGTGAATTTGTTTAAATTTTTCAAAGCAGAAAGTGAATACTGTTTTAAAGTCAAATAATGCTAAAAGACATGTAGTAAATAATAGTTCCCTTAGCCAATCCACTCCCAAACTTTCAAAATTCCTCCTTAAAGGTAGTACCTTTCAAATGTTTTGGTTATCTCTACTAGCATTTACCTCCACATTTCTAAGTAATATGCCATATTGGGATATCTTATTTTTTTAAAGTCTTTATTTATTTATTTATTTTTAAAGATTTTATTTATTTATTTGTTAGAGAGAGAGAGAGAGAGAGTGCAAGCACAGGCAGACAGAGAGGCAGGCAGAGGCAGAGGGAGAAGCAGGCTCCCCGCTGAGCAAGGAGCCTGATGTGGGACTCGATCCCAGAACACTGGGATCATGCCCTGAGCTGAAGGCAGCCGCCCAACCAACTGAGCCACCCAGGCTATTTATTTATTTGACAGAGAGACAGTGAGAGAGGGAATATAAGCAGGAGGAGCGGGAGAGGGAGAAGCAGGCTTCCTGCTGAGCAGGGAGCCCTATGTGGAGCCCTATGCGGGGTCCCAGGACCCCGGGATCACTACCCAAACCGAAGGCAGACGCTTAACAACTGAGCCACCAAGGTGTCCCCATATTGCAATTTCTTGATTAATCACGTTTAAATATTACCTTTGACTTTTTCTGATAGTAGATAAAGGTTTAGGTCTGTTATACTACCACCTATATACTTCCCCTCCTCCATACTCTCTGTAGTTACATCTCAATTTAGGGAAAAACGATATTCAGTGTTTATATTGGCATGATCATATACATCTTATTTGTAGTTGAGCCAATTAGTATACTGTGATTACATTCCTTTAACAGTTTCTTGTTTTTCCAAATATTAGTAATTGTCTCATATATGCTTGGATTTTATGCAATGATTGCTAATTCTACCCAAATATTCCAAAATTGTCTCAATACTATTTTCCACATAAGCAAACACATCAGGTAATTCCTCAATACCTATTTTCCCAGAAGTCTTCCCTCTTGAAGCCTTTTGCCTTTATGCTCTGCTTCAGGTTATCTTATCTCCACTGTTGCATGTCTATCATTCTAGGAATTCCCTTTATCATTATCCTGTGTTGGATCTCCTGTTCCTTTAATCTTCCCATTTACTGATTTACTCCTTTTTTTTTTTTTTTTTTGGTAGGCTGTATCTTCTAGTCACTTTTTGAGTGCTACATAGAAGGTACTTTTTGAGTCCTGTCATGTCTGAAAATACCCTTATAGCTAACAATCAGCTTTGCAGCATCTCATTTTTAACATGAATGGTAAGCCAAGTATTACTAGTTTTTTAAGTAATACCCTTGCTGTAAAAAAAACAAAAAAACAAAAAAACAAAAAAAAACCCAAAAAAAAACAGAGGACAAAATAAACAGTGAAAACTTGGAGAAAGAAAAAAAAAATGAGAGCCAAGGCTAGGAACAAAATAAAACTTAAAATATATTAGTAATATGCTCAGACAAGTGAGAGACATTGCAGCTATGAAACAAGAACAAAATAACTATAAAAACAGTATTCAGCACACAAGACTTAGATCCCTGAAATTTAAAATATGGCGAAAAGAGGATCAGCCCTTTCTGGTTGGTTAATATCACATTACTGGATATAGCCTAGTGTTCTCAAAGTGTACCTGAAAATTACCTGGAGACTGTAGGTTGAACATGGTGGAAAGCTCAAAGACGTTTATCCATTCTTCCCTCCCCAAATCCCATTAAAATATAGTGAGAAAAGAAATTTAAGCCTTAGTTGTGACAAAGACAAAAACAGAGAAGGGAAATAGAAGAAAAATAAAGACAGGGCTAGGAACAGAAGAAAACTACAAAAATCATAATTACTATCCTCAGAGAGATAAAGGAAGATGTAAAGTAGATAGAGATATGGTAAACAACTTAGCCTATGGCAGAGAATGACATACATAGGCTCACTTTTCACTGGACTATTTCTGAGCAATCATTTCAGCTTCCTCCGAACGCTAGTTAACACCTCTTCTCTGTTCTTTGTATCCATGGGTAAAGTTTGTAGATGCATAAGCCTCAAGGCCAGCTGATTAAGAAGTTAGACAAGCAGATCTCTAAAATGTCACTATTTAGAGATCTTGAAAAATAGACATCTTAATCTTGATGGTCTAACTTATTAATCTTTTCCTTCATGGTTTGTGCTCTGTTTAAGAAATCCTTTTGTGTTCTGTTTAAGAAATCTCTGCCTACTCCAAGAGGTCATGAAGATATTTTCCCATATTATATTCTACAAGTTTTATTGTTCTACCTTTCACACATATTTATATTTTCAGTCCTCTGAGAATTGATTTTTTTATGGTGTGAAATAAGGGTCTTTTTTATGTGGCTATCAAAATGACCTATTTAACATTCTTTACCCATTGCACTTCAACATTGTCATAAATCATGTCTGTCTCTAGATTCTCTATTCCTTTCTTTACTCTATTTGTCTAAACATGTGCCAATGCCATACTACCCTAGTCAATATGTATTAATGGTAGGTCTTGATAAATGGCAGTTTTGTTTTCTTAATCCTCTTTGAGGTTGTTTTTCTTGTCTATTCTTGGCTATTGTTTGGCTTTTGCACTTCCAATATAATTTTGAGAATCAATTTGTCAGTTTCTACATACACTTACTGGGGTTTTCATGAGAGTCAAATATATCAATTTGTAATGCATTGGCTTCTTTACAATTTTGAGTCTTTTGATTCACGGACATGCATATCCCACTATTAATTTTGGTCTTTATTTTTTTTTCAATACTATTTTATAGCTTTCTGTGTAGGATTTTTGCAATCCTTTGTTAGATTTCTTAGGTATTCAATGCTATTGTAAAAGATGTAACTTTCCCCATATTTTAACAATGAGATTTGTATATTCACCTTGTGTCTAGAGAACTTATTAAATTCCATTACTACTTCTAACATATGTGTGCAGGTTTTCTGGGATTTTCTACATATATAAGAGTGTCATGTACAAATAATAATGCCCTTATTTTTTTTCGTTTCTGACTCTTTTACCTTTTTACTTATTTTTCTTGCTTTATTGCACTGATTTAGGACATCAGTACAATGTTGAATTTAAGAGTGACAGCAGTTAATCTTGTCTTATCACCACTCTCAGGAGGAAAGCTTTCAATATTTTACCACGAAGCATGATCATTGCTGTAAGGTTTTATACTATTTATCAGATTAAGGAAGTGCTATTCTATTCCTGTTTTGGTAAAATTTGTGAGTTCTTTATTACAAATAAATGTAGAATTTTAACTTTAATCCATCAATTGAGATTATCACAGGGTTCTTCTAATTTCTCTTTCATCATTTCTCCTTAATTAATTTTTATCAATTTAATTTATAATAAATTGAATGATTTTTTCTTTACAAAAGTTAATTTTTATCATTAAAATGGATTCAATATTCATAAGCTCATGTTAAAGTACTTTGAAAAAAATATTAAATGCACTATTGGAAAAGATAGCACTCTTAAAACTAGAGCTATCAAAACTTTGATATATTGAGTAATTACTATTTTCTCTACACTTGCTAAGAATGAATTTGTTGAATTCCAAGTCAAATGTGGATTGGTAATTTTCTTTAAACCTTAGTAAGAAAGCTTACTAATGTTTATTTTTTATATCTGCCTTTAAGCATTTCAGGATTCTTAAATTTTAGTTCTTTTTATCACAGAAAGTTGATAAATGAAAACATGTTTTAGACTACTTTATGGATTTATCATACCTTATTAAATGACATAAGAAATATTAAAAATAAATATGTCAAGGACAATGATGCAGAAATTCAGTTCACCACAAAAACAAGGATTTGTAGCTCTATCACTTGGTATACTGAAAGTATACCATACAAATGCCCCTGTTTTCAACCTAAGAAAAACAAGTTTGGGGTGAAGGAAAGCAGGCACAACATCCTTATTTCAAGATTGATGATTCTTTGAATTGCTTCATGTATACTCATCACATGGTCAAAGTAGGACCTCCCTAGTTGGCAGTTCTTTTTAAATTTAACTCATCAACTCATACAAGTTGTAACTGTTTCTCAGTGCACTCAGTACAGCAGAAGCAAGTGTATAGCATGCTTATGTGAAAGGGCCATCTAATGTTTCTTTGTGGGAACATCAAAAACCATTCAGGCAGACAATATGGAAAAACTGATCTCTATACAAAGCTTTTAAACATAAGTTGTCTCAAAGGAACATCTATTAGAATATTAGAGGATTATTTTATTTACATATGGTTTTACACGTCATTTCGACCCCCATCAGACTCTCTAAGTATACTCTCATAGTGTAACCTTTACAGAGTTTTAGTCATTTGTTCTATCACCAGGAATGTGATGTTCCCAATAATGGTGTGAAAAAGCACTGACAGGTGAAATGTCCAAAACATGTTTTATTCCTGCTATATTATTTGGTCTGGCTTATTGTTCAGGAAAAATAATTAAGACTGTGAAATAGCTATTATATAAAAAAGGAATCAATTTACAACAGAAAATTTAATGATGCTTTCTCTTTAATAATGCCCTTCCCCCTTCTTTTTTGCTTGGGAAATATGAAGATTTACCTATAGATACCATATAATACTGTTAGGAACTTAAGACCTAACAAAACATTTTCAGTCTATGAAAAGTGTCAACAGTGTCAAGCCTAAAGCTGTAAAGAAATCCTGTCAGTCCTTCAGCTCTATTTATGGGTCACTGAGATGAGTCTTGGTTTTATTTGGAGCACCTAACTGGCATGTTACGTGCTGGTACAAGCTATACTAAATTGCATTTGCTTAGAGAGAGATATTGGATCTTCAAATTAAAATTCCAGGTGAAAAAGTGCTATGTTCCCTTCTCATAAGGAATATACACTAAGGGCCTTTTTGCTCTCCACAGTGACTTCAAGTTTTTAACATTGTTGGCAAAATTTAATTGTATACATTTAAAAAATACATTTTTATGATAATGCTATCATGTAAAGGTCAATTTTCCAAAAATGTTTGTGAAGGAATTTGTAATTTTATAAATAGTTCAGCTATGTATTACCCTATTAAGTTTAGTTATCTTCCTGTAATTAAAAGTGATCCTTTACATTCTACTGGAGATGTAATATTATGAACACTGATAACTGTACCCTTGTTACCTGGTTCTCAAGTGAAGGGAGAGCTTGTACTTGCTTGATACGTTTACTCAGCACCTACTGATGTGAATAAGCATTCCCCGAGGATAAGGAAAAATATTATAGGTTGGGCATATGAAACACTTACTCAATAAGTTTAATCTGCAAAGAGATGTGAAATTCTTCCTGATACTACAAGAACAGTGATTATAAGAGGCTTTGGTAAACTAAATATAGAGGGAAAGAATTGAAGATTGGAGTAAACAATCTCTCCATCACATCCCAGCAACAAAAATCACCACTATTTTTGTAATCTAGCTTGAAAAATTTTGATACTTTTAATGTAGTGCAATGTTGTCACAATACTAAAACATAATAAAACATGTTGCCAATTAAATTTAAGACTGATAAATACAAAGATGATAATTGAATTATGTGGAGGAGCACTTGTAGAATAGGAAACATCTTTGAACTCCCTTCTTTCCCTATTTATTTCAGGTTTCTAAAATAAAACTTGTTGAGTATATTTGGGACTCATTTTTTTAAACTCTGGAGTAATTTTTGGGCACCTGTGTGGCTCATTCAGTTAAGCATCTGCCTTTGGCTCAGGTCATGATCCCAAGGTCCTGGGATGGAGCCCCACATTAGGCACCTTGCTCAGCGGGGCATCTGCTTCTCCCTCTCCCCCTTCCTCTGTCCTTTCCCCTGCTTGTGTTCTTTCTCAAATAAATAATAATAATAATAATAATAATAATAATAAAATCTTTAAAACTCTAGAGTAATTGGATTTCCAAAATCATCTTTAGAAAGAGGGATCTAGGTAGATGGATAAAATCTCTGCACAATTCTCTTCTACTCACATGGTGAATGATTGAATAGGTCAACCTTTCCATGGCCCTGAATGCAGGATAATATCATCAACCCATGAAAGCCTGAGATAGAACATATTCACCTACAGGGACTTGCTTAGCCTTGGAGCAGCCACAGTTGTAGCTATTCCCAACACCTCTAAAAGACATCACAAGATAGATTTTTTTTTTTTATCATTCATGCATCAACTCCTTTCTTTTCCTTCTATCACTGTATAAACTTTTTTTCCCATGAGAAAGATAAATAGGAGTTAATTATGCTCCTAAATGCTATAATATAGGCATTTATATAACCTAGATCAAAAAAGGTAAATTACATGCACTCACAAGGTTACTTCTTTTTACACTACAGTCTTTTTCCCCCCTAAATAACCTAGTTCCTTTAATTTTCAACTATGTCCAAAACTTCCTTAATCCTCATACTAAATTAATGTTTAAAGATTTAAGAAAGTTATTCCACCACCTCTTGCAATGTATTTGAAATGGAAAAACAATTGCATAATTAAAGTTTTTTTTTAGAAAATCATAGTGAAGACTCAATTTGCAACTAGATTTAGCTGGGGTCTCCACTGAGAATTTAGGCTATGTATTTTCTAGATATTAAGCATGTCTGGAGATATGATGGAAATGAGTTGCCTATGGATCTATTACATGCAAGTCTTGGGGAAAAATTCAAACCAAAAGAGGAAAGAATCAAAGCACACAAAGACGGTACAAAGGAATGGATGGGGAGGTACAATTCTAAATATAGCCCCAAGATTGTCTCAGCATGGTCCCCTGGTTTAATTCCTTGTGGACCCATGGCCAATGTTTCACATATGGAGAATGCAATAAAAGAAAAAAAGAGCTTCTTCTGTACATGCTTAAGAGGGCTGAACAGTACTTCTCTGTACCCTACTTAGTAGGATATCACACCAATGAAAGCAAAGGGCACTTTCTCCAGTGGGGTTAACTGCCAAACCACAGGATGGACAAAATATTGGTGTTTTTGGTTGGCTTCAGTGGATATGGGTGCCTGAGGAGGCATTGGGATAACCTTATGTGTTGCAAATGTGCATATAAAGCACTTAGTGAAGTTTCTGACACAAAATACATATTCAGAAATTGGTTGTTTAATACACTAACAGCACTATCAGTGAGTGTTATGGGCCAAATTCACATCAGAATGTGATTGTATTTGGAGATAGGGTCTTTAAAGAAGTAATTAACTTAAAATGAGGTCATTAGGGTGGATCCTAATTCAATATGACTGCTATTCTTATAAGAAGAAGAAATTTGGGTACAGACATATGGAAAGGGAAGATATGTAAAGACACATGGAGAAGACCTACAAGCCAAGGAGAAAAGCCAGGAATAAATCTTTCCTTCATAGCCCTCCGAAGGAACCAACTCCACTGATGTTTTAATCTCGGACTTTGAAGTCCCCAGAATTATGAGAAAATAATTTCCTGTTGTTTAAGCCACCCAGTCTGTGGTATTTTGTTATAGACATTACTAATTCACTGGGCGTTGGCAGCAAAAGGATACATCATGCTAAGATAAAGGAAAAGAAGAAAATGGTGATAGTGATATGACCAGTTCCTAAGCATTCACTCACTCATATTATATTCATTCAATAAATATTGTTTGGTCATTACTATATGCCAGACATTATTCTAAGTGCTAGAGATTCAAAGCCCAACAAAACATTGTCTCTACTGGCGAGGAACTAATAGTCTTGTGTGTGTGTGGTCATTTGGAAGGGGGAAAATAGGAGAGGCAGGAGATGATGAGATGAGAGAAATGAGATGATGGAAAGGGCATAGGGCAGTAAATAAGCAAATTAATGATTATAATTCCATAATCAGCATTATGGGAAGTAGGGCAATGTTAGGCATAAGGTTTTATGGATGTATAGAGGCAGGCCATCCAATCAGGATAGGTCAGGAAAAGCTTTCCAAAGGAGTCTCTTGAATTAGGCACTAATGTGTGAACAGGAGTTAGATAGACAAAAATAGAAAAGAAGCTAATTCCTATTTAAGATATACCACTCCTAAACATTCTTCTCGAACTCCTTAAACTACATAGGGAGGTCCTGTAATAGTTATAAGGGAAATATCAGAAAAAATAGTTTTATTGCTCTTCTGATGATATGACTTTTATCCTCAGGCTGGAATGGCCTAGAAAATTCAGGGAATTTACACATGTGAGCAAAGTTCAGTTTTTTATTCAAATTAATTGAAAGCTCCACAAACATTTGTGGATGCTGAGACGGCCCAGTTCATGAAGTGTAATCTTTGCTTTATAATTACTATATTGAGCCCCGAGAAAAAGAGATTAAAAATAAATTTTAACTAATATTCCAGTGACATAAAATTATTTTTTATGGTTCTTTTGCCAATCTCTATGTAAGAGTTCATTTATCCTCCTCTGGATTTCAGCATCTGATTTGTATCTAATTTGGTCACTATTCAAAATAGTCTTAGTGATGAGTTCTGAAGTCATACTGAATAATACATGCACTAACATTTTCTAGTATCTTATTTTGTGTACAAGTAGCACTCCTATGTACTAAAGAGCCAACTAATATCTCTATATATCAGTTTTCTGTCTATAAGAAAGTTGATATTTTTTTCCAAGCAAAAATGGCAAAATATATTTCAGCACAAAATAGTTGTTCTAGTTTTATATTATATCCAAAGAATGAATAATGTATACCTAGGAGCTGAAAAGAATAACAGCATCTTTGAATAGTTCAGAAGTGAAAGAACACGACTTTATTTTCATTTATTTTTTAAGTTCCATTATAGCTAACATACAGTGTTATATTAGTTTCAGGTGTATAGTGATTCAACAATTCTGTGCATTACTCAGTGCTCATCAAGATAAATGTAGTCTTTAATCCCCCACACCTATTTCACCTCCTCACTCCTATAACCATCTGTTTGTTCCATATAGTTAAGAGTCTGGGTTTTTAAATTTTTTTCCTTAGTTCATTTTGTTTCATATATCCCACTTTAGAAATAATTTTGTATTTGTCTTTCTTTTTAAAATTTTTTTTTAGTCAGAGAGAGATCACAAGCGGGGAGGAGGGTCAGAGAGAGAGGGAGAAGCAGATTCTCTGCTGAGCAGAGAGCCTGATGTAGGGCTTGATCCCAGGATCCTGAGATCATGACCTGAGCCCAACGCAGACATTTAATTGACTGAGCCACCCAGGCGTCCCATGTATTTGTCTTTCTCTGTCTCACTGATTTCACTTAGCATAATGCTCTTCAGACTCATCTATGTTGTCACAAATGGCACTATCTCATTCTTTTTATAGTGGAGTAATATTCTGTTTTATCTATCTATCTATCTATCATCTATCTATGTCACATCTTCTTTATCCATCCATCTATCGATGAGCATTTGGGTTACTTCTATATCTTGGCTATTGTAAATAATGTTACTACAAACATTGGAGTGCATGTATCCGTTTGAATTGGTGTTTTTGTATTCTTTGGGTAACTACCCAGTAGAGCAATTGCTGGATCATATGGTAATTCTACTTTTAATGTTTTGATGAACCTCCATATTGTTTTCCACAGTGGCTACTGTTTGCATTCCCACCAACAATAGGATGGTTCCTTTCTCTCCACATCCTTGCCAATACTTGTTTCTTGTGTTGTTGATTTTAGCAATTCTGACAGGTGTGGGAAACCACTGTGGTTTTGGTTTGCATTTCCCTGATGATGAGTGATGTTGAGCATCTTTTCTTGTGTCTGTTAGACATCTCTGTCTTCTTTGGAGAAACGTCTGTTCATGCCTTTGACCTTTTAATTGGATTACTTGGGGGTTTATTTGTGTTGAGATGTATAAGTTTTTTTATATATTTTCTATAGTAACTCTTTACTAGATATGTCCTTTGCAACTATCTTCTCCTATTCTATAGGTTGTCTTTCAGTTTTTTTTTATTGTTTCCTTTGCTGTGCAGAAGCTTTGTTATTTTTATTTTTAGATTTTATTTATTTATTTATTTATTTGGGGGAGAGAGAGAGAGAATGGGAGCAGGGGGAGGAGCAGAGGGAGAGGGACAAACAGACTTCATGCTGAGTGTGGAGCCCAGTGTGAGGCTCAGTGTCACCACCCTGAGATCATGACCTGAGCTGAAATCAAGAGTTGGAAACTAAACTGAGTGAGCCACCCAGGCAGCCCAGAAGCTTTTTACTTTGATGTAATCCCAATGTTTTTCTTTTGCTTTTGTTTCTCTAGCCTGAGGAGGCATATCTAGAAAAATGTTGCTACAGCCAATGTCAGAGAAATTACAGTGTGTGCTTTCTTCTAGGATTTTTATGGTTTTGCATCTCACATTTAGGTCTTAAAGAAGACAAAATTTTTTTAAAGATTTTATTTATTTATTTGACAGACATAAATCACAAGTAGGGAGAGAGGCAGGCAGAAAGAGAGAGAGAGAGAGAGAGAGAGAGGAGGAAGCAGGCTCTCTGCCGAGCAGAGAGCCCAATGCGGGGCTCCATCCCAGGACCCTGAGATCATGACCTGAGCGGAAAGCAGAGGCTTTAACCAACTGAGCCACCCAGGCACCCCAAGAAGACAAATTTTAAAAAGGAAAGCATGACAGTAAAGAATTAAGGTGACAGGTGCTCCTTGCTGTCTCAGGCATAGAACATGTAACTCTTTTTTTTAATTAAAGATTTTATTTATTTATTTATTTATTTGAGAGAGAGAGAGAGAGAGAGCACGTCTGAGCAAGGGAAAGGGCAGAAGAAGAGGGACAAGCAGACTTCCTGTTGAGCAGGGAGCCTAATGCAGGGCTCCATCCCAGGACCCCAAGACCATAACCTGAACTGAAATTAGATGCTTAACCAACTAAGCCACCTAGGCACCCCAGCATGTGACTTTTGATGTTGGGGTTGTGAGTTCAAGACCCACATTGGGGCCTGTAGAGATTACTTAAAAATAAAATCTTTTTAAAAAAGGAATTAAGGTGACATGTGAAATAAACTAACATTTTATTCCAAATCAGTCATTTAGGCTCATAAAGGTAGTGGTGATGATTATGATGGCAAAATTATATTTAGCTAAGATATCAATTATAATTCATTCAATTTATTTTACAAATAGAAAAAAATCATTTTTCTTTCTCTTCCTCATAGAAATGTGACCATTTAAAAATAGGTCTTCTTGCCAGTCTCTTTCTAATAAACTGCTTCAGGATGAAAAACTGAATAGTCATTGTTTCAGTGTCAAAGTTTTCATTGGATGTTTTGACTTCTCTGGAAGACTGAGGATGCTGGATGCATGGCACAGTTATCCTTGGAACTTCTGGAGTTAGGCTTATGGTATATTCCATTTTTGTTTTTGATATAGCCTTGCAAGATGTTTTTCCTTACTTTACCAGGTCCTAACCTACCATAATAATTTGCCCTTTTATCTGAAAGGATGGAGTATGAAAACAGCCGAACTCTCGAAAATCAGTCTATTTCAGACAAAACTCTGGCAGCTTGAGGCTCTTCCAAAACTCTGTCAAAGGCCTAGAAACAAAACAAATGTTGGCTTCAATCTGATTAGACTTAGTATATGAAACAGAAAATAATGCAAGTAAGAGCTATAATAAAATTCTAAATTATATGAGAGGAAAAAAAAAGATAATTTTCGATCTTCTCCAATTCGGGTGATAGAAGGGTAGATTTTGGGATATCTGAAGAAATGCAAACAAAATTCAAAGCATAGGAAATAAAATGATTATTGAGGGACAATGTTATATTCTTTTAAAGAATTAACTTTTGGGGCACCTGTGTCTCAGTTGGTTAAGCAACTGCCTTCAGCTCAAGTCATGATCCTGGAGTCCCAGGATCGAGTCTCAGGTTGGGCTACCTGCTCAGCAGGGAGTCTGCTTCTCCCTCTGACCTTCCCTGCTCTCAAGCTCTCTCTCTCTCTCTCTCTCTCATTCTCTCTTTCAAATAAATAAGTAAAATCTAAAAAAAATTTTAAAAATAAAGAGTTAACTTTTAAAGGGTTCTCCTCCAAACCACAAAATAAAAAATCTTGTTTTCATAGCTAAATTGGAAATATTGGGAGAGAGTCCAGAATGGTAAGCATTGTCTTACTATTTGTTATGGAAAACAGCAAATAAACGCCTGGCATGAAAGAAAAACTTGGTTCAGTCAAATACATTCTGTTCAGGAAGAGTGCATCTGTGTGAAAATATTACCCTTATAATGCTGTCAAGTTTAGCAAAATTTAAGGTAAGCTGTCAAGGAAGTGCTAAAAGCAGCTTTAACTTACACACCCAGTTGTTAAAGGCATTCAAAAATAATCTCAAGGAGACCACTTATAATACATTCTTTAGGTAATTCCCACTCTTTCTGACTTCCTTTGTCTCAATTTAGATACTAGATAAATGTATTTTTCCTGAAAGAACTGGAAACATGATGTCAAACTTGAAACTTATGTTTTCAACATTCTGGTCTGCATGTCCTGGGGTTCTAAAGTTTTAATATGTGTTTATATCCCTTGTGAGTTTAAAATAATTGTCTTCTTCAACAAATCTGAGTTTGCAAGAACTCGTTTCATATGAGGTCTTTATGGCCTTTTGTTTGTGGCTTCCCTTGAAGGAGTCCAAGTGAAGATATTGCATATGGAAGACATCAATGATTTAGCTTTATGAACCACCTTAAATTCTTTTAATTTTGTGATGAAATGCATGGAAAAATTTTTAAAGAGTTTAACCAGTTTCAAAACTTTAGGGATAACAAAGATCATTTATGGTCCTGGATAATTTTATTTTTCAGGATTATAGGAAGGTTAAATATATTTTTAAAATTTCCCTAATTTTCTCATTTCTTAAAAAGCAGACAATGTAAACTTCAAATTGGAGATTAGTTATGAGTGATACAGAGTTTTCAGTACAACAAAACTAATTATATATGGTTTGGGTAAATGTTAGTTGATTACTAAGGGTGGAGTCAATACTTGTGATCAGAGTTTTGGTGTACTTGCTGTGATGGGTTGGAGAAAAAATATAGCAGCAGTCACAAACTCATGTGTTTACAGGGGTCTGGCAGGTAATAAAAATGAATAGAGATGTCTAGTATAAGAACAAATTATATTGAAACAGGAAGCAATTGTGTTCTTCCATTTTACTACTTTTGATTAAGATACAACTACAGCTTTTATGTTTGTTTTCCTTTGAATTACTTTAGGAAAAACAACAATGCAAACAAAACAAGAAATAGCAACTAACAGTTGGATACAAATGTGTTAATGTGCAAGATTTGGTTATGCATTACTAGTTTGTGATTTCTGGTAGAGTAAAACACAAAAATTGTCAGGCAATCCAGACACTGTAATATTAGGCACACAGCACCATCTGCAAAGTACACTTGCCAAGAAGTTGACCTTGAACCTAATTAAATCTCTAGAGTTAACTTCCATTTTTAGAAATATAAAGCATAGAAATAAATAAAATGACACCTCAAGGAAAAAGATAAATCTACAATGTGGAATATTCCATACAAATAACTAAGGTGGTTATTCCAACAAGTCAATGGCAGGGAAAATGAAGGTGAAGAGAACATAACTGCTTTAGATTTAAAGAAACCACACAATTATCAATCCAATGCAGTTGTGGATCTTATTTTTATTCTAATGCAAACATGCATTTTTAAAAAATAAGGACATTTATTTATGGGCTAGATACTAGATAATATCAAAAAATATTGTTAATTTTCTAGGCATAATAATGGCATTGTGGTTATATAAGAGTGTCCATGATATTTAGAGATATATACAGAAGAATGTAGAGGCAAAATAATGGGATGTTTGGGCTTTGCTTTAAATATCTAGGAAAAAAGAGAAAAGCAAAAAAGAGGTAGATGAAACCAGTGAGGCAAATCTTGATAATAATGGAGTCTGGTAATGGGCATACGGGGATCCATTGTACTATTTTCTACTTTTTTCATTGAAATTTGACATTTAAAAATTTAAAACTACAGAAAGTTCCACTTTCAGGTGTGATAAATTAAGACTCTACCTAACTCTCCACCTCCATCCCACTGTATAAAACAATTATAAAACCTGGGTATACAACAAAGAACAAATACATGAACGTACTGGAGAGTGAACAGAAGTGTCTGGTGGGTTTGCAGTACAAGTTCACTTGGAGGAGGGTGACAAGTAAATTCCTATTGCTGAGGTTTTTAGCCTGAGGCTAACTGCAGTCTACAACTGGCTGGGATTCATGCAGAAAAAAAAAGCCAAAACCAAACCAAACCAAACCAAAACAAAACAAAACAAAAAAACACAAGCAGTCTCTCTTTGGCCTATAAAACATGAAAATTGAACCCAGGAAAATTTGAGTGCTAAAGAGAATGGAAGACTCCTACAAGGAAAAGAACCATACTGCAGATCTCCAAACTCTCCACCCACATTTCTGACTGACTTCAGGATTAGGCATGTATGGGACAGCCTGAAAGCATCTCAGCTAAAGACCATCTAATTCTAGACCAGAGATTGCAAACTAGCAATTCACGGGTAATCCCTACATACAGACTCATTTAAATCCAATCTGAACAGACTTTGAAGTTTGAAGTTCAAGCCCAAGCCTCACTTCAAAAAAATCACCTGCTAAAACAAAGGAAACAACGTTCATTAGGGAAAAATAACAGGGTCCAAAATCTCCACAATTTAACATTCGAAATATCCAGAATAAAGTAGAAAATGATGAGTGATATAAAGAACCAAGAAAATGGAACACATCCAAAAATGAAAAAATCAATTATATATGACACCAAGATGAATCAGTGTTGGAATTAATATACAACAATTTTTGGTAAAAATGAAAATCTTCTTTGTATTTCTTTCAGTTAGTGGAAACAGATACCAATATAGGTCTTCCCTTAGAGCAAAGTGCTAGAATGTGAACTTTCAAAAAGTGGGGATACCAGTATTATTTGTTTTCTGTACTTCACATTAGATCATTTTAATCAATCTAACTTTAAGTACATCCACTCATTCCTCTGCCATTTACATTTAGCTACTAAGTCTATTCTGAAATTTTAACTTCTGAAAATATATTTTTCAATTCTAACATTTTCATTTAGTACTGTCCTATTGTTTCTCCTTCTCTGCTGGAAGTTTTACTTACTGAAACCATATTTTGCTGACTTCATTGAGGATGGTTATTATAACCAGCTAAAAATTGTTTTTCAGTATTCATTTGTAGTCAGCTGTTGTAGAAACAGCACATGCCCAGAGGACTGAGAGTGGCACTACCAAGCTCTTTTCCTGAGGAACTGCACTCAGCATCTCAGCACCAAGCCATCATAGCTTTGCACTACGTCTATGAGCATCCGAGTTTTGTCTTGATTTATTTTGTACATCAGTTAGTATGATGTGTCCCAAAGTGTCAGAAAAGCTAATGTTTTCTTTAAAAAGAGGTTATTCTGGGCATCTGGAATGCTTAAAAAATTACCATATGAATAAATGGTAATTGCTTCTTCATTCCATGTTATTTCAACTTACAAAATGTTTCATAGGAATGCTCTACCTTTGGGTAGTGGGAGAAATCTATAATGTAATACTAAAGAGTTCAAATAAATCAATAAAAGGCAAGATAAGGGGGAATGAGAAATGAGAAACAGAGGCGGCAAGTTGAAAACAAAAAACAATGGTAAAATCCAACACATGCCAATAATTACTTTAGAAATTACTGAATGAAACACTCCAAGTAAAAGGTATAAACAAACTGTCAAAGTGGATAAAAAGAAAATAATACCCAACTATACACTGTCTGAGAGTGATAATAATTTCAATAAAAAGACATAGGTTGAAAGTAAATAGATGTAAAAAGATATACTTTACAAACAGTAAGCCAAAGAAGACCAGAAGGGCCATGTTGATCAGATGAAACAGATTTCAGGATGAAATATATAATAAGTGAAAAAGAAAGACACTTCATAGTGCTGAAATGTCAGTTTATCAGGGAGATATAACGATTATAAATCCATGTACCCCATGGAACAGCTTCAAAATACAAGAAGAAATAAGTGACAAAAATCAATGGCAAAATAGATCATTCCACAATCATAGTTGGAGAATTTAATAGTCTGTAGTAGTTATCTATTGCTGCGTGACAAGTTACCTCAAAATTTATTGGCTTAAAACAACAAGCATCTATTTCACAGTTTCAGTGGATTAAGAATACTTTCTTTGGTATTTAATGCTGCTCATGACCTCAGGAAAGGCACACTAGCATGTGCAAAGCTGTCTAAATAGAATACTACATAGAAGAGAGGAATAAAAGACTATAAACCAGCTAACCATTCTATAGTCAATTCATGAAGTTTAGAATTTGGATAGTGACAGCTAACTATCTTAGGATATATTTCTAAGAATAATAAAGGAATTGGCACTTGAATTAATGGCTCCAGGTACTTTGAACTCTTTTCTTTATATATATAATTGTGTTATAGAAGGGAGCTAGGTCTACCTAATAATAGGAAAGGGGATAATGAATTCACATCCAGCTCTACTCATTGGAAGATGCAAGATGGCAGTATAAGAACCACTTGAGTCTCCGTTGCTTGAGAAATGAAAATAGAATCTCTGAAGTAAACTCTCCCCTACAATTAATGGATTTTCTATACCAGAGTTTCTTAACCTGTGAGCATTGACAATTGGGATCAGATAATTCTTTGCTGAGGGAGGTGGGGCAATGACTGTCCTATGCAGTGTAGATTTAATAGCAATCCATGACCTCTACCCACTAGATATGCCTCAATAGCTTCCCACTCAATAGTTGTAAGAAGCAAAAGTATTTCCAGTGTTTCCAGACATTGCCAAATGTCTCCTGGGAGATTATTTTACCACTTCCTTAGAAAGTACTTTTCAAACTGAGAGGCACAACCTTTACTGGGTACTGAAATCAATTTAGTGGGTACCAACTAGCATGTTTTAATAAAATCAAATTGAATAGAAAATATCAAAAAAGAAGAAAATATCAGAGTATTTAGAGTGTAGTACATGAGTGTACTTTACATTGTATGTGTACTGTGTTGCTATGTGAAATCTAATTTTTTTTCTTAACCTCGATGTCTCTATAAAAAAGCCAATATGCTTATATGCCTAAGTAACAAGATATGCATGAGTTGTTTCTTTTAATATTCAGAAAAAAGTAGTATTTTTTTTTGAAAACTCTAAAGGAATTGTAGAAATTCTAAGACATTAGATGAGACATCAAAACCCAGTTTACTGTGACTCTCATTATTCATATTAGAACTAAAGGATTCCTCTGGACTCTTATCATTATGCTGTTCTTTCTCCTCTTCAATTGACCCCTTATATTCTACATGATTGTCCTTAATTTTTCTATATACAGTTAATCATTGAACAACAAGGGGCTGAGAGGCACTGATGTCCCCACCTCCATGCAGTCAAAAATCTGCAAATAGCTTTTGACTCCTCAAAAACTTAACTACAAATAGCCTGCTGTTGACCAGAAGCCTTGCTGATAACATAAACTATTGATTAACACATATTTTATGTATGTATTATATACTGTATCTTACAATAAAATAAGCTAGATAAAATAAAATATGATTAAAAAATCACAAGGAAGAGAAAATATATTTAGAGTGTACTGTAAAAAAATCGACACATAAGTGGACCTGCACAATTCAAACCCATGTTGTTCAATGGGCAACTGTAGTTTCAATAGAAACACACTGGGTTGCTGCCAGAAAAAATTTTGAAAGCAACTTTGCCCAGAGCACAGCTGAGAGCACTCAATCAGAATGGCTGCTTTAAGGTCATAGACTTTATCCTAGCTAATCTAATAGTGTATGATCCTAGTATGAATTTCCATCCAAGCTTGACCAGGCTTCACTATGCCCTTCATAAATATGCTCTTGTTTCACTCTCTTTATGACTATTCTCTTATGGATCTTCCTGAATTCATTTACTTATCAATAACATCAATCTTTTAAGGTCTCTGCAAGTCATCTGTAGTATAATATCTGACATTCCAGTATAAAATATTCCCTCCTTTTGGGGCACCTGGCTGGCTCAGTTGGTTAACTGTCTGCCTTCGGCTCAGGTCATGATCTCAGGGTCCTGAGATCTAGTTCCACATTGGGCTCTTGGCTCTGTGGAGAGCCTGCTTCTCCCTGTCTCTCTCCCTCTGCCTGCCACTCTATCTACTTGTGTTCTCTCTCTGTCAAATAAATAAATAAAATCTTTTAAAAAATATTCCTTCCCTTCTCTGAATACTTTTGTACTTTTTGTCCATACCATAAAAGTTCTCTTAGATGATGTGATTGGGAACCATGTTTTGGAGGTTATTATTAAAAAATTAGTGAAAGATGTGACATATTTTAAACATTTTTTGAAACATAAATAATACAAATGAACATTTACTTGACAATCTTTTGACATAAATGCCAAGGTTTTTTCTATGAGAATATGTCTGCCAACTGAGGTTCTGTACAGTCAGTAACTATTTCAGTTTGTTTCTTTAAAATAAAGAAAAAAAAAACTAAAGACATGTGTAAATAAGTCTAAATGTAGAATTCTTCAGACTACAATGATTTTTCTCACTCTGACACTTTCTCCCTAATTCAACAAGTTTTTTTTAAAGCAACTAAACTTTATTCAGTCCTTGTGAAGTATTTGACTTAATTTTCATAAATTGACTCTTGATAAGTATACAACCAGTAAAGCAAAATTGTGTAGGTAACCCAGAGCATTCTAGCTGTGAGGATTCAGTATGCTGTGGTCATTAATGCATGTGTCAGGAAATGAATGGCAAGAGAAGGACAAGTTTCATAGTCGATTACCATCCTCATCTTTTCTAGACTCCTACTATCCCACTACTGCCCCAAAGAGAAGTATGGATAGAGAAAGAGCAGAGTAAATAGTTGCTCACAGATGAAGTCTCTCTCCCAAAGTAGCACCTTAAAGGTAGTAACTGTACATTGACCTAAAAACTGCTTAGACTAGTGTTTTTCAAACCATCTGTTAAGTAATTAAAAAAAAAACTATTTATATATATATTTATTTTATATTTACATATACTCATATATATTTATATATATATGTATATATTATTACATTCATCATACATAAAATTACTCTGCTAAATTACTACAAAAGTTTCTAAATATTTACTCTCAATTTCTGTACATATCCCAGGCTGGTAATGGTTCAGGGACATGAACTGATCAAAGGACCTCACTTTGAGTAGCTTTAGAATATACTGACAGAGAAGGGTTGGGAAGATGGTAGAGTAGCAGGAAGGTTCTAGGCTTGCCCCATCCCTTGAACACAGCTACATAAATACCAAATCATACTAAACACCCAAGAAATCATTCTGAGAAAGGACACAACAAACTGCACAACTAGAGGAAGAAAAGAGAACACATTGTGGAAGGTAGGAGGTGCAGAGCTATGATATGGGGGAGAAATGGATGAAAGTTGCTGTGGAAGGGAGGGAGCCCTGATTATAGAGAGGTGAGAGAGAGAGAGAGAGAAAGGAGTGCACAGGGGATAGCACAACGAAAACAATTCCCCAAAACCACTGACTGGGAAAATGAGAGTGGTTGATTATTGTGAATTTTTACAACCAGCTGAGATCAAAGACTGGAGTTTTAAAAGTCCCAGCCATGGCTGGTGTTTAGCCATGTGGATGCTGCAGAGCTCTGGTGGAGAAGGGGGACAGAGGCACAGAAACAGATGGTGCAACGTAAGGATCTCCTGCCCACACCAAGGGAGACAATTCCCCCTACTTAGAATGCATCTGGGAGAGGTGGCTTTGCCTCTCAGGGGACAAAAGACTGGGCCCCACTGTGTTCCCCCACACCTCAAGCAGAGGGGCAGAGACACATGCTGAGGGTGGATAACCTGGATTCAGGCTTTTTGCAACACTTTATGCTAAACTCCAAGCTCCCACATGTTGATATGACTGCCCTTCTGGGGCAAATGGGCTCAAACCCCAGCACAACAAGACCCTCCCCTATAGGACCAGCACAAGCTATCCCCAAAGTTTAGAGTTTTGAAGCTCAGCCAGCATGCCTGGGATAAAACACAGGTTCACTGCACTGCCAGGAAGACAGATGGCTCTGACACAGACAGGGTGAAGACATGGACCTGAGGGACACCTGAGACACATAAGGGGGGTATGTTCACTCTTCTCTGAAAGCTCCATGGACAGCAGTGGGCATGAACTCCCCTCTCTAGGGACGAGGGAGAGAGCTAGTGCCATTTCCTCCCCTGCCCCCACACCTACTAACTTCAGTAGACAGCACAGCACCAACAGTGGCAGCTTACACCATTTACATTAAGATCCACCCCCCTGCACTCTTCAGGAGTTGCATTACTACAACAAGTGTTCTGAGAACAAGAGCAGCAGGCGTCTCCCCCAGAAGACCAACACAAACCACCCCATACCATGGAGGTACCACGTCTACTGACTATAGAGTGCTATAAAGCTTCAGCTCAAATGGAAGTAACATCAGGCCTTTTTAAAAAAGCAGACTAGAGCACACCAAGTTAAAAATCACCACACTCTGGCCAAGGTCCCAACACTGTCTACTTCAGGCAAGGAGAAACTACAGAGGATTGACCTGAGGGAAAGAGCAGCCAAAACACAGTGGCAGCATGCACACAACATACACCAGAAACACTTCCTGAAGAGTTGGGCCCTGGATAGTACATGGCCTCTACGTCATAAAGCCATTGCTCTCAGAAGCATGAAACATAACAGGCTTTCCTAACACGGAAGAAAACAGAAACCTAGATGGAGCACAGAAACAAGATGGAGGAATTCATTCCAAAAGAAAGAACAAGAAAAGTTCACAGCCAGGGATCTAAGGGAAAAAGATCTAAATAATATGCCTGATTCAGAATTTAAAACAACAACCATAAGGATATTAACTTGGGAAAAGCATAGAAGACACCAGGGAGTCCCTTATCACAGAGATGAAAGACCTAAAACTAGTCAGGCTGAAATTAAAAATGCTATAACTGACATGCAAAACTGACTGGATGTAGTGAGCAGAACGATAGAAAAATCAGAGGAATTAATAAGTGACAGAGAAGATAAAATTATGGAAAATAATGGAGCTGAAAAGAAGAAGGAAAGAAAAATATTAGGTTATGAATGTAGACTTAGGGAACTCAGCAAATCCACAAGGTGTGATAACATTTGTATCCTAGGAGTTCCAGAAGAAGAGAGGGAAAAGGGAGTAGAAGGTTTATTTGAAGAAAATTTAGCTAAAAACTTCTCTAACCTGGGGAACAAAACAGACATCCAGATCCAGTAGGGTGAGAGAACTCCCGCCAAAATCAACAAAAGCAAGCCATCATGAAGATATATTATAGTTAAATATGCAAAATATAGAGATTAAAAAAAAAACCAAGAGGAACAAGGAAATGAAGTCCCTAATTTACAAGGGAAGACACATAAGGATAGCAGCAGATCTGTCCACAGAAGGGAATGACATGATATATTCAACATGCTGAATGAGGAAAAAAAAATGTAACCAAGAATGCTTATTCCAACAAGGCTTTCAATGAGAATAGAAAGAGAGATAAAGGGTTTTACAGACAAACAAAAATATCCCACTAAAGAATGAATGGACCAGGGGCGCCTGGGTGGCTCAGTGAGTTAAGCCTCTGCCTTCAGCTCAGGTCATAATCTCAGGGTCCTGGGATCGAGCGCCACATCAGGCTCTCTGCTCAGCAGGGAGCCTGCTTCCCCCTTTCTCTCCACCTGCCTCTCTGCCTACTTGTGATCTCTCTCTCTGTGTCAAATAAATAAATAAAATCTTTAAAAAAAAGAATGAATGGACCAACCAGAACTCTAAAGAAGAAACAAAAAATACATGGAAACAATTGATTATGGAAACATGACAGTTCAAAATCTTTGAGATGCAGCAAAAGACATCATTAGAGGGAAGTATACAGCAATAAAGGCCTACCTCAAAAAGCAAAAAACAAACCAAAAAAACCCCAAAACTCAAATATGCAACCTAAATTGACACCTAAAGTAGCTAGAAAAAGAACAATAAATTAAACCTAGGGCCATAAGAGGAGGAATGATAAAGATTAGAACAGAAATAAATGATGTAGAAAAAAAACAAACAAAAGAACCCAGTAGAACAGATCAATGAACCAGGAGCTGGTTCTCTAAAAGATTAATAAAATTGATCAACCTCTAGCCAGACTTAAGACAAAGAAAAGAGAAAGGACTCAAATAAATAAAAAATAAAATCACCAACGAGAGAGGATAGATCATAAACAACACCACAGAATACAAATAATTATAAAAGAATATTATGAAAAAAATAAGTGTTAACAAATTGGGCAATCTGGAAGAAATACATAAGTGTCTAGAAACATTCAAACTATCAAAATTGAAATAGGAAGAAATAGAAAACTTGAACAGACTGATAACTAGCAAAAAAATTTAATCAGTACTCAAAAATTTCCCCAAAAACAAAAGTCCAGGGCCAGATGGCTGCCCAGGGAAATTCTACCAAACATTTAAAGAAGAATTAATACCTATTCTTCTGAAACTGTTCCAAAAATAGAAATGGAAGACAACATTCAAGTTCATTCTATGAGGCTAGCATTACTTTGATTCCAAATCCAGAAAAGGACCATACTAAAAAAAAAAAAAAAAAAAAAATTACAGGCCAATACATTGATGAACATGGATGCAAAAATTCTCACCAAAATACTAGTCTATAGGATCCAACAGTACATTAAAAGGATTATTCACCACGACCAAGTGGGATTTATTCCAGGGCTGCAAGGTTGGTTTAATCAATGTGATACAATACATCAATAAAAGAAAGAACAACAACCATATGATACTCTCAATCGATCTTGAAAAAGCATTTGACAAAGTACAGAATCCTTTCTTTTTTTAAAAAAAACTTTATTTACTTATTTGACAGAGAGACAGTGAGCAGGAACACAAGCAGGGGGAGTGGGAGAGGCCGCAGCAGGCTTCCTGCGGAGCAGGGAGCCTGATGTGGGGCTCGATCCCAGGGCCCTGGGATTCATGACCTGAGTTGAAGGCAGATGCTTAATGACTGAGCCACCCAGGTGTCCTAGAATCCTTTCTTGATCAAAATTCTTCATAGTATAGGGATAGAGGGTACATACCTCAATATCATAAAAGCCATCTATGAAAAGCCCACAGTGAATATCATTCTCAGTGGGGAAAAACTGAAAGATTTTCCCCTAAGGTCAGGAACACAGCAGGGATGTCCACTATCACCACTGCTATTCAACATAGTACTAGAAGTCCTAGCCTCAGCAATCAGACAACAGAAAGAAATAAAAGGCATCTGAATTGGCAAAGAAGTCAAACTCTCATTCTTTGCAGATTATATAATACCTTATCTGGAAAACCCCAAAGACTCCATCCAAAACTGCTAGAACTCATACAGGAATTCAGAAGAGTGTAAGGATATAAAATCAATGCACAGAAATCAGTTGCATTTCTATACACCAACAGCAAGACAGAAGAAAGAGAAATTAAGGAGTCAATTCCATTTACAATTGCACCCAAAACCATAAGATACCTAGGGATAAACCTAACCAAAGAGGCAAAGAATCTGTACTCAGAAAACTATCAAGTACTCATGAAAGAAATTGAGGAAGACACAAAGAAATGGAAAAATGTCACATGCTCATGGATTGGAAGAAACAAATATTGTGAAAATGTCCATGCTACCTAGAGGAATCTACACATTTAATTCAATCTCTATCAAAATGCCATCAACTTTTTTCAAAGAAATGGAACAAATAATCCTAAAATTTATATGGAACCAGAAAAGACCCCAAATAGCCAGAGGAATGTTGAAAAAGAAAGCCATATTTGGTGGCATCACAATTCCAGACTTCAAGCTCTATTACAAAGCTGTAACCACCAAGACAGTATGGTACTGGCACAAAAAACAGACACATAGATCAATGGAACAGAATAAAGAGCCCAGAAATGGACCCTCAACTCTATGGTCAACTAAGCTTCGATAAAGCAGGAAAGAATGTCCAATGGAAAAAAAGAGTCTCTTCAACAAATTCTTTTGGGAAAATTGGACAGCCACATGCAGAAGAATGAAAGAGGACCATTTCCTTACACCATGCACAAAAATAGACTCAAAATGGATGAAAGACCTAAATGTGAGACAGGAAAACATCAAAATCCTTGAGAACACAGGCAGCAACCTTTTCCACCTCAGCCCCAGCAACTTCTTCCTAGAAACATTGCCACAGGCAAGGGAAGTAAGGGCAAAAATGAACTATTGGGACTCTATCAAGATCAAAAGCTTTTGCACAGCAAAGTAAACAGTCAACAAAACCAAAAGACAACCGAAAGAATGGGAGAAGATATTTGCAAATGACACATCAGATAAAGCACTAGTATCTGAAATCTATAAATAACTTATGAAACTCAACCCTCAAAGAACAAATAATCCAATCAAGAAATGGGCAGAGGACATGAACAGACATTTCTCCAAAGAAATGGCCAGTAGACATTTGAAAAAGTTTTCAATATCACTCGGCATCAGGGAAATACAAATCAAAACCTCAATGAGATACCACCTCACACCAGTCAGAATGGCTAAAATTAACAAGTCAGGAAACAACAGGTGTGGGCGAGAATGCAGAGAAAGGCGAACCCTCCTACACTGCTCGTCAGAATGCAAGCTGGTGCAGCCACTCTGGAAAGTAGTATGGAGGTTCCTCAAAAGTTGAAAATATAATCTGAGGAAACAAACTGAGGGTTACTGGGGGGTTGGGGGGAAGGGTAAGTGTGGCTGGGTTATGGACATTGGGGAGGGTATGTGCTATGGTGAGTGCTGTGAATTGTGTAAGATTGATAAATCACAGACCTGTACTCCTGAAACAAATAATACATTATATGTTAATAAAGAATTTATTTTTTCAAAATCACAATATTCCTTCCTAAAAAGAAAACCATAGGCCCAAGATGGAGTCACTTATGTTAGGCCAAGTCACCAAATAAGGGCTTAATGCCTAAATTGCAGTTTCAATTTTCCCCAGAAGTATAGTATCATTGGTTAGGACCTAGGAGCTAATCTGCCTCAAGGGCCCTCTCAATCCCCTACCTCCCCCAAGGAAGATGAGGTAATCTGCATGATAAAACCCCTGCTCTTCCCCACAATCCTTTCTTTTCTTTTGCTAATAACTTCTTGCCCAGCCTCCTTCTTATAAAAATCTTCCATTTTGTACAACTGCTCAGAGCATCTCTCTACTTGCTAAACCAGATGCTGCCCTTTCATGAATCGCCAATTAGATCATCAAACTTAATTGGCTAAATTTTGTTTTTTCAAGACCACTGTGCTTATAAAGATAATTATTAGGAATGTTCTTCATTATTTTGAGTTTTAAAGAGTTTATGCTCTTTGCTGCTAATGTTCTTGAGATACTTTTTGAACAAAGGATTAAGTGAGACCACTCACATTACAGTTATTTCTTTAAAATTCTGTAAGCTCCAAGAAGGTAAGGACTGTTTTTCCGGCTCATTGTTATATCTCCAGGATATGTTACAGTTCTTGACACATGGAAAATATTCAATAAATGTTTGTTAAATGAATAATACCACATAATTTTTTGAAAGATTTTATTTATTTATTTGACAGACAGAGATCACAAGTAGGCAGAGAGGCAGGCAGAGAGAGAGGTAGAAGCAGGCTCCCCATCCAGCAGAGAGCCCGATGCAGGGCTTGATCCCAGGGCCCTGGGATCATGACCTGAGCAGAAGGGAGAGTCTTTAACCCACTGAGCCACCCACGCACCCCGATACCACACAATTTTTAATGAGATAGCTATAATTGTATTTAGAATGTAACTTCTTAAAAGCAGGGTGTGTGGATTTGAGGGTCCCTAGTGTATTTAACCTTATGCACATATCAGTACCCACTATCACTTGTAGGCAATGGAATGCTGGTAAATATGTGTGGTGTAAATCTCCCACCAAGGTTGGTTTCACACTACAACCTGACATCTCTGAATGTGGAGCTGGGAAGAGATGTGTGGAGATGTTAATCCCCACTTAAGCTGTCCTAACAAGCTTTGAATATTGAAACCTCCTAATTGTAGATTTAATATTCCCCCCTCCCAAAACAATCCTGAGCAAGTCTGGTGTTTTACCAGGAGCTCTATTTCCACTAGAAGATGGGAGTCTGTTATTATATTCTTTTTTTAATACTTTTTTTTAAAAAAAGTATTAAAGTATTCTTTTTTAAAAAGATTTTATTTATTTATTTGACAGAGAGAGATCACAAGTAGGCAGAGAGCAGGCAGAGAGAGAGGGGGAAGCAGGCTCCCTTCTGAGCAGAGAGCCTGATACCAGGCTCACTCTCAAGACTCTGAGATCATGACCTGAGCCCAAGGCAGAGACTTAAACCACTGAGCCACCAGGCACCCCTGTAATTAGTATTCTTTCTGTGTTCCAGTAGTTTTCAAAGTAAAATTCCAAGACCAGCAGCATCAGCATTACATGGGAACTTTCAACAAAATTCAAAGGCTAATTATTTGTCCCCACCCTAGTCCTATATATCCAGTTAGGAACTCTGGGGATTAGTGAAATCCATCTTTTAAGCCCTCCAGGTGATTCTGATACTCAAGTTTGAGAACAACTGCCCTAATCCAATATTCAGTAGGGCTGAAACAATCTCCTCAGGCACCTTCTTTTTAAACCAGGTGCAATCTTTCCCATCTATACCCACATGTAATTTCAGTCACTTTGACTTCATTTCTGCTCCTTTCAATGATCTTTAGTCCACTTATCTGAACGGATTAGTGTTTTGGCCTAAACTACAAATAAAACACTTGAGAATTAGGTACAGATGCCAGCAGAGACGGAAACAGTTATCTATACCAAGGACAACAATGTTAGTCTTCT
This sequence comes from Enhydra lutris kenyoni, assembly GCF_002288905.1. Lineage (NCBI taxonomy): Eukaryota > Metazoa > Chordata > Mammalia > Carnivora > Mustelidae > Enhydra > Enhydra lutris. The sequence goes on along the minus strand of NW_019154186.1, from coordinate 540,440 downwards.
TAGCCCATTGCAACTCCTTCTCCTGTAGCCTTCCAGTAAACTTCTACATAAACTTCTACACTCCACAGATTTTGGCTCTAGGTTGAAACATCTGGAAAACTTATAGAAACATGATAGTATTTTTTTCTGTTGCCTACTTTTTCTCACAAATCCTCTAAACAGGTAATCTAGGTATGATTTTATCTTTGAGAGCCTCTAAAACAAAATGTAGACTTAAGAAGGATCCCTAAAACAGCTATAGAAAGATTAAAATATAATGAAGCCATATCTCCAATGATGACTTTATTAGTTGTCATCCTATTCAAGCACTAAATCCTGGGACCTCATCCTAGAAAAGGCACTTCTCAGGGGCTTCCTCTTTATCCTGTGCAGGTCTACTATAGAAGTATAGGATATATGTTAATAGGATTTATAAATACAAAGCACTAAAAAAAGAGAAAATATTTAAAATAAGATAAAGGTATATTTTAAGTCTACCAGAAACTACAAATAATAATATAAATCAGTAAAGGCCTTCAGTTCTGAAATATGAAAGAAATTAAGAGTATATTAATAGAAATTGAATTTTAATGCAATTTAAAATGTCAATAAAGGATCTAGGATGGTGGAATAGTAGGAGGACTCTAGGCTCCTCTTGTCCCTCAAATACAACTAGATAACTATCAAATCCTTGTAAATACTCCAGAAATCAACCTGAAGACTGACAGAACAAACTCCACATCTAAAGGGAGAGAAGAAGACACACAGAAGAAAGCAGGAAATGTGGAGACATGGCTCAGGAGAGAAAGAGATTGCAGGTGCTGAGGAGGGATAGGAGCTATGGTCACAGAGAAGGGCAGGAAAGACAGGAGCACATAGAGGAGTGCACAAGGAGAACATTTCCCCAAAGCCAAAGGCTGGGAAAACAAAAGGGGCTGATTTTTGTGAGTTCTTGCAACGAGCAGGGCTTAAAGCCTGGGGTTTTAAAGGTTGGCAGGCTTGGCTGGGATAGAGCCTGTTGGGTCCGTTATCAAAGGAATGAGACTGAGACAAAGTTATGCAAAACCTTATTCTATGCCAAGCATTAGAAGTTAGACTGGCCAGGGGAACGAGGCAGAGACAAAGTGGAAGTTATGTAAAGCTTTATTCTAGGCCAACCATTAGAAGTCAGACTGACCAGCCAGGGCTGCCTCCAAAGAGAGCGACCCTCCTTTGGTCTTACAGGCTAGTTTTATAGGGTACAACCGCAGACCTCTACGTATGTGGTTTTGGCTGATTGGATGTCTCCTACCTGTGTGTTTTAGTAAAGGTTACCCCGAACCAATACTAGTAACTGCTGAGGTGTTTATTAAACAACAAAATGGCCTTGTTTTAGGTATGTGTTTTAGCAACAGTTACCCGGAACTGGTATCAGTAACTGCTGAGGCATTTATTAAACAACAAAATGGCTACCTAGGCAACATGGAGTCACTATGGCTAAGTAGGCCCAGGCAGGCCCTAGGGGTTTAACAGGTTTTAATGTGGAATTGGCCCCAACAGAGCCCTGCAGGTGCTGTCCTATTCCTGGAGAGAAGGCAGGCAAACAACCCAAGGGCAGAAGGCCTGGGAATAGAAATTTGAAGAATGCTTGGGGGCACAAAGTAGGAAGATTTTTTGCTCTTCTTAGAGCTTGTCCCTGAGAGGCAGTGTTCAGGGAGATACTGCTTTGGGCACAAAGGAACCAGCTGGCCCCATTTCCTTCACCCACTACTAGGCATAAACACAGAATCAGAATCAACCTGTGGAAATCAGCTCAGGTACAACACTGGCTGCCTGGCTTGCTTACACCAAGTCCTACGCCACTGTGTTCTGGCATGACAGCCCATTTCAGTCAAGCTTGTCTCAGTCCCAGCATAGCAGGACCCTCTCCTGGAAGACCAGCACAGGTCCCTCCCCATGCCATGTCCCTAAAACCTGGAGTTTCAGAAGGCTATAGGCTTGGCTGGGTTAGAGCCTGGATGCCACTATGCTGCCCCTGGAGAGAAGGCAGGCAAACAACTGGAGGCAGACAGTATGAAACAGCAATCTGAAAAATGCCTGTGACACACAGTGTGGAAAATTACTCACTCTTCTTAGAGTGTTTCCTTGAACAGCAATGGGCACAGAGATGCCTCTGTGGGGACAAAGGAGCTTGCTGGCACCATTTCTCTCCCTCACCCCTTAGCATAAACACAGAACCACCTGGAATAAGCAGCACAGCTTCAACATTGGCTGCTTAACCTGCTTACATAAAGCCCCACAACCCTATGCTCTGGTGATACTGTCCTTGGTCAAGCTAGCTTCAGTTCCAGTGTGGTAGGTCCCTTTCCCAGAAGACCAGCAGTAATCCCTGCTGACATCACATCTCCTGAGCAGAGACGTCTACAGGTCTTCAGTTCAATTATCAGGTTTTATTTAACAAGCAGACTAGAGCATACCTAGAATCACCACATTCTGCCAAAGGACCAAACACTGCCCACTGCAGGTAAAAGGAGCCTTTTTAGATGAGTGGTATGAAGGATAGAGCAGCCAAAACACAGCAGCGGAGTGCACACAATACATACCAGAGACACTCCCAGAAACACCAAGTTCTGGACACTATATGAGCTTTTCTTCATAAAGCCATTACTTTCCAGAGCAGAAAACATAACAGGCTGTTCTAACACAGAGAAAAAAGGCAGAGACTTAGACAAAATTCCAAGATGGAGAAATTCATCCCAAATGAAAGAACAAGAAAAGCCCACAGCCAGAAATCTAAGTGAAACAGATATAAGTATCATGTCTGTTGGAAAATTTAAAGCAACAATCATAAGGATGCTGACTGGGCTTGAGAAAAGAATGGAAGACTTCAGGGAGGCCCTTACCCCAGAGATAAAAGAATTAAAAAACAATGAGTCTGAAATAAAACTGTAATAACTAAAATTGGAAACACACTTGATACAATGAACACAAGCCTGCAAGACACAGAGGAATGAGTAAGTGATATAGAAGACAAAACAATGGGAAAAAATGAAGCTGCACAGAAGAGAGAAAGAAGTATGGAACACAAGAATAGACTTAAGAACACAGTGACTCTATCAAATGTAATAACATTCATATTATAGGAGTCCCAGAAGAAAGGAAAGAAAAGGGGACATAAGTTTTATTTGAGGTAATAATAGCTGAAAACTTCCCTAATCTGGGGAAGGAAACAGGCATCTAGATCCTGAGGCTCAGAGAACTCCCATGAAAATCAGAAAAAAACAGGAGAGAAGAGCTAAGATGGCAGCACAGCAGGAGGACCCTAAGTTTGCCTGGTGCTTTGAACACTCTAGATACCTATCAAATCATTCTGAATACCCAAGAAGTCAACCTGAGGACTGGTAGAAAACACTGCATAACTAGAAAGAGAGAAGAAGCCATATTGAGGAAGGTAGGGAGTGCAGAGATGTGGTTTGGGGGAAAGACTGATCGTCTGTGTTGTGGAGGGGAGGAAACCCTGGCCATGGAGAAAAGTGAGAGTGGAGTGCACAAGGATACACACAAGGAAAACATTTCCTCAATGCTATTGGCTGGGAAAATGAGAGGGGCTGATTTTCGAGAGTTTTTGCCACCAGCAGGGCACAAAGACTGGAGTTTTAGATGCCCCTGGGTTTGGCTGGGATAGAGATCAGAGTACACTGCCCTACTCCTGGAGAGGAAGCAGGCAAGCACCACACGGCAGACTACACAATCTGAAGATTGCCTAAGATACACAGGGAGAGACTGCTCATACTTTTTGGAGCACATATGTGAGAGGTGGCATTGCCTCTCTGGGACAAAAGAAGAGGTGGTTATCATTTCCCTCCCCTGCCCCTCAGCATAGGTGCAGAGACACCTGCTGAAAGTTACTAAATGGGGTATGGGCTGTTTAGCCTGTTTTGCTCCAAATCCCATGCCCCTGTGCTCTGGGACCAAAACTGTATTGATCATGCCCCTGTGCTCTGGGATCAAAACTGCAAAACTGTATCAAAACTGCATCAGTACCAGTGCAGCAAGACCCTTTCCCAGAGGACCAGTGCAGGTCCCTGCCACACCAGGTCCCCGACATTTGGAATTTTAAAAAATCAAAATGAGTGGCTAAGATATGACCCAAGGTACACTGTGCTGCTTTAGGCAGGCAATCAACCCAGAGACAGACAGTGTAAAAACAGTGATCTGAAAAAATGCCTGGGATGCACAAAGGGAAACTATTTTCTCCTCTGAAAGTGCTTCCCTGAGATCTTTAAAAACAGACTCCCCTCCCTGGGAACAAAGGAGATGGCTGGCACTATTGCCCTCACCCACACCTCAGCATAAACCAACTTAGTAAACAGCACACCATAAACACTGCTGCCTAACTTGCTTACACCAAGTCCCACCATCCTGTGCTCTGCTGATACTGATTTTCTTGGGCAAGTGTGACTAAAAATCCATGCATTGGGCACTTTCCCCAGAGACCAGAAAAAAAACCCCTCTGTATACCATGTCTACTGACCACAGAATTCTACAAAGCTTCAGTTCTAGTGGAAATTGCATAAGGTCTCTTTTAATGGGCAGACCAGAACACACTTAAAATATCACCACACTCTGGCCAAGTTCCAAACATTCCCCAATGCAGGCAAAAAGAACCTCTACAGATAACTGACCTGAGGGATACAGCAGCCAAAATAGAGTAGCAGAGTGCACATGGGGCCGACCAGAAACACTCCCTAAATAGTTGGACACTATATGATCTCTTTTTAATAAATCCATAATTCTCAGGATCAGGAAACATAACAGGCTTTTCTAACTTACAAAAAAAGATAGAGACCTAGACAAAATGCCAAGATGGAGGAATTCATCCCAAAAGAAAGAACAAGAAAAGGTCATGACAAGGGATCTAACCAAAACAGATATTAGTAATATGCCTGATCCAGAACTTAAAGCAACGATCATAAGGATATTAGTGGGCTTCAGAAAAACATGGAAGGCATCAGGGAGACCCTTACTGCAGATATAAAAGAGCTAAAAAAAAAATCAGGCCGATATGAAACATGCAATAACTAAGATTCAAAACCAACTGGATGTAAAGACCACAAGGAAGGAAGAAGCAGAGGAACAAATAAGTGATATACAATAAACAATTATGGAAAATAATGAAGCTGAACAAATGAGAGAAAAGAAAATATTGGATCATGAGGATACACTTAGGAAACTCAGTGATTCCATCAAATACAACACTTGTATCATAGGAGTCCCGGGACAAGAGGAAGAAGGTTTATGTGAGGAAACTATGGCTAACAACTTCCCTAATCTGGGGAATGCAACAGACTTGCAAATCCAGGGGGAACAGATAAATCCCACCAAAATCAACAAAATCAGGTCAAAACCAAGACATACTGTAGTTAAATTTGCAAACTATAGTGATAAAGAATACTCCTAAAAGCACCAAGACAAAAGAAGTCCCTAAATTACAGGGGAAGACACATAAGGTTAGCTACAAATCTCTCTACAGAAACATTGCAAGCCAGAAAGAAGGGGCATGATATATCCAACATGCTGAGCAGGAAAAATATGCAGCCAAGAATATTCTATCCAGCAGGCTATCATTCAGGATAGAAGGAGAAATAATGAGTTTTTCAGACAAATGAAAACTAAGGGGGTTATTCACCACTAAACCAGTCTTGCAGAAAATATTAAAGGGGACTCCTTGAGTGGGAAAGAAAGACCAAAAGCAACAAAAACTAAAAAGGAACATAGAAAATCTCCAGAAACAATGACAAAACAAGTAATAAAATGGCACTAAATACATATCTATCAATAATTGCTCTGAATGTAAACAGACTAAATACTCCAATTAAAAGACAGAGGGTGTCAGGATGGGAAAGAAAACAAGACCTATCTATATGCTGCCTACAAGAGATTCATTTTAGACCTAAAGACACCTGCAGATGGAAAGTGAGGTGATATGGAAATATTTATCATGCAAATGAATGTCAAAAGAAAGCCAGAGCAGCAATACTTATATCAGACAAACTAGATTTTAAACCAAAGACTATAACAAGAGATGCAGGGCACTATATCATAATAAAGGGGAGTATCCAATAAGACAATCAAACAATTTTAAATGCTGATGCCCCCAACTTAGAGAATACAAACACGTAAAACAATGAAAAACAAACATAAAGGAACTCATGATAATGATACAATAATAGTAGGGGACTTTAACACCTACTTACATCAGTGGACAAACCATCTAAGCAGAAAATCAACAAGGAAACAATGGCTTTGAATTATACTGGACCAGATGGACTTAACATATATTTGGAACACATAATCTTAAAATAGCAGAATACACATTCTTTTCAAGTGCACACAGGACTTCTACTGAACAGATCACATACTAGGTCGCAAATCAAACCTCAATAAGTACAAAAACATTGAGACCACAAGATGCATATTTCTTTTTTTTTAAGATTTTATTTATTAATGAGAGAGAGGAAAGAGAGAGAGAGAGAAGGTATGAGCAGGGAGAGGAGCAGAGGATCCTGATGTGGGGCTCAATCACAGGACCCTAGGATCATGACCTGAGCCAAAGGTAGATGTTCAACTGACTGAGCAACCCAGGCAACCCTGATGCATATTTTCTGACCACATCACTAGGAACTTGAGGCCAACCATAACAAAAAATTTGGAAAGACCACAAATACATGGCGGTTAAAGAACATGCTACTAAAGAATGAATAGGTCAACCAGGAAATTAAAGAAATTTAAAAATACATGGAAGAATTGCAAAATGAAAACATGATACCCCAAAACCTTTGGGACGCACTAAAAGCAGTCCTAAGAGGAAGCATGTAGCAATACAGACCTACCTCAAGAAGCAAGAAAAATCTCAAATAAACTTACAAAACTTTACACCTAAAGAAGCTAGACAAAGAATAACAAGCAAAGCCTAAAGCCAGTAGAAGAAGGGAAATAATAAACACTGGAGCAAAAATAAATGATATGAAAACAAGAAACAACACAAAACAAAACAAAACAAAAACAGTAGAACAGATCAATGAAAGCAGGAGATATTTCTTTGAAAAAATTAATATAATTGAAAAACACCTAGCCAGACTTATGAAAAGGAAAAGAGAAAGACCCAAATAAATAAAATCACAAATGAGAGAAGAAATAACAAGACCACAGAACTACAAACAAATATAAGAGAATATTATGAAAAATTCTATGCAAACAAATTGGCCAACCTGGAAGAAGTGGATAAATGCCTAGAAACATATCAACTACCAAAACTGGAATAGGAAGAAATAGAAATGTGAACAGACTAATAAACAGCAAAAAAAAAAAATGAATCACTAATCAAAAATCTCCTAACAAACAAAAGTCCAGGGCCAGATGGCTTGAAAGGCAAATTCTAAAAACATTTATATTTTTATTCTATTTTTTAGGTTTTCTTTATTTAAATTCAATGTAGTTAACATACAGTGTATTATTAGTTTAATGAGTACAATTTAGTGATTCATCAGTTTCATATAACACCCAGTGCTCATTATGTTAAGTGACCTTCTTAATGCCCATCACCCAATTACACCACCCCCCCAACCTGTCGTGGCCGGCGCGACAAATCGACCAGGAACGTGAGGGTAAGAGGATGCTGAAAAGAAATTAAGAGACAAAGAGATGGGGACAGGAGGAGCACCAAGGAGGATGTCCAATAGTGCCAATTTTATTCAAGGCAGCAAGGTATTATATAGCTAACAGAAACAATCATAAGAAAGTATCTATTTTTAGCTGATTACTAAAGACTTTGTAACATGCACAGAAAATCCTTCAAGCTTTCCCATTATCTATTTCCCAAGCACCAATAGCAGACCCTCTAGTGCCAGATGTACTGACTTCAAGGCCACTCAAGACATAGTTTATGTAAGCATAGCACAGTCTTACAGTGGTGTAGTCTATAGCCTGTGCAAGGACAGCAAGGACCAGCCAAGAATTTCTGACCCCGACCAAATCGTTTCTATCTGACTAGCAAATGTATGGGAAGTCACGTAGGCGAGCGCGCAACACATAGCACAGACCCTTTCTCAGTGCTACTCAACTTTATCAACCTAAGCCTTTTGTTCGGCTCTTCAGCCTTTAAAGGAGGCACAAGTCAGGGCCTGGTTTGGTTCTCGTCTCAAGACTTACCGTGGCCTCCCACACCAACCCCTCCCCTAAAGCAACCCTGTTTGTTCCCTATACTTATGAGTCTCTTATAGTTTGCCTGTCTCTCCATTTTTATCTTTTATTTTCCTTCCATTCCCCTATGTACCTGTATGTTTTGTTTCTTAAAATTCATGTATGAGTGAAATCATGTGGCATTTGTTTTTCTCTGACTGACTCATTTCACTTAGCATAATACACTCTAGTTCCATTGACATCATTGCAAATGGCAAGATTTCATTCTTTTAAATGCCTGAGTAATATAACATTATACATACATACCATCTATTCATCTGTTGATGGACATCTGGGTTCTTTCCATGTTTTGGGTATTGTGAACATTGTTGCTACAAATACTGAGATGCCTGTGTTCCCTCAAATCACTATTTTTGCATCCTCTGGATAAGTACCTTGTAGTGAAATTCCTGGGTTATAGGAGAGTTCTACTTTTTACCTTTTGAGGAACATCCATACTGGTTCCAGAGTGGCTGCACCAGTTTGCATTCCCACCAAGAGTGTAAGAGGGTCTCCCTTTCTCCACATTCTCATCAACATCTGTTGTTTCCTGAATTTTTAATTTTAGCCATTTAACTTAATTTTACACCTGACTGGTGTAAGGTAGTATCTCATTGTGGTTTTGATTTGCATTTCCCTGATGATAAGTGATATTGAATATTTTTCATATGTTTGTTAGCCATTGGTATGTCTTCTTGGAGAAACGTCTTCAGCCTATTTCTTAACTGGATTTATTTTATTTTTGGGGTGTTGTATTTGATCCATTCTTTATAGATTTTGGATACTAGCCCTTTTCTAATATGTTATTTGCAAATATCTTCTCCCATTCCATTGGTTGCCTTTTAGTTTTGTTCATTGTTTCCTTTGCTGTGCAGAAGCTCTTTATCCTGATGTGAAGTCCCAATAGTTCATTTTTGCCTTTATTTTCCTTGCTTCTGGACATGTGTCTAGAAAGAAGTTGTTGTGGCCGAGGTCAAAGAAGTTGTTATCTGTGTTCTCTTCAAGGATTTTGATGTTTTCCTACCTCACATTTAGGTCTTTCATCTATTTTGAATTTATTTTTATGTATAGTGTAAGAAAGAGTTCCATTTTCTTTTTCTGCATGTGGAAGTCCAGTTTTCCCAACATCATTTGTTGAAGAGACTGTCTTTTTTCCATTGGATATTCTTTACTACTTTGTCAAAGATTAGTTGGCCATAGAATTGAGGGTCCATATCTGGGTTTTCTATTCTGTTCCATTGATCTATGTGTCTGTTTTTGTGCCAGTACCATGCTGTCTTGGTGATCACAGCTTTGTAATATAGCTCAAAATCAGGCAATGTGATGTCCCTAGTTGCCTTTTATTTCTTTTTTGTTATCTGATTGCTGTTCCTTGCACTTCCAGTACTACATTAAGTAACTTCTCAAACTCAACACCCAAAAAAACAAGTAATCCAGCCAAAAAATGGGCAGAAGACATGAACATATACTTCTCCAAAGAGGACATATGAATGACCAACAGACACATGAACAAATGTTCAACATCATTAGCCATCAGGGAATTTCAAATCAAAACCACAATGAGATACCACTTTACACCAATTAGAATGACAGAAATTAACAAGGCAGGAAACAACAAATGTTGGAGAGGATGTGGAGAAAGGGGAACCCTCTTACACTGTTAGTAGGAATGCAAGCTGGTGCAGCAACTCTGGAAAATAGCATGGAGGCTCCTCAAAAGACTAAAAATAGAGATACCCTATGACCCAGCAATTGCACTACTGGGTTTTTACCCCAAATATACAGATGTAGTGAAAAGAAGGGGCACATGCACCCCAATGTTCATAGCAGCAATGTCCACAATAGCCAAACTGTGGAAGGAGCCAAGATGTCCAACAGATGAATGGATAAAGCTGTAGTTCATATATGCAATAGAATATTATTCAGCCATCAGAAAGGATGAATACCCACCATTTGCATTGACATGGATGGAATTGGGAGGGATTAGGCTAAGTGAAATAGGTCAAGCAGAGAAAGACAATTATCATGTGGTTTCACTTATACGTGGAATGTAAGGAATAGCATGGAGGACATTAATGAAGTCAAAAATGAAGGGGAGGAATCAGAGGGGGAGATGAACCATGAGAGACTATGGACTCCAGGAAACAAACTGAGGATTTCAGAGGGGAGGGTGGGCCAGAGATGGGTATTAAGGAAGGCATGTATTGCATGGAGCACTGGGTGTTATATGCAAACAATGAATCATGGAACACTACATCAAAAACTAACGATGTACTCTATGGTGACAAACATTACATACTTAAAAAAAAGAAACAAAAGGCATCCAAATCAGAAGGAAGAAGTCAAACTTTCATTATTTGCAAATCCCAGGATACTCTATTTAGAAAACTTGAATGACTCTACCAACAAAATTGCTAGAACTGATACACGAATTCAGTAAAGTCACAGGATAGAAAATCAGTGTACAGAAATCTTGCATTTCTGTACATCAATAGTGAAGCAGCAGAAAGAGAAATTAAAGAATCAATTCCATTTACAATTGCACCAAAAACAATAAGATATCTCGGGATAAACCTAATCAAAAAGGTAAAAAAAAAAATCTGCACTCTGAAAAGTATAAAAGAAATTGATACAAAGAAATGGAAAAACATTCCATACTCATGGATTGGAAGAACAAATATTGTTAAAATGTCTATATACCAACAGCAATCTACATATTTAATGCAATCCCTATCAAAAATACCAACAGAAATTTTCACGTAGCTAGAACAATCCATCCTCAAATTTGTAAGGAACCTAAAAAAGACCACCAGTAACAAAAGCAACCTTGAAAAATAAAAGCCAGAGGCATCACAATTCTGTACTTCAAGTTATATTACAAAGCTGTAGTGATCAAGACCTTATGGTACTGACACAAAAAAACAGTCACATAGATCAATGGAACAGAATAGAAACTCCAGAAATGAACTCACAACTATGTGGTCGGTTAATCAATTACTAAAGTGGGAAAGAATGTCAAATGGAAAAAAGACAAATGGTGTTAAAAAATGGTGTTAAACATTTGTTTAAACAACATTTGTTGGTGTCCAACAAATGGTGTTAAAAAAACTAGATTGGGGGCGCCTGGTGGCTCAGAGGGTTAAAGCCTCTGCCTTCGGATCAGGTCATGATCCTAGGGTTCTGGGATTGAGCCCCACATCAGGCTCTCTGCTCAGCGGGGAGCCTGCTTCCCCCTTTCTCTCTGCCTGCCTCTCTGCCTACTTGTGATCTTTGTCAAATACATAACTATAATCTAAAAAAAAAGAAAAAGAAAAACTAGATTGTAACATATAAAATATGGACCACTTTCTTATACCACAAACAAAAATTAATTCAGTGAGCACAGGGTGTTGTACACAACTAATGAACCACTGAACACTACATCAAAAACTAATGCTGTAGTATATGTTGGCTAACTGAACATAATAAAAATAATTAAAAAAAAAAGAAAGACCTAATGTGAGACAAGAAATTATTAAAATCCTTGAGGGGAACACATCTTTAACATTGGCCATAGCAACTTCCTACTAGATATGACTCCTGAGGCAAGCGGAAAAGAAGCAAAATATTGTAACTTCATCAAAATAAAAAGGTGGTGCACAGCAAAGGAAACACTAAAGAAAACTAAAAAGCAGTCTATGAAAAGGGAGAAGATATTTGCAAATGACGTATCTGATAAAGGGTTAGTATTCAAAATATATGAAGAACTTATAAAGCTCGACACCCAAAAAACAAAGAATCCAGTTAAAAAATGGGCAGAATGGGACGCCTGGGTGGCTCAGTTGGTTAAGCAGCTGCCTTCGGCTCAGGTCATGATCCCAGCGTCCTGGGATCGAGTCCCACATCGGGCTCCTTGCTCATCAGGGAGCCTGCTTCTCCCTCTGCCTCTGCCTGCCTCTCTGTCTGCCTGTGCTTGCTCTCTCTCT
>NW_019154186.1:484618-528176 GCF_002288905.1 Enhydra lutris kenyoni | reverse complement strand
CTCGATCCCAGGACGCTGGGATCGAGTCCCACATCGGGCTCCTTGCTCATCAGGGAGCCTGCTTCTCCCTCTGCCTCTGCCTGCCTCTCTGTCTGCCTGTGCTTGCTCTCTCTCCCTCTCTCTCTCTGACAAATAAATAAATAAAATCTTTAAAAAAAAAAAAAATGGGCAGAAGAGGGGCACCTGGGTGGCTCAGTGAGTTAAGCCTCTGCCTTTGGCTCGGGTCATGATCTCAGGGTCCTGGGATCGAGCCCCCGCGTTGGGCTCTCTGCTCAGCAGGGAGCCTATTTCCCCCTCTCTGCCTGCCAGCCTGCCTCTCTGCCTACTTGTGATTGCTCTCTCTTCTGTCAAATAAATAAATAAAATCTTTAAAAAAAATGGGCAGAAGAAATGAATAGACATTTTTCCAAAGAAGATATACAGATTGCCAACAAACACATGAAAAGTTTCTCAGCAGGGTGCCTGGGTGGCTCAGTCAGTTTAAGTGGCTGCCTTCAGCTTAGGTCATGATCCCAGGGACCTGGGTTCGAGTCTCACATCCAGCTTCCTGCTCAGTGGAGAGCCTGCTTCTCCCTCTCCCTCTGCCCGCCGCTCTGCCTATCTGTGCTCTCTCTCTCTATCTCTCTGTTAAATAAATAAAATCTTAAAAAAAAAGAAAAAGAAAAAATTTTCAGCATCACTCACCATCAGGGACTTGCATGTCGAAACTACAATGAGATATCAATTCATAACTGCCAGGATGGCTAAAATTAATAACACAGGAAACAGGTGACATGAAGATGTGGAGAAAGGGGAATGCTCTTGCACTGTGGGTGAGAATGCAAACTGGTGAAGCCACCATGGAAAACAGCATAGAAACTCCCTAAAAAATTATAAATAGAATTACCCTAAAATCCAGCATTTGCACTACTAGGTATTTTCCCGAAGAATACAAAAATACTAATTTGAAGTGATACATGCACCCTGATGTTTATAGCAGCACTATCAACAATAGCCAAATTATGGAAAGAACCCAGATGTCCATTGACTGATGAATGGATAATGAATATGTGGCACAGACACACCCATACACCGTGGAATATTATTCATCCATAAAAAAAAGAATGAAATATTGCCATTTGCAGCAATGTGGATGCCCCTGGAGTATTATGCTAAGAGAAATGTCAGTCAGAGAAAAATAAATGCCAGGTGATTTCACTCATCTGTGGAATTTAAGAAAAAAAAAAAAAGAAATGAACATGTGGAGGTGGGAAGAGAAGAAAATCAAGAAACAGTCTCTTAACTATGAAAGACAAATTGATGTTTACCAGAGGAGCAGTTGGTGGGGTGGCAAGAAGGGTTAAATAGGTGATGGGTATTAAGGAGGGTACTTGTTGTGAAAAGCACCAGGTGTTGTATGTAAGTGTTGAATTAGTAAACTCTACACCTGAAACTAATATTATACTACATGTTAAGTAGCTAGAATTTAAATAAAACAATTTAAAAAGAAGAAATGCATTATCAAAAAGTCTGTGAGGAGTAGTTTTTGTGAGCTCATAACTACCCCACCCACCATAATGTTCTGAAGGTAGAATCCAGAAGACTTCAAAAGAATTTAATAAAGTATATAGATCAAAGTAAGATGCTTCCACAGGACTAGCTGAACAAACAAGCTGATGGCTTTAGGAGCTGGAAGAAACTGGGGACAGGTGAAAAATGACTCTTCTGAGGATAATTGGGAGTAATCAGTAGACATCCTGTTTTTCTTCTTGAAGACTTGAAGAAGCTAAGCCACTTGGGAAGGAATCAAATGATTAAAAAGCCCTATTGGTAAATAATGAAGAATATTTTTGTGGATTTTTAAAACCTTAGATGGGAATCTTATTTTTACTTTTCTGAAATCAGTTTTATTCCTAAAATTTTCAAAAAGTATAGCTTGGAAAATGAATAAAATATATATTTCCTGATGGGTTGTTTCATTCTGTCAAATTGTAGATAGATATCTCAAAACAAATTTATTTACTGTGCGTGTATGTGCATGCTCATGTTTGTATGTGAAATGGATAACTTTACAAAGGGATTAAAAACATCTGTGGAAATCAGGCAAGTAATATAAATAAAGTGAGCTATTTGAGACAGGATCAGTAGGAAATGTAGTGAACTGGAAAGCAGATATGTTACTCAATTCATTTTCCCTGTGGGACTATGGATCTAGTACTGCCATATCCCCTGCATTTTCAAGAAAGTCTCAAAACCTATATTTTTACATAAATGCTCCATATTTTTAAATATTGGCAAATATTCTCTTGTTGTTGTTATTTTCAATACTGTGCATGCCAAACAAAATAAATAAAAATCCAAGTTATTAGCCATCAATTTAAATTCTAGCATTCATTCATGTAAGAAATAGTTACTGAAGTTCTAATATTAATCACAGTATACTGATCACCAAGGACAAAAACAGTGAAGGAAACAGACAGCATATCTTCCCACATGCAGCTTATCATACTAAGAGCAGAGTGGGCAACACAATTTATAACAATGCTTCTCATGTTCCTTGTTCATAAAAGTTGACAAAAGCAGAAGAGTTTCAGTGGAACTCATATGGAAATATACATGCATTTCCATATGTCATTTTTTTCTTCCTCTTCTTTGGTAAATAATTATTAAGTTATATATAATTAATTATTATTTTTTAATTTTCCACTGTTTTCTAGGGAGTGTAGATACAGGTAAATTCAGGGACATTTATTTGTTGAGCTCCTACGTGTGTGTATGTATAAATCATGAGCTAATATTCTGAGATGTTTCATTTCTACTGCCTCTACTCCTTGTATACATTATTCTTTTCCACTAATCTGGCAACAGAGATAGCTTTCTATATGTCCTGCCCTTGCATGAAGGATGAGCCTGTCTTAGAATACACGTTAATTAAGCTCCTGATTGGATTTTGAAACTTGCAGCACACATGATAATTTAAAAGCCAATGCATTTTGATTTACAAGAGCCAAGTATGATTAATAAATAAAAATATTCCTGGAATTCTAAAATTTACTTATGGAACCAAAACTGGGAACATGGACTTTATGTCATCAACCACTAAGTGAGATTTTTGTTTTATTTTTGCTTTTTGGATGGTTAACCCATACTACCAGAGACCATTGTCTAGCTTCCCAAAAATATAGTATCCTAAGAGGTACAAGTCTCACAGGGATGTGCCTTGGCAACAGACTAGCAATGGCAGTAAGAGATGTTCAGGAAGACAGACTTCAGGGAAGCATGCATATAACATGGTGCATGGAAAGCAACTATGTGCTCTAGAGCCCACAAGAAGAGATCAAAACAGTGCTGATAGAACCAGGTGTAAATATACATACAATAAAAAGCAGGACATGATAAATTCAAATTCTGCACTGACCGAAGTTAAAACTAGAGGTGACTGAAATACATTAAATTGGCAGGTTTAGGTTTTTTCTTACCAGTTGTGAAAAATGAGATTCATGAGCTAATTTGAATTATAGTAAAATAAAAGTCCTGAGACTTCATATATGACTTTTGGAATAGTGCAATTTATATTTACTACTTGAGTTTGGAAGAGCTGAGGCAAACTACAACAGTACGACTTAAGAAAGGAGCAAGAATTAAAGGTCCAAAAGGAAAGATCTTGGATCAAAGAACATCCAAGTCGGCAAAACTAGACAGTAAGAATAAAGACTGAAAGTGAAAAGGAAGGAGATGGAAGAATCACTGTTCCCCATCCAACACACACACACATGCACAAATATTGATGTACAATTAAGGAAACTTGGGAGGAGACATATGTTTACTGACAAACTCTATGCAATGTGCAATATGTGATCCTTTCTGTATTCCTGCAAATGTTCAGTAAAACTCAATACAAAAAAAAAGCAAACAAAAACAAATAACATGTTCAATAAGATTAGAATTCTTGTGAATGCCAGTGAAAAGCTCAAGTTTCCATCAAGGTTTGTGAGAAGCCAAATTACAGTCACACTATACAAATGGGGTGTGTAGCCAATGAGTGGGCTTTAAAAACTTATTTGTGAGAGAGTTCAATATACGTATTATGTCTCAAATGTCTTCATACCTCTCTAAACCTCAGCTATCTACTCTGCAAAATGAAGATGAAGATATCTACCTTTTAAAGTTACTCAAAGGACTAGAGATAATGTTTTTTAAATGCCTAAAATAAAAAAAAAGTACCTAAGATAGTGTCTGGTACAACAACTTTATAAGAAATAATGGCAATTATAGGGAGGAGTTAGATGGCAGAGAAGTAGGGGGACTCTGGGCTTTCCTGTCCCTTGAACACAGCTGTATTGAGGTCAGATCACTTGGAACACCTAGGAGATTGATCTGAGGACTGGGAGAAGGACTTCCATGGTTGGAGGGAGACAGCTTGGCAGGTGTGAGGTGTATAGAAGTGAATTGGGGTGAGAAAAATTGTGGTGCCATGGAGGAAACTGTTTCTACAGAGAGAGGAAAGGGAGAGAAAGATAGAGGGGTTAAGAAAGTGCAGTGCTGGGTTCACACAAGATGAAACCCTCTTTGGACTATGGACTGGGGAGCAAGGGGAACAGAGCATTGCAGGTTTTTTACAAATAGCATATGGAGCTCAAACTCAGATTTTAGAAGTGTGAGACTTTCACCAGAGCTGTTGCCTGTGATCCTGCGGGGAAGGAGGGTGCTGGCTAGGGAGCACACAAAGTGGTGTAGGGATCTCCTGGGTTACACTGGGAATTTTTCCCTTCCTGGAGTACATTTGGAAGAGGGTAGAGTGCCTCTCCAAGGACAAAAGACCCTGCAGGTACCAGCAAACAGTCTTTTATGGGAAGGGGACAGAAGTGCACGCAGAGGGTGTATAACTGGTTTGCTGCTTTTCACCTCCCATACCATAAATTTCATCCACTGTGCAGGAGTGGGGCTATTGTTCTGGGACAAAAGACACCAAAAACAATGTGGCAAGGCTCTTCTCTGTAGGAAAGGAGCAGGTCCACTCTGGCCTCTCTTAAGATTTGGAGTTTTGAGCTCCAGCCGTACACCAAAGATAAAACACAAGAGAGCTGTGGGGACAGGTGTGCTGATATCCCTCACTTTTCTGTGAGGGCTTCCTGAACGGCAGGAGGGTGTGAGATCTGTTCAGGGATTAAAGAGCTGGGTGCCTCCGTTTTCCCCCTTACTGGCAACATGATGGGACTTCAGTGAGCAACACAGCGACCCCTAGTGGGGGCTTGTGCCACTTACACCAAACTGCTCCCCTACCCCGCCAACCGCCCCATACCTGGGAAATGCATATTGATTGGGACAGATCTGTGGTGGAAATAAGACCAGGTTTTAGTTTTATTTATTTTTCTTTGGAATCCGGCTTTTAGGCTTTTAGTTTCTTTATTTCTATTTTTTTTTTTTTCATTTCCTTTTCTCTTTGTCTTTTGGATCAGGCTTCTTTCTTGTCCTTCTTTTCTTTTTCTTTCTTTCTTTTTCTTTTTTTTCTTTTCTTTTTTGCTTTTCCTTTCTTCTTGTTTGGAATCAGCCTTGTAGGTTTTGATTGTCTGTTTGTTTTTTTCCATTTCCTTTCCATTTCTATTTTTCTTTTTCTCCAGGCTTATTTTAACAAACAAACCAAAGCATATCTAGTTAAAGTTCTAAACACTACCTACTGCAAATGAAGAGGAGCTGTGCAGATGACTGAACAGTGGGAAAAAGCACCCAAAAGGCAACAGCAGCATGCACACAACATAAACCAGAAACACTTCCTCGAGTGCCAATCCCTGGACAGTGTATGCTTCATTTTTAATATAACATTACTCTCAGGTGAAGGAAACATTACAAGCTTATAAAGCATGCAAATAACAGAAACTTAGCCAAAATGACAACATAGAGGAATTCTCCCCAAAAGAAAGGTCAAGAGGAAATCACAACCAGTGACTTGCTCAAAATAGAAACAGACATAAGCAATATAACTTTTTTTAATTTCATTTTTTTCAGTGTTCCAAGATTCATTGTTTATGCACCACACCCAGTGCTCCATGCAATATGTGCCCTCCTTAATACCCACCACCAGGCTCACCTATCCCTCCACTCCCCTCCCCTCCAAGCCCCTCGGTTTGTTTCTCAGAGTCTGAAGTCTCTCATGTTTTGTCTCACCCTATGATTTCCCCCAATTCACTTTTCCTTTCCATCTCCTAATGTCCTCCATGTTATTCCCTATGCTCCACAAGTAAGTGAAACCATATTATAATTGACTCTCTCTGTTTGACTTATTTCACTCAGCATAATCTCCTCCAGTCCCATCCATGTCTTAAGAGAATTTAGAACAACAGTCATAAGATTACTAGCTGGGCTTGAAAAAAGCATACAAGACACCAAATGGGGTGTCTGACTGGGTCGGTTGGTTAAGTGTCTGTGTTTAGCTCAGGTCATGATCCCAGGGTTCTTGGATAGAACCCCACATCAGGCTCCCTGCTCAGTGGAGAGTCTGCTTCTCCTTCTGTCCCTCCCTCCTCTCATGCTCTCTCGCATTCCTTTTCTCTCTCTCAAATAAATAAAATGTTTTTTAAAAAACTGTAAAAAAGAAGACACCAGAGAAATCCTTGCTGTGAAGATAAAAGACCTAAAAACTAGTAAGTCTGAAATAAAAAATACTATAACTGAGATGCAAAACTGACTGGATATAATCACAACAAGGATTGAAGAATCAGAGAAAACAGATGAGACAGAAGATAAAATTATAGAGAATAATGAAGCTGAAAAGAAGAGGGAAAGGAAACTATTAGATCACGAAAGTAGCCTTAGGGAAATCAGCAAGTCCACAAAGTGAAATAATATCTGTATTATAGAAGTCCCAGAAGAGGAAGAGTGGGAAAAGGGGGCAGAAGGTTTATTTAAACAAATTATAGCTGAGAACTTCCCTAATTTGGAGAAGGAAACTGGTATTCAAGTCTAAAAGGCACAGAGAACTCCTCTCAAAATCAACAAAAACACTTCAACACCATGACATATATTAGGGAAACTTGCAAACTGCAAAGATAAAGAGAGAATTTTGAAAGTGGCTAGGAAAAAAGGTCCTTAACCTACAAGGGTAGACACATAAGATTAGAGGCAAACCTGTCCGCTGAAATTTTGCAGTACAGAAGATGTGGCAGGAAATATTCGAAGTGCTAAATGGGAAAAAATGCAGCCAAGAATACTTTATCTAGCAAGGCTCTCATCTAAAATAGAAGAAGATCTAGAGTTTCCAAGACAAGCAAAAACTAAAGGAATTTGTGAACACTATAACAGTTCTGCAAGACATTAAAGGTAAAGGGAGACCAAAGGTAACAAAGAATAGAAAGGAACAGAGACAATACACAGGAAGAGTGACTATACAAGTAACATAATGGCACTAAATTCATATCTATCAATTATTACTTTGAATGTAAATGTACTAAATGCTCCAGTCAAAAAGCATAGGTTATCAGAATGGATAGAAAACAAGACCGATCAATATGCTGCTTATAAGAAACTCATTTTAGACACAAAGACACCTTCTGATTGAAAGTGAGGATGTGGAGAACCATTTATTGTGGTATTAGACATTGAAAAAAAATTGGAGTAGCCATACTTATATCAGACAAACTAAATTTTAAGCCAAAAGACTGTAATATTTTTTTAAAGATTGTAATAAGATGGAGAAGGGCACTATATTGTAATAAAGTGGTCTATCCAATAAGAAAATCTAATGATTGCAAGTATTTATGCCCCTAAATTGGGAGTACCCAAATAAACAAATCAATTAATAAAAAAACTTAAACTCATTGATAATAATAAAATAAGGTAGGGGACTTTAACACCCCACTCCCAGTGATGGACAAATCACTGAAGCATGCTTAGAAGATCAACAAGGAAACAAGGGCTCTGAATGACACACTGGACCAGATGGACTTCACAGATATATTTGGAGTGTTCCATTCTAAAAAAGAGCAGAATACACACTCTTTATGAGTGCACATGAAGCATTCTCCAGAATAGATCACATACTGGGTCACAAATAGGTCTCAACTGCTACAGAAAGATTGAGATCATACCATGCATATTTTCATAACACGGCGCTATGAAACTTGAAGTAAATCACAACATAAAAAATTTGGAAAGACCACAGATACATTGAAGTTAAAGAACATCCAACTAAGTAATGAATGGGTTAACCAGGAAGTTAAAGAAGTGATAAAAAAAAAGATACATGAAAGCAAATGAAAATGAAAACACAATAGTCCAAAGCCTTTGGGATACAGCAAAGGCAGTCCTAAGAGGGAAGAATACAGCAATGCAAGTCTTACTCAAGAAGCAAGAAAAGACTCAAATATACAAAGACCTAAAAGGAGCTGGAAAAGGAAGAGCAAATAAAGCCTTATAGAGCAGGAGAAGGGAAATAATAAAGATTAGAGGAGAAATCAATGATATAGAATTAAAAAAAATCAGTAGAACAGATCAATTAGGAGCTGGATCTTGAAACAAAATTGATACCCCCCTAGGCAGATGTATCAGAAAAGAGAAAGGATCCAAATACATAAAACCATGAAAGAAAGAGTAGAGATCACAACCAACACTAAAGATATACAATTATAAGAGAATATTATGAGCAATTATATATGAACAAATTAGGCAATCTGAAAGAAACAGATAAATTCCTAGAAACATACAAGCTACAAAAATTGAATCAGGAAGAAATAGAAAACCTGAATAGACCCATAACCAACAATGAAATGGAATCAGTCATCAAAAATCTCCCAACACGGGGAGGAGTCAAGATGGAGGAGAAGTAGCAGGCTGAGACAACATCAGGTAGCAGGAGATCAGCTAGATAGCTTATCAAACCATTGCAAACACCTACAAATCCAACAGGAGATCGAAGAGAAGAAGAGCAACAATTCTAGAAACAGAAATTCGACCACTTTCTGAAAGGTAGGACTGGCGGAGAAGTGAATCCAAAGTGATAGGAAGATAGACCACGGGGGGAGGGGCCGGCTCCTGCCAAGTGGCAGAACAACGGAGTACAAAATCAGGACTTTTAAAAGTCTGCTCCACTGAGGGACATCGCTCCAGAGGCTAAACCGGGGTGAAGCTCACGTGGGGTCAGCGTGGCCCCAGGTCCTGTGGGGTCACAGAAAGATTGGGGGTGTCTGAGTGTTGCAGAGCTTGCAGGTATTAGAGCAGGGAAGCCAGCTACAGAGACAGAGCTGAGGGTGAGTTCTCAACTAGGGGTTACCTTGAACCGTAATCTGTGGCACAGGCCACTGCTCTGTGAGTGGGGTCCCCACAAGATCCAGGTAGACACCCCCTGGGGAAGCTCAGGGATCTGCAGGGTTCGGAGACTCCAGGCAGAGCTGTGTGCCAGAGACAGACATGCTTGATCACAGGCTGGGTAAGCTCAGAGTGCGGCCGGAGGCCAGGGATATGGGAGTGATTGAGCACTTTTCTCTGAGGGCTCACTGAGGAGTGGGACCCCGAGCTCTCAGCTCCTCTGGGCCAGAGATTGGGAGGCCGCCATTTTCATTCCCATCCTCTGGAATGCTATGGAAAGCGTTCAGGGAACAAAAGCTCCGGAAAGTGAACCTGAGCAGGTTACTTAGCCTGGCCCCTGGTAAGGGCGGTGCAATTCCACCTCGGGCAAAGACACTTGAGAATCACTACAACAGGCCCCTCCCCCAGAAGGTCAACAAGAAATCCAGCCAAGACCAAGTTCACTTACCAAGGAGTACAGCGGAATTCCAGAGGAGGAGAAAGCAAAGCATGGAATTCATGGCTTTCTCCCCATGATTCTTCAGTCTTGCAGTTAATTAATTTTTTTTAATTTTATTTTTTTTCTTATGCTAATTTTTTTTAACTTTTACCCTTTCCTCTTTTAATATTTTTAACTAGTTTACCTTAACAATACCTTTCATAAAAAAATAATAATCTTTTTTTGAAGTTTCTTTATTATAGTCATATTTTATCCTTCATTGTATCTAACTTTATTTTTTGTATACACATAGGGTTTTTTCTTCTAAAAAATTTGGGGGCACAACTTCTTCTAATAGATCAAAATATACCCTAAATCTAGCTCTGGGCTTGTTCTAGTCTCCAGCCTGAGCAAATTCTCTCCACTTTCTTTTTCTTTATTCTCCCAACCAACTTACTTTATCAATTCCTATTTTAGAAATTAAAAAATTTTTTTTTCATCTTTATAGGCATATTCCATCCCTTCATTTTGTTTACCCTTATATGTTTTTCATTCTTTAAAATTTTGGGAGGTAGTTTCTTCTAAGAGACCAAAATACTCCCAAAATTAAGGGGGTGACCCTGTTCTAGTCACCAGCCTAATATATATATATCTTTTTTTCTTTTTTATATTTTTTCTTTATTGTTTTCTTTTTCTAATTTTTTTTTCTGAACTTCTTTTTATCCCCTTTCTCCCCCCCCACGATTTGGAGTCTCTTCTGACTTGGTTAAAGCACATTTTCCTGGGGTCTTTGCCACCCTTTTAGTGTTTTATTTGCTCCTTCATATATTCTTATCTGGACAAAATGACAAGGTGGAAAAACTGACCACAAAAAAAAAAAAGAACAAGAGGCAGTACCAAAGGCTAGGGATCTAATCAGTATGGACACTGGTAATATGTCAGATCTAGAGTTCAGAATGACGATTCTCAAGGTTCTAGGCGGGCTCAAAAAAGGCATGGAAGATATTAGAGAAACCCTCTCTGGAGAGATAAAAGCCCTTTCTGGAGAAATAAAAGAACTAAAATCTAACCACGTTCAAATAAAAAAAGCTATTAATGAGGTGCAATAAAAAATGGAGGTTCTTACTGCTAGGATAAATGAGGCAGAAGAAAGAATTAGTGATATAGAAGACCAAATGACAGAGAATAAAGAAGCTGAGCAAAAGAGGGACAAACAGCTACTGGACCACGAGGGGATAATTCGAGAGATAAGTGATACCATAAGATGAAACAATATTAGAATACTTGGGATTCCAGAAGAAGAAGAAAGAGAGAGGGGAGCAGAAGATATATTGGAGAGAATTACTGTAGATAATTTCCCTAATATGGTAAAGGGAACAAGCATCAAAATCCAGGAGGTGCAGAGAACCCCCCCTCAAAATCAATAAGAATAGGTCCACACCCCGTCACCTAATAGTAAAATTTATAAGTCTTAGCAACAAAGAAAATCCTGAAAGCAGCCTGGGAAAAGAAGTCTGTAACATACAATAGTAAAAATATTAGATTGGCAGCAGACTTATCCACAGAGACCTGGCAGGCCAGAAAGAACTGGCATGATATATTCAGAGCACTAAATGAGAAAAACATGCAGCCAAGAATACTGTATCCAGCTAGGCTATCATTGAATATAGAAGGAGAGATAAAAAGCCTCCAGGACAAACAAAAACTAAAAGAATTTGTAAACACCAAACCAGCTCTACAGGAAATATTGAAAGGGGTCTTCTAAGCAAAGAGAGAGCCTAAAAGTAGTAGATCAGAAAGGAATAGAGACAATATACAGTAACAGTCACCTTACAGGCAATACAATGGAACTAAATTCATATCTCTCAATAGTTACCCTGAATGTAAATGAGCTAAATGCCCCAATCAAAAGATACAGGGTATCAGAATGGATAAAAAAACAAAACCCATCAATATGCTGCCTACAAGAAACTCATTTTAGACCCAAAGACACCTGCAGATTTAAAGTGAGGGGGTGGAAAACAATTTACCATGCTAACAGACATCAGAAGAAAATGATGAATCACTACATTCTACCCCTGAAACTAATATTACACTGTATGTTAACTAACTAGAATTTAAATAAAATCTTGAAAGCCAAAAAAATGGCAATTACAATATTATTATACCTCATTGCACTTAACTTCTAAAATCATTACACATTATTCAAAATTAGACATTATTCAGCCATTTAAAAACTTTTGTTTTAGCTCATTTGATATAAAAGAACTTGTTTCAATCTATCTTTGTCAATGTCTTAATCAGCAGAGATTTTTGATGAATCACATAAAAATTCATATATTGATGAAATCAAGGGGAAAAACAAACCATGAACTCACACCTGTCAGAATGACTAGTATCAAAAATATAGGAAATAACAAGTGTTGGTGAGGACATGGAACAAAGAGAAGCCTCATGCACTATTGACAGCAATGTAAAATGTAAATTGATGCAGCCACTATGGAAAACAGTATGAAGATTCCTGAAAAAATTAAAAATAGAAAGGCATACAATCTAGCAATTCCACTTCTGGATATATTTATGAAGGAAATGAAAACACTAATTGAAAAAGGAATAAGCACCCCTATGTTCACTGCAGCATTATGTACAGTAGCCAAAATATGGAAACAACCTGTGTTCACTGATAGATGAATGAATATATATATAGAATAATATATGTAATATATATTGAATAAAATGTATACTGAATAATATATATTGAATATATTCAATATAATTGAATAATATATATATTGAATAATATATATATTGAATGAATAATATATATATTATTCATTCACCTATCAATGAACACAGGTTGTTTCCATATTGTGTATATATACACATATATGTGTATATATATATATATTATTCATTCATTTATCAGTGAATATATATATATATACATATATATGTATGTGTGTATATATATACACATTTATCCATACATATGTCTGTATATATAGAGGGGTGGGGAGAGGCACACACACATGCTGGAATGTTACTCAGCCATAAAAAAGAATGAACCCTTGCCATTTATGACAATATGGATAGACCCAGAGGGTATTATGCTAAGTGAAAAGTTGGAGAAAGACAAATACTGTTTGATTTAACTCATTTGTGGAATATAAAAAACAAAATGAATAAACAAAACAAAACAGAAACAGACTCATAAATACAAAGAACAAACTGGTGGTTGCCTAAGGGGATATAGGTAGGGTGATAGAAAAATCAGGTAAAGGGGATTAGAAGGTACAAATTTCCAGTTATAAAATAAATATCACAAGGATGTAATACACAGCATAGGGAATATAGTCAACAATATTGTAATTATATTTGGTGACAGATGCTAACTAAACTTACCATGGTGATCATTCCATAATGCATATAAATTTTGAATCACTATGTTGTCCACCTTATATAATACTGTATGAACTATATTTCAATAAAAAATAAAAAATAGAGGCGCCTGGGTGGCTCAGTGGTTAAAGCCTCTGCCTTCGGCTCAGGTCATGATCCCAGGGTCCTGGGATCGAGCCTCACATCGGGCTCTCTGCTCGGCAGGGAGCCTGCCTCTTCCTCCTCTCTCTCTCTGCCTGCCTCTCTGCCTACTTGTGCTCTGTCAAATAAATGAAAATCTTTAAAAAAAATAAATAAAAATAAAAAATAAATGACTGTGGAAGGCATTTTGTAATTGGGTCACATGTCACGCCCCTCCCCCATTTCACCACCCCAGCAAAAGCTGAAAGAAAGCTCAACTGTGTGCAGCAATAAACTTGACATGTTTATCAATTAAAGTATCACTTAAATTTTTAAAATTGCACAGAAAATTTTAAAATTGAAACAATTTGAAAAGGGAAAAACTGGCTTTATCACCTATTATAAAGCTATCCAGAATATATGTTTTATTACTTTAAAAATCTTTACATGATGAAATAAGTATAGACAGGTTTATTGAACTGTAGCCACACAGACCTCTTAACTATTCTTCAACCATATCCTGACTTTTATGCTTTAATCTCACTGAATATTTCCACCAGCCCTCTGACCAGAAGGAAGATTCCTTCGTTTGCATGTCCACACCATTTTGTTTATTCCTTTGTAGTGGCCTTTACCACCTAATTGCTGGTATTATAAGTCATTTATGTGTCTCTTTATATACTCTGCTAGTTTCTTGAACCTAGTAGGTCTATTCTATATATCTTTAAACTCTAACAATTTTTGACTCATTCTAATATATATACTCAGAGAAATGATGTAAACCTATCTTAAATAAACTGATCTCAAGATTTTTAAATAACCTTTGTTTTATGTTAAATATGAGGATATTAGTTTGAAGTTCTGCTATTAGACCCAAAGACTTAGGGAAATATAAATAAAAATCATAATAAGATGCTATTTCACATCCACTAGGATAGCCAGCATAAAAGTCAGATAATAACAAGTATTAGCAGAGATATGGAGAAATAAGAATCCTGATACAATGCTGGTGGTGATGTAAAATGTTTCAGTCACTTTGGAAAACAGTCTGGCAGCTCCTCAAGCCATTAATCATGGAGTTACCACAAGACCCATTAATTCCATTCCTAGATATATACCTAAAAGAAATGAAAATATATGTCCTTTCAAAAACTTGTATATGAATATTTATGGCAACATTATTCATAATAGCCAATGGACAGAAACAATCCAAATATCCATCAACTGATGAGTGGATAAACAAACAGTTGTATATCCATACACTGGAATACTATTCAGCCACAAAAAGGAATGAAGTACTGATATATGATATGACATGGTTGAACCTTGAAAACATTATACTAAGTGAAATAAATCAGTCACAAAATATCACATATCATATGATTCTATTCATATGAAATGCCCAGCACAGGGAACTCTATAGAGATAAAAAGTAGATTAATAGTGGGGCATCTGGGTTGCTCAGTGGGTTAAGTGTCTGCCTTTGGCTCAGATCATGATCCCAGGGTCCTAGGATTGAGCCCTTCATCAGGCTCTTTGCTCAGCAGGGAGCCTGCTTCTCCCTCTCCCTCTGCCTGCTGCTCTTCCTACTTGTGATTCCCCCCTTCTCTGTCAAATAAATAAATAAACAAATGAAATCTTTTTTTTTTTAAAAGTGGATTAGTGGTTTATAGAGGCTGGGAAGTAGGCTGGGGGTGGTGCCAAAAAGGATGAGGGGGTAAAGCTAAAGGGTAGGTGGTTTCTTTTGGGGGCAATGAAATTGGGTGTG
Organism: Enhydra lutris kenyoni; assembly: GCF_002288905.1. NCBI lineage: Eukaryota > Metazoa > Chordata > Mammalia > Carnivora > Mustelidae > Enhydra > Enhydra lutris. The sequence continues at coordinate 513,192 of NW_019154186.1, read as the reverse complement.
TTGATTGCTGCACAATTCTGTGAATAAGCTAAAAACCCACTGAACTGTACATTTTAAATGGATGATTTCTATTGTATATGAATTATTTCTCAATAAAGTTGTTAAACTCTGCTTTATGCTAAAACTTGGAAACACGTTTGAAAGCCTTTAGTCCCAAACAACTGCTTCTTGTAACAATGCAAATGAAATAACAGAGTAAACTAATACATAAATAATACTTAGTTTTTTATTTTTTAAAGATTTTATTTTTTCACCTGTCGGAGAGGAGAGAGAGTGAACAAAACCAGGGGGAGTGCCAGGCAGAGGGAGAAGCAGGCCCCCTGCTGAGGAAGGAGCCCATCATGGGACTCTATTCCACAACCCTGGGATCATGACCTGAGCCAAAGGCAGATGCTTAACCCACTGAACCCAGGTGCCCCCATAAATAATACTAAAACACAAAGACCTAGTCACTTCCCTGGATTCAACTTCACTTGTTATTGAACTTTCCTTGTTTACTTGCTGTTCCTAAATTTAATTCTCTCATATTTTCCTCCTTTACTACATAGGTTACTTGTCATCTCAAAAATCAGCGCCATTAAAAGTTCCATTGGTCAATAATAAGAAATGGTACTTTCTTTTCTTTTTCTTTTCCTTCTTTTTTTTTCCCCTGGAAATTGTACTTTCTTAATATAGGAAGGAAACAGAAGCCAGAAGCCAGGATCCCCGTTTATGTCCTGGCAGACTGCAGTCTGTGCACAACACTACTCCAAAGGATGCCATTTACATAAACCACAATGTGAATGATGCCTCCTAAAACTGAGCAATGTGGTAGACTTGATAAAACCTTCTTTCACTGCCTTTCTCTATTTATCTAGGGTTAAGTTTGACTTGACTTAACTTATCCTCACATGCACTCCACAATATATTGACTATTTTTTTCCTATTGTTAAGTCTCCCAAATTCATTCTTACGCCCTTCTCACTGCCACTGCTCTAGTTTCATCACTCATTTTCCTTTCCTAAAATATTACAATAGCCTCCTAACTGGTCTTTCTACCTCCTGTTCATTCTACTATAGCCTTCATACCATGAACAGAATTGTCTTCTGAAGATATGATTATGCCTTTCCCCATAGAAAAAGCTCAGTGCTTCCATTTACATATAAAGTTCATAGTTAGCCTTCCATTCAAAGTCCCTCATGATCTCATAACCTACTTTGCAAATCTCATTTTTAAACAATTCCCTATGATCCATACTCCAATCACATAGGTCTAGTCTGTTTCTCTCAAAGTTGTTGTGAATTGGCTGCAATCATCTACTTAATTACAATACTTGTCAGGTGGCCTTCTCCATACAGCTACCCACTCTGAGTACAGCTAACTCCTCTTGCCTCTTACCTCTTCTGGTCTAGAGATGATAACAGCTCTCCTCTGTTGTAACTGCTGCAAGATTCTTTGTAGGTTTCCCAAACTCTGACAACAAACTACCTAGGTTGAGGGTGCCCTTGATTTCTATTGGGACCCTAATGATAGGATCAGGGACTATTCTTATATATGGACCTAGGCAGAGATGGAGAGACTCTTTACATTTGAGTAACAAACTATAAGGATTTAAGATGTATCTTTCTGGAGTCAGACGTGCTACCGTTGCGCGACGTGCCTTTCTAACAGCTATTTTCCCCAATAAGGAGACTGCCTATGGAATTTGGAAATCTTCACAAGTAATCTGGGAAGCAGGACCAAGCAATGGAGAGACAGAAACAGAGAGAATGATATTTGAGTCTCAGGATTCAGTCACAGGTAAGCCACCTCCATATCTTGCTATGCAAGTCAGGAAATGCCTTTTAAGTTTTTATTTTAATTCCAGTTAGTTAACAACATATGACATTAGTTTCATGTTTACAATATAGCAATTCTACACTTCCATACATCAACCCAGTGCTCATCACAAAACCTGTTTAAACCATACCCCAACTTCCTCTCCTCTGGCAAACATCCCTTTGCTCTCTATAGTTAAGAGTCTATTTCCTTTTTAAAGATTTTATTTATTTATTTGAGAGAGAGAGAGAGAGCATGAGCAGGGGGAGAGGAAGAGAATCCTAAGCAGACGCCATGCTGAGCACTGAAATAGATGCGGGGCTTGAACTCAGGGCTGGAGATCATGAACTGAGCTGAAATCAAGAGTCAGACACTTAAGCCTACTGAGCCACCCAGGTGCCCCAGGGGTCTATTTCTTTCTCTATTTTCCCTTTGCTTGATTGTTTCCTTTCTTTAATTCCACATATGAGTGAAATCATATGGTATTTTTCTTTCCCTGAATTATTTCACTTAGCGTTATACTCTCTAGCTCCATCCATGACACAGCAAATGGCAATATTCCACTTTCTTTTTGTCTGGATAATATTTCATTGCATATATATATACCACAACTTCTTTAGCCATTCATCAATTGATGGGCACTTGGGCTGCTTCTATATCTTGGCTAGTATAACAGTAATAATAATGCTGCTATAAACACTGTAGCCTTTATACACATGTAGCCTTTCAAATTAGTGTTTCAGTATTTTTAGGTAACTACCCAGTAGAGCAATTACTGGATCATAGGGTAGTTCCATTTTTAGCTTTTTGAAGAAACTTCATACTGTTTTCCACATGGGCTGCAGCAGTGTGCATGGCCCACCAACAGTACAGGAGGATTCTTTTTTCTCCATATTTTCACCAACAACTGTTATTCCTTGTGTTGTTGATTTTAGCTGTTATGTCAGTTGTGAGGTGATATCTCATTGTGGTTCTCATTTGCATGTCCCTGATGGTAAGTGATGATAAACATCTTTTCGTGTATCTGTTGGACATAGGATGATTTCTTTGGAAAACTCTCTGTTCATTTCTTCTGCTCATTTTTAAATTTGATTATTTGTTTTTGGATTGTTGAGTTTTATAAGTTCTTCATATATTTTTGATACTAACCCTTTATCAAATATGTCATTTGCTAATGTTTTCTCTGATTCTGTAGGCTGCCTTTTAATTTGTTGATTGTCTCCTTTGATGTGAAGAAGCTTTTTGTTTTCATGTAATTCCAATAGTTTGCTTTTGCTTTTGTTTCCCTTGACTGAGAAGACAAACTTGTTTTGTCTAGAAAAAACTTGTTACAGCTGATGTCAGAGAAGTTACTGCCTGTGTTCTCTTCTAGGATTTTTATGGTTTCAGATCTCACAGGTAGGTCTTCAATTCATTTGGGGTTTACTTTTGTATATGGTGTAATAAATTTCTCCAGTTTCATTCTTTTGCATGATGCTGTCCAGTTTTATCAACAACATTTTCTTTCTTTTGTTTTAGAGGTAGGGGAGGGACAGAGGGAGAGGGAGAATCTTAACAAGGCTCTGTCCCCAGTGTGGAATCTGATGCAGGGCTTGACCTCACAATGCTGAGATCATGACCTGAGTTGAAATCAAGAATTGGACACTTAACCTACTGAGCCACCCAGGCACTCCAATACCATTTTCTGAAGAGACTTTTTCCCATTGGATATTCTTTCCTGCTTTGTCAAAAATTAGTTAACCATATAATTATGGATTTATTTCTGGGTTTTCTATTCTGTTCCATTGATCTATGTCTTTATTTTTGGGCCAGTACCATACTGTCTTGTTCACTACAGCCTTGTAATATAACTTCAAGTCCAGAATTGTGAAGCCTCCAGCTTTGCTTTTCTTTCTAAGGTTGCTTTGGCCATTCAGGTTTTTTTTTTTTTCTTTTGTGGCTCCATACAAATTTTCAGATTGTTTGTTCTAGTTCTGAAAAATGCTGTTGGGATTTTGATAGGGTTGTGTTAAATGTGTAGACTGCTTTGGTTATATAGACATTTAAACAGTATTTGTTCTTCCAATCCAGGAGCATGGTATGTCTTTCCATTTCTTTATGTCATCTTCAAGTTCTTTCATCAGTGTTATATATTTCAGAGCACAGGTCTTTCACCTCTTTGGTTAGGTTTATTCCTAGGTATTTTATTATTTGGGGTGCAAATGTAATTGGGATTATTTTCTTAATTTCTCTTTCCACTGTTTGATTATTGGTGAATAGAAATGCAACAGATTTCTGTACATTGATTTTGTATCTGGCAACTTTACTGAATTCATTTATCAGTTCTAGCAGGTTTTTTTTTTTTGGTGGAGTCTTTTGGATTTTGTATGTTTAGTATCACGTTATCTGCTAACAGGGAAAGTTTTACTTCTTCCTTACCAATTTGGATGCCTTTCATTTTATTTTGTTGTCTGATTTCTGTGGCTAGTACTTTCAGCACTGTGTTGAATAAAGGTGGTAAGAAAGGACATCCTTGTCTCATTTCTGACTTTAAGGGAAGATCTCAGAGAGTTTTTCTCCATTAAGGATGATGCTGGGCTGTGGGTTTTTCATATATGGCCTTTATTATATTGCAGTATATTTCCTCTAAACATACTTTGTTGAGGGTTTTTACAATGAATGAATGTTGTACTTTGTCAAAAGCTTTTTCTTCATCCGTTGACAGGATCATAAGGTTCTTATCCTTTCCCTTATTGGTATGATGCATCACATTGATTGATTTGCTGATATTGAATCACCCTTGCAGCCTAGGAGTAAATCCCACTGGATTGTAGTGAATGATTTTTAATGTATTCTTGGATTTGCTTTGTTAGCATTTTGTTGAGGATGTTTGCATCTATGTTTATCAGAGATACTGGCCTGTAGTTCTCTTTTTTTGTGATATCTTTATCTGGTTTTGGAATCAGGCTAATGTTGACCTCATGTAGTGAAGTAGGTAGTTTTCCTTCCTTTTCTATTTTTTGGAATAGTTTGAGAAGGATAGGTATTAACTCTTCTTTAAATGTCTGGTAGAATTCACCTGTGAAGACATCTGGTCCTGGACTTCTGTTTCTTAGGAGAATTTTTGGGTACTGATCCAATTTCTTTGCTGTTTATAGGTCTGTTCATATTTTTTTTCCTGTTTCAGTTTTGGTAGTTTATATGTTTCTAGGAATTCACCCATTTCTTTTAGGTTGTCCAACTTGTTGGCATAGGGTTTTTCATAATATTCTAATTATATTTCTGTGGTCTTGTTTATTTGTCCTCTCTCATTTGTGATTTTATGTGTTTGAGTCCTTTCCTTTTTTTTCTTGGTAAGTCTGGCTAGATATTTCTTCAATTTTATTGCCTTTTTCAAAGAGCCAGTTCCTGGTTCCATTGATCTATTTCATAGATTTCTATTTCTATTTTAGTATCTATATAATTTATTTTGCTCTAATCTTTATCATTTCCTTTATTCTGCTGGTTTTAGGTTTTGTTGTTCTTTTTCTAGCTCCTTTACACATAAAGTTGGGTTATTTGAAATTTTCCTTTCGTCTGGAGGTATGTTTATATTACTAAAAACATCCCTCTTGGAACACTTCTGTTGCATTCTAAAGATTTTAGACCATTGTGTTTTTGTGTTCATTTGTTTCCATGGATTCCTTTTATTCTTTTATTTCCTCATTGATCCATTCATTGTTTAGTAGTATGTTATTTAACCATCGTATAATTTGTGGTCTTTCCAGTTTCTTTCCTATAGTTGATTTCTAATTTTGTAGGATTTATGGTCAGAAAAGGTACATGATATGACTTTGGTCTTGAATTTGTTGAGGCTTTTAAAATTTTATTTTTAAGTAATACCTACACCCAATATGAGGCTTGAACTTAGAACCCTGCGATGAAGAGTTGCATGCTCCACCAGTTGAGCTATCCAGACACCTCTGTTGAGGCTTGTTTTTGGGCTAATATCTCATCTATTGTAGAGAATGTTCTGTGTGTATTTGAAATGAATGTATATTCTGCTTTAGGATAGAAGGTTCTGAATATATCTTTTAAATCCATCTGGTCTAGTGTGTGATTCAAAGTGTGATTTGTCCATTGATGTAAGTGGGGTGTTGAAATCCCCTACTATTACTGTATTATTAGCAATTATATCCTATACAGTTGTTGTTAACTTTTTATATATTTGAGTGCTTACCTATTGGGTGCATAAATATAATTATTATATCTTTTCGTTGGATTGTTTCCATTATTATTATATAAGGTCCTTCCATGCCTCTTGTTGTAGTCTTTGTTTTGAAGTCTATTTTGTCCAATATAAATATTCCCACTCTGGATTTCTTTTGACATTCATTGCATGAGAAATGGTTTTCTATCTCCTCCATTTCAAAATGCAGCTGTCTTTAGGTCTAAAATAAGTCTTTTGTAGGCAGCATATAGATAGCCTTAAATTTTCTATCCATTCTGTCACCCTCTGTTCTTTTTAATTTGAGTGTTCAGTCTGTTTATATTCAAAGTAACTATTTGTAGATATGTATTTATTGCCATTTTATCACTACTTTTTTGGGTGTTTCTGAAGATTTTCTCTGATTCTTTCTTGTCTTTCTCTCTTTCATGGTTCACTGATTTTCTTTAGTGACATATTTGGATTTCTTTCTCTTTATTCTTTGCGTATTTATTATTAGTTTTGATTTGTGGTGACCATTAGGTTTGTATATGACATCTTCTGCATATAGCCATCTATATTCATTTGAAGGTCATTTAAGTTTGAACCCATTCTTTACTCCTCACTTCCCCACGTTTTAGGTATATGGTGTCATATTTTACAACCTTTTTTATTTTGTGAGTTTCTTGACTGATTTTTGTAGAAATATTCATTTTTATGGCTTTTTGTGGTTTGTACTATCACTTTTGGTCTTCCCCTTCCATTCAACGTGTCCCCATTAATATTTTTGCAGGACTAGTTTACTGGTCATGAACCCATTTTTTTGTTTGTCTGGGAAACTCTTTATTTTTCATTATATTCTGAATGATAGTCTTGTTGGATAGAGTATTCTTAAATGGAGATTTTTCCCATTTAGTACTTTGAATATATCATTTCACTCCCTTCTGGCTTGGAAAGTTTCTGCTGAAAAATCCACTGATAGCCTTATGAGGATTCCCTTGTTGTACTACTTTTAAATTTTTTTCTTTGGTGCGCCTGGGTGGCTCAGTTGGTTAAGTGTCTGCCATTGGCTCACATTATGATCCCGGGGTCCTGGGATTGAGCCCCCTGTCAGGCTTCCTGCTTAGCACTGGACCTACTTCTCCCTCTCCTTCTGCCCTTCCCCCTGCTCATGCTTGCTCACTCTCTTTCTCTCTTTCAAATAAATAAATAAAATCTTTATTTTTTTTTCTTTATGAGTATATTTTGTCAGTTTCATTACCAGATGTCTTGGTGTGGATCTGCTTTTGTTGAATTTGTTGCTGCTTCTTTGTGCCTCCTGGATCTGGAATATGTTTCATTCAACAGATTAGGAAAGTTTACCTATTATTGCTTCAGATAAATTTAATGTCCCCTTTTCTCTCTCTTCTTCTTCTGGGACTCCTATAATATGAATATTATTACATTTGATTGAGTCACTCATTTCCTTAAGTCTATTCTCATTTTACATAATTCTTTTTTCTCTCTTTTGTTCAGCTTGATCACTTTCCAATACCCTGTCTTCCAGGACATTAAGACGTTCCTCTGCTTTTTTCCAGACTGCTGTTCATTCCATCAAGCATATTTCTTATTTCATTTATTGAGCCCTTTATCTCTGCTATGTTATTCCTTATCACTGTGTTAAAGGTCTCACTGATGCCTTCCACTTTTTTCTCAAGTGCAGCGAGTATCTATGATCATTATTTTAAATTGTCTCTCTGGCATGTTACTTATATTTGTTTCACGTAGATCTTTGGTTGCAGACTTGTTATGTTCTTTCATTTGGGACAAATTCCTCAGTCTTCTCATTTTGTCTAAGTTCCTGTGCCTGCTTCTCTCTGTTAGGTAAGTCAGCTATGTCTCCTATTCTTGAAGGTAATGGCCTTATGGAGAAGAGGCTCTATAGTGCCCTGCTGTGTAGTGTCCCCTCTTCCCCAGGTCCTGGTGCATCAGGAGTGTTTCCATTGTGGGCTGCATGCATACTGCTGGATGCTTTATCCTTCAGGCTATTCATCTACAGAGGCTCTCTTTGCTTATTGTGGGCAGTATTGGATCTCTGGCCTGAATATAACGCATTTTAACTAGGTGTGCTATGGTCTACTTACGAGACAAGACCAGTTGTCACTGCTGCTGGAGCCAAGGCCCTGAAAATCTGAATCAGGAGATGAGGTGTGGGCAGGTGTTTGGGCTTTTTTTCTGGGGGAGGAGGCCTGCCATGCTGGGACTGAGGCAAGTGTGACTGGGAAGGAGAGTTCCATTAGAGTGTGGGAGGTAGGGCTTGGTATAAGCAAGTTAGGTGGTGAGTGTCTGCTCTGTGATGGTACTCACAGGTGGTTCTGTACTTATACCAAGAGGCAGGGGAGCAAATGGCACCTGCCAACTCCTTTGTTGAATGCTGAGTCTCTGGAACATGATCTGAGATGAGCAACTAACCTGCCTACTGTGTGACCCAGGGACCCTTCTGATTGCTGTTTCCATACTGTACACCCATGGGCTGTTTGCCCTGCCTTCTCTCCAAGAGTAGCCCAATGCCCTCCAGGCTCTATCCAAGCTGAGTCTGCTGACCTTTAGAACTTCAGGCTTTAAGCATCACTGGTTGTAAGAACTCATAAAATTCAGCCCCTCTTGCTTTCCAAGGAAATTGCTATGGGGATTCATTTTCCCCATGCACTCCCCTGTGTGCTAGTCTTTCTCTTGCCCTTCTCAACTGTGGCTCCCTCCCCACTACAGTGGCCATGATCCATTTCTCTCTCAAACCACATCTATGCATTTCCTACCTTCTTTGATGCAGCCTTTCTCTACCTTTAGTTGTGGAGTTTGTTCTGCTAGTCTTCAGGTCAATTTCTGGGGTATTTAGGATGATTTGATAGCTGTCTAGTTTTATTTATGGGACGACATGAGCCTAGTATCCTCCTATTCCACTGCTATCTTCCCCTCTGGTAAATGCCCTTTTTGCTTAAGCTAGTCTGAGTTGGGATTCTGTTGCTTGCAATTAAAATAGTCTCCAGTAATATAGGGCTTAACACAAAGAAGATAGATCTTCCAATTTCAGAGATCCATAAACTTTGCATTAAGCAGATGGCAACTTAGAGGGATTCTGAAGGAAATGTGTGTTTTTACAGCAAAGATAGGAAAGATAAATGTTTTTCAGTGAGAGGAAACAATTTTAAGAAAGACACAGAAATATAAAAATACTCAGGGAAGAGTGAATTGACCAGTTTTGCTGAACCAGAGTATAGGTAGTAGAGAAGTAGTGGTATATAATGCTAGGAAGATTAGATTAAGGCTTGATTTGACGAAAACATTTGGGATGGAGGGGGACATAGATTTTTTGCTCGTAGCTGTATCAGTTCTCTCCATGAAACAACATGATGGAAATACCATCTTCACGTGGCTATAGTGCTTTATTGTTCTACTAGCTACCAATTGTTGAATAAGAAGTCACCTAAGAAATACATGTCATAAAACAAAAACTTTTATTATCTCACAGTTTCTAAGAGTCAGGAATGAAAAGCAGCTTGGCTGAGTGGTTCTGTTTTGGGGTCTCTCATAAGTTTCAGTCAGGATGGCAGCTGAGGCTGTAGTCATCTGAAGGCTTAACTGGAGATGGAAGATCCACTTCCAAGATGGTTCAATCACTCACTCAGCTGCTGGCAAGAGGCCCTGGTTCCTTGCTGCATATGTGTGAAAGTTATTACCATATATACCTCTCCAAAGAGTTGTCGGAATTCTTCATGAGCTGACAACTGGCTTTTCCCAGAGCGAGTGATCCTAGATAGATTAAGGTGGAAACTGCAACGTCTTAAATGATCTATCTTCTAAAGTCACACTCCATCATTTCCATAACTCCTATTTCTATACAGGTCAGCTGATTTTATGGAAGGGACTGCACAAGGACATAACTGCCAGGATATGAGGCCCACTGATGCCCTTTTAGAGGCTGGCTGGCTGCCACAGTGTTGATTTTCCTATCTTGATGAAAACTGTAATTTGTATATTACTGTAGGGTAATTGGGACTGAAACTGAGGTTTCACCATTAATTCAGCTTATTTCATGTGTTTTGATAGTTATACAAAATTTCCCCAGACTCCATATGATACTATGCTTATATTGGGACCACTGTATGGAGGTTTTGAATGCTGGGTTGAATTGGCATTAGTTGTTTTATGTTCAATCATTTCATGATGTCATATTAATATGTTAATACATCACTTAGAACTCTAAATTTAATATTAAAAAATACAGAAACCAATATTGCAGCCACAGAGATTCCTAACCATGAATAAATGGGCAAAAGGAATTGAAATATGCTTCCTTAGAGGTATTCAAAATAGAATAGCTTTTTCCAGGGGCACCTGGGTGGCTCAGTGGGTTAAGCTGCTGCCTTCGGCTCGGGTCATGATCCCAGGGTCCTGGGATCGAGCCCCATATCGGGCTCTCTGCTCCACAGGGAGCCTGCCTCCACCTCTCTCTCTGCCTGCCTCTCTGCCTACTTGTGATCTCTGTCTGTCAGATAAATGGATAAAATCTTAAAAAAAAAAAAAAGAATAGCTTTTTCCAGTTGCCTAGAACAATTTGGCTGTGAACTGGGCTGAAGGCAAAGGATAGATCATTTTTTAAAAAATATTTTATTTATTTATTTGACAGAGAGAGAGATCACAAGTAGGCAGAGAGGCAGACAGAGAGAGAGAGGGGAGCAGGCTCCCTGTTGAGCAGAGAGCCCAATGCGGGGCTCAATCCCAGGACCCTGAGATCATGACTTGAGCCAAAGGCAGAGGATTTAACCCACTGAGCCACCCAGGCGCCCCGGATAGATCATTTCTTAAAATATGTTTTCATCCTCTGATTTCTTGATCACTCTTTGGACTTGAATTAGTATTTCTAGTATTTGAATAGTGCTAATAAAATCCACTTTAAGCTGTAATTTTCAGGTAGAGAAATAGTTTACAAAAAATCTGTCTATAATTTCTTCTTATTTTGTAGGGCCTGTGTGCTAATATGTTCTTGGCTACATGGACTTTAAGTATTCAAAATCTAAACTTTTTGGTCTCAATATTAATCCAGGCTACCGGAAGAAAATGGGGTGTTATTGTAAGGATACACAGGAATTAAAGGATAAAAAACAAAATGAAATTGATCTTTATGGGACAGAGACCACAACTCTTCTCTCATGAGAGCAGGAACTTGCTCTTGCTCTCCTGGTACCTGCACTCTTCTCTCTAGATCTCCTCTACTTTCCTTTCTCTCTACCAGTTGACTTCCTCTGGTACTTATCTTGATCATGCCCATACAAAAGACAGGTACCTCACATAACGGCTGCCTCAACCCACTTTACATCAAGACAAATCAATATTTTGTTTCAGATTTTGTTATACTGCATCTTCTATGTCATGTATTTAGAATTTCTGAAAAGGGAAACTGATTGGCTCAGGTTACCTTTTTAAAACAGGACTCCAGTTTAGGCATAAATATTTGCAAGCCATAGTTTCTCTTGGGTCAGCTTTATTCTTTGTCCTCTAATCAACTATGGTTGGAGGCTTGAAGTCATGTGGCATTTATAACATGGCTGCTGCCTTTTGGCAGGTGTGTAGGAGAGGGAGCATCCATGAGAAGGTACAGTGACAGTGGTAGACATCAGTATTACAGAAATACAGAGAAAATTCCTGCTTTTTAATAGGCATTCCTCTCCACACTTTCACTTTGTACCTTTATAGAATAGAAAATATAGTTCAAATGATCTCATTATAGTCAATCTTGTCACAGTTAGTCCAAACATGAAATGACTTTCAATTCCTAATGTTTTGAGTCATACATTGACTTAATAAAGCAATATCTTTGATGATTAGAATAAATAAAAGCTCTGAACTTAAGATTATTCAACCATTTCCTGATAAAGACTAATTAACTGAAAATGTTTTACATTGAAACACAACATGAATGCATTATAGTAAGAACTGTACTGATAAAATACAAATAATAGAAGAGACTATAAGTACAAATTAGAGAATATTTGCAAATTTTACTATGAATAGCCATGTTAAAAATCTTGATGTGAGGGTGCCTTGGTGGCTCAGTTGGTTAAGCATCTGCCTTCAGCTCAGATCATGATCCTAGGATACTGGGATTGAGTCCCACATCAGTCTCCCTGCTCCATGGGGAGCCTTTTTCTCCTTCTGCCTCTGCCTCTCTCTCTCTACCTCTCTTAAATAAATAAATACAATCTTCACAAAAATTTTTGATATGAGGTCTTTTCAGCAAATTTGGGAGGAATAGTATACCCTGTGATGTTAAATATATCTTTATTTTATTTTATTTTATTTTACTTTTTTAAGTAGGCTCCATACCCTGTGTGGAACCCAATATGGGGCTTGAACTCATGACCCTGAGAGCACGACCTGGGCTGAAAACAGGAGTCAGACACTTAATCAACTGAACCACCCAAGTACCCTTAAATATATCTTTAACTTAAGAATCTCTTTCTTATAAAAAATGAAAAATCAAATATAATTAAAATGTGAAGTTATCCCATATAGCAGATTTCCATGTGTTTTCTGAATTTTTTACTTTGTGCGACCATATAGAAAATTTACTATGCTCAAACTTTGGGGATAATAAAACAAATTAATTTATTGGATGATGAAATGCAAATGAATAGTGTTTATGCTTAATCTTTTCAATATGTGTGCCTGAATATGTTTAAACAATTCTAATTAACTGGATGTTAGTAAAATAAAATATAGGGAAACTTTGCAATCAGGCCATTGAATATTCAGTTAAATTATGTTGGTATGCACTTCTATTTGCTTCTAATGCTAAGGAGCCACTGGTAAGATAAATGTCTATTATGCAGACATTTTGTGGTCTGTTATGCAGAAAATGTTTAATCCAGTATTTGATTTACTCTGTTTAATCTTCCTTATTGAATGTGCTTACCCATCCATGCAAAATTCAGTATGCTGCTTTCTATTACTATGACATTACAATTAAACAGCTAAAAGAATAGCAAGTCTATCTATAAACATTCATGAAATTCCCACAAAATTACTTAGGGTTTTTTCATTTCGTTTTACAAGGACTATGAAAAAATATAAACGTATTCTGAATATTTCTGTATTTACTAAGCTGACAAACACAATAATACAAATCACTTTGTTACTAAAGCTAGTACTTAAAACATATTTCTAATATAGTAGAAATGATTGTTGTCATGACATTGATTATATTTTAAAGGTAAAAATGAACATGAATGCAAAGAACCTGAATTTTATACAACAGGAAATGGTATCATAGAATAATATTTGTGTGTATTTGAAATTGAAAAGTCCAAGTTGATTTCAACTGGGTATACTGTAAAACTCCTTAAAGAGTATGCATGCTCACAAAAGTGCTACTTTGGGTAGCTCAAGTTATTCTCCAGTAGACTGGATTTTCTCCACTTCAGCTATGTTTTACTGTCCAGAATACTTGTGCTCATGAATTTTTATTACCACTACCACCACAGCTTTAGAGACAGGAAAATTTTAATTCAAAGTAAACTCAAACATTAGTTCTGCATTTAAAAAAAAATTTCCTTTTTAAGTCTGGAACTTGTATTAAGGGGTTAGTAATTTACTTCTTAACTGTTACTGCTTGTTTTCCCTGGTGTTAAGAGATATACATTCATATAGACATAACTATTTTCTAAGAAGCTCTTTTAAACTTAAAGAACTCAGGGTACTGATGGCTTTTCTAGCACTCTTACTTTAGTTTATACTAGAAGATCAGTGTCTGCTAAGTTTGGCTGCTCACAATATGGTAAGAATGAAATTCCATGGTAGTGAATTCAATTTGTGTGTGTGTATGTGTGTGTACACATATGTGTATAAAATTATGTGGCTGCTGGATCATAAACTATACTAGTAACATTGACATCTGGAAAGAATATGTAATAGTTCTGCTCCATCTGGCTCCATTACCACTCCTAGAAAATTTCTTGCTGTGTACTAATGATGATGAAGCAAAAACATCATCTATGAAAACACAGGAAATTTCATTCTGAGTCAGGCCAATAGTCTAGGCTAGTGTTTCCCAAGGTATGTTCTGTACTCTAAAAGTTATTGTGTTGGGGTACCTGGGTGGCTCAGTCAGTTAAGCAACCAAACCTTATTTTCAGTTCAGGTCATGATCTCGTGGTCATGAGATAGCGCCCTGAGTCTAGCTCCCTGATCAGTGCAGAGTCTGCTTCAGATTCTTTCTCCCTCTGTCTCTCCTGACTTATGTGTGTGCTCTCTCTTTCTCTCTCAGATAGATAAATTTATGCCACTTTAAAAAAGTTCCTGGGTCAAATATACTCAAATAAAAAACATTTTTAAAAAGTTATTATGAAATCATCATAGTTCACATATTTATTATAAAAGATCTAAAGAGTCTGCTAGTTAACAAACCTTTTGACTTTAATTGCTCTCTAACTGTATTTGATTATGAAACCCCTACTAATATCCTACAGAATTACTCTTCCCCAGAACACACTTCGGGAAAAAGGCTGACCATGGCATTGAAAAGGGTTTTATAGGGGATTATTATAGATCTCCACTCCTTCAGCATTCAAGAAATACTTATTAAGCTCTTACTCAATTACAGGCATTCTTCTAGATGTTTAGGAGTCAATGAACAAAGACCCCTACCATCATACCACTAACTTTTACAATCCTTGAATTTAGATAAGCCTTTCTTAAATATGTTTGTATGTTCAATTCCTAAGCTTTTATGGAGGGAGATAATTTATATTTAATGTAAGAAAAAATATGTATTCTATAGTACTGCATGACAAAATAACTATTAACATGAAAAGTTATTCTTTGGTCATACAAATTTAAAATCTGAAGTCAGAAAAAAAATACTGAAATGATCTATATTATATCAATCATTTCAACTAAGAATTAAAAAAATTCACTAGTCTGCAGGATAAATTTCAAATGAAAAAATCCTAAATAACGAAATACATGCATATAAAATGTTGATAGATACTGCCAAAGTGCCATTCAAAGAAATTGTATCAGGGGGTGCCTGGCTGGCTCAGTCATGCTTAGAGCATGTGACTCTTGATCTTAGGGGTTGAGATTTGAACCCTGCGTTGGCTGTAGAGATTACTTAAGAATAAAATCTTTTTTTCTTTAAAAAAATAAAGAAATTGCATCAATTTCCACTTCCATTAGCAGTGTACAAGCGAGACTGCTCCCCCAGAACTTTATCAATACTATATGCTATCAAATAATTTCATTTTGCCAAACTGATGGGTGAAAGTTTGTTATCTCACATATGCCCACAATGACTGCTGCTGCAGCTACTACTATTACTACTACTAATACTCAAGTGCTTACTACCAGTCAAATATAGTGTTAAATACTTTACTTACCCTTCATAACCACCATGGAGAATAAGTAATACTATTGTCACTTTACCTATGAGGAAACAGATTCAGAGAGGTTAAGGAACTTATCTGAGACCATTCAGTTGGTAAGTGATGAAAGTAGGACTCCAGTCTAGGTAGTCTGGCCAAGAGTTTGAACTCATAACCATTATCCTATATTGCCTAAGAAAAGGATGTTCATTGCAGTACCATGTGTAGTAGCCAAAGAGTAGAAAAAAACTAAATATCTATCAATAGAGGAATATTAAATAAATCACGTTGTAGTCATATAATGGAATTATAGGAAACTATTAAAAATGAGGTGTCCCCATATGTTCTGAGAACACAAGATCTCCCAAATATATCAAGTAAAAGAATACAGGTGTAAGGTGAGGAATAATGTTTATAGCACTCTACCATTTGTGTCAAAAAAGAAATAAAGGGATTACTGCTCCCCTTATACACACACACACACACACACACACACAGACATGCATACACATACACTATCTCCAGAAAGATTCACAAGGAATGGATAATAGTGCTTAACTCTGGGGAGGACAACCTTGGGTAGGGTTAGGAGGCTATAGAGATTTCTTAGTTTTATAGTCTTTGTTTGACCTTTTGTGTTAGCTGGATTGTTTATTTACCACATGTATATTGTTCAGTTATAAACACAAAACCAGTTGATCAAGTAAGTTTGCTGGGCAATCAACTCATTTCATTCCCAGTTAAAATAGTACTCATATGGTGTTTCCTGAAGACATCCTGTACCTCATTATTTACCCATTCATTCAACAGATTTAATTTTTTAATTTTTGACAAATAAAAATTGTATATATTTAAGGTAAACAATGTAATGTTTTGATATATATGATATGAAATGATTAGCACAAATTAATTAATATATACATCACCTCCCATAGTTACCTTTTTTGTGGTAAGAACACTTGAGATCTACAATCTTAGTAAATTTCAAGTATATGATACATTTTTGACTATAGTCACCATGCTGTATATTAGGTCTCTAGAACTTATTCATGTTGTAACAGAAATTTTGTACCCTTTGATCAATATGTTACCCTTTCTTCCACCCCCAGCCTTTCTCTGGTAACCACCATTCTACTCTCTGTTACTATGAGTTTGACTTAAAAATATATATTTTTTAGATTTTACGTATAAATGAAATCATGCAATACTTGTCTTTCTCTGGCTTATTTTACTTTAGTATAATGTTCTCTAGTTTCATCCATGTCATTACAAGTGGCAGAATTTCTTTCTTTTTAAGGGCCAACTAGTATTCCTTTATAGATAGATAGATGGATTGATCCATTCATCTGTTGAACACTTAAGCTGTTTTCATATCTTGACTACTGTGAACAATGTTGCAATGAACATGGGAGTCCAGATATCTCTTTGAGATAGTGATTTTATTCGCTTTGGATATATACCCAGAAGTGGGATTTCAGCAGATATTTTTGAGTGCCTATTATGTACTAGGCAATGAATGATGTATTGGAAATATAATGGTGAACAACATAGGCATAGTCTTTGCTTTTGTGTAACTTACATCCTAGGAGGATAACAGATATGAAATAAGAAATTGCATAAGTAATTTGATATTTCCAATCAAGAAAGTTCAAAAAAGGAGGAGTATAGGGTGATAAGAGACTTAAGGCAGATTGAGGCCTAGATGAAGACTTGTTAGAGAAAGTGATGTTTTGAATGAACTTCAAAATGAGCAGGATTAAAGCAGAAGAAAGGGAGGACAAAAGTTCACCTTAGCACATGGAAAAACATGAATGAAGGCCCTGAAGCAGGAAGGAGCATGGGGTATCAGACAAATGGAGAGATAATATGGCTGGAGCTTAGAAAGAAAAGGGTGAGAGGTATGAGATGAGCCTAGAGAATCCAGCAGGGACTTTTAGACCATGTCTAAAATTTTGGAGTGTGTTTTAAAGAAAAATGCGAAATCATGCTAGTTTTAGGGAGGGGAGGACAAATTAGATTTGAAATTTTTAAAAAAGATTTTATTTTTAAGTAATCTCTACATTCAATGTGGGGCTTGAACTCACAACCCTGAGACCAAGAGTCACATGCTCCATCAATTGAGCCAGACAGGCACCCCTATATTTGAAATTTTAAAGCTTTTCTACAGTGTAGACAGTGGCCTGAAGAGAAGCAAGCATAAATGAGGGGTCCAGCTGGGACCTACTGTAGTAGTCTAGGCAAGAGATTATGCAGGCAGTCCAGATTGTGAGGTGGATATGTTTCCAATATAACTTTGAGATCTGGCAAGAGTTGCTGATGAAATTGGTTTAAGAACAAAAGAGAATGATACATCAAGAATGATTCTTAAGGTTTTTTACTTGAGTAACTGATTAGAAGGTGATATCGCTTCTAAGGGAGAGAATACTGGATGAAGAGGTTTGGGAGTAGGGCTGAAATATTCAAGAGTTTGGTATTGGACATTTTCAGAAGAGAAATTGAGTGAGGGCTTGAATATATGGATCTGGAGCTCAAAGGAAAGCCAGTGATACAGACCATTAAATAACTGGTTTGTAAAAAGATGACACATCAGATCCCACAGTTAAGTAAGCTTTTGAATACAAGGTAAATGTTGAGGGAATCATGGCTTTTCAGCTCAGGAAATCATTAAGTACAAAATTAGAATCACAGTGATTTAATAGGTAAGTCAATTTGTATCCCTCATCTCACCATACTGTGACTTATCCAAATAAAATATTTCAGTTCTCAAAAATAGATATCCTTAGAGTAAAAGAATATATAGCAATTAAGCTGCTTTGCTTCATGCTATTTTACTGACATTACCAACCCCTATATTCATCTTTAGTTTGTAGACAATCTATAAAAATACATTTGAACAGCTCAATATAGGCTGGCAATTTTACCTTTCCGAGGGTCCTGCTTTCTAGCTTCAGAATGAAAGGGATTTCATATTTGGGGCAAAACATATTGGAAAATTAGCATGACAGAGTAATATTACTTATTTATTTTATTTTATATCCCACTAGATGTAAATTTCATGAAGTCAGGGGTTTTTGTCTGTTTTACTCATTGCTGTAATTCCAGCATCTAATTCAGTGCCTTGCACATAGTAGGTATTTAATAAGTATTTAAGGAAAATTGAGTGAAATAATAAGTTGTGTCTTCACATTGTATCTATTTGTTAGAAAATTTATGAGTCCATAGAAAGTTAGATATATGCATATTGAAAAAGATATATATATATATGCACACATATACACATATCAATAGAGATACCTTAATTTATCATGTTTTTAACCACCCATTCATAGCTTCTCACTGTTAGAGATTCTGAAGTTTCCTGTGTTTACTCTGGGAAATCTATTAATTTTCATTTCCACCGGTAGTATTAAGAGTCTCATAGATCTATTTCACTTCTTTTTCTTTTTTTTAAAAATATTTTATTTATTTATTTGACAGAGATCACAAGTCAGCAGAGAGACAGGCAGAGAGAGAGAGATAGGGGAAGCAGGTTCCCTGCTGAGCAGAGATCCGGATGCAGGGCTCCATCCCAGGACCCTGAGATCATGACCTGAGCTAAAGGCAAAGGCTTAACCCACTGAGCCACCCAGGTGCTCCTAAGATTTTATTTGTTTATTTGACAGACAGATCTCAAGTAGGCAGAGAGGCAGGCAGAGAGAGAGAGAGAGACAGAGATGGGGAAGCAGGCTCCCTACTGAGCAGAGAGCCTGATGTGGGGCTTGATCCCAGGACCGTGGGCTCAATCCCAGGACCCTGGGATCATGACTTGAGCTGGAGACAGAGGCTTTAACCCACTAAGCCACCCAGGCGCCCCTATTTCACTTCTGATAGTACTCAAAACTTTGTTTTTGTATCAAGGCAAATGGCAGAGTGATTTACTGAACAATAATACATTACACATCTCAGAGGAGTATCTTACACAAAATATTCATCAGAGGACCATCACAAGAGAATTGTTCAATACATCCAGAAAGTCCATAAAAGAAATTAAGAAAACATGTAAAATATTGCTAAATATTATGGCAAAATGCAGCAAAACAAAACAAAATCCAACCTAGTAAAATACAATTTTAAAGAATTTTCATGGAACCTTAGCAAAGTAACAAACATGTGTTGAGCATCTTCAATATATAAGACACATGATAGTGTTGGCAGATATAAAGATGAAGACTTAGTCCTTGTATTCATAGTACTTGCCATGTGCAAGGGGAGTCAGAACTAAGTTCAGTTCAGCAAACACTTATTGGCATTCCTACCAAGCAACAGGCTCATGTTAGATGCAGGGGGTAAACAGATGAGTAAGGCCCAGACCCTGTCATAGAGAGACTTATGATTTAGGGCATTATATACCTGGGTGTATCCTTTTGTATGTGTGGAGGTGTGTGTATTGTATAGGAACCAACATAAATGCAAAAAATTTTACTGCACTTTGGGAGGCTATAACAGGGTGTTAACACTACATAGGGAAATTCAACACAATATAGGGAGGAGATAAAAGGAGGAGGTGGTAGAACCTGAGCTGAATATTAAGGATATGTTAACTGGAGAATGGGAATATCATTCCATGCTGAAGGAAAAACAGTGTGACTAGGAAACCACAAGCAGTTCAGAGGGCGGATGATGTAAGGGAAGGTCCACTACCAGCACTTTCTCTTTTGAAATTATTTCTCTCTTGAATTATTTTGAAACTCTTGTAAAATACCTAAAATAACTACAATGAGCCCTAAAGCCCCTCATTAATTTTCAAACACAATCACTTCAGTATAAGGCCATTTTACCTTGATCATTTCTGCAGCAGGTTATCAGAAGAATCTAGTATGGACTCCTTGTACACGTATAAAAAACCAGTTTCAGAACCAATACATGCCTATCAAGCAACTACTATGCTTTCATATCTTTTTTCCCCTCCCGTAAAGCGAAGCTGATTTTGTAAAAATATACTGCTGGGTGGCTGCTTGGACTAACTAAAACAAATTCAGACGCAACTTAGGTTTCATTGTGGCGAAGCTAAGGCGAGAGGTTTTTCGTGGGTTTTCGTTGGGGAGACATGGAGACGAAAAAGATAGGGGATATAGTTTGAAAGAATTGGTGCGAAAATATGCCGGGGGGGGGCGCAAAACGAAAACACACACACACACACACACACACACACACACACACGCGGGGAAACAAGTTTCCAGGCTGGAATGAAAATTTCCTTTGTTCACAGACCAAGCCCCTTTCAATTTCAGTCCGCCCTTCATCCATCCCAGCAATTCTTGCTTCATCACTGCCAAGGGGCACCCAGGTTTTCCCATTCATCCTAGCTAGCAGAGCAAACATTTCTATCTCATTACTACCCCAAACCTCCAGGCTAAACGCGCTACTGCACTTAGGCTGTAAAATAAACTGAACTTTTAACATCTGCGTAAACATTTCAAATAAAATGCTGTAGCCGCCTACCTGGACCGGCCACCCAAGAACTACAATATCCAGAATACACTGTTTTCCCTTCCGCCTTCTACCAGGGCGATGCCTGACTAGATTTCATTTCCACAAGCAATAGTCACATGACACATTTCCTTTCAAGATGGCGGACAATCTCCCTTCGGAGTTTGATGTGATCGTGATAGGGACGGGTATGTGCGGCTCTGGGACTTCCCGAACAAAGTGTAGGAAATCTGTCTCGTTCCTACCTTCTCTGTCAGTGTTGACGTTTAGCGAGAAATGCTGGGGATTGAGGATGGGAGGGAGGATGGGAAGGAAGTGAGGTAATGTGGAGTCAGCGCGGGACTTGGCGGCTCCAGGGAGGGGCTTGGACCCCCGGTACTTAGCGCCGTTTGAGTAGGGGTCGATCTGGTCGATGCCGATTGCTGAGGTTGGTTGCTGCGGGTGATTCTGTAATTTCCTTAGAGCGAGGTGGGTTTGTAGTGTGGTGAGAACGCAGGGTCGGGATTTTATCAAAGAGACGTTTTTGGTATGACACGATTCTCTCCTTGTTGATTTCAAGGTGATATTCCCCATCATGTTGTCTCGCCCTTAGGAATTTTTCATATATTTATGTAGTCTTAGGGTGTAGTGCAGCTCGGATACAGCTCGGTCCTCAGGTTTTCCAGAAAGATGCTCATTGTTGCTCGTGTATTAATTTACTAGGATAAGGACACGGATTCTTTTCTATTGTGTTGACAAGCCTAGGGAATTGTATTTTGTTGAGGTAGCCATTCCTGCTTTATGATGCTGGAAGATAGCGTTTTGTTCTGTATCACCCATCTATCTCCTCACGACTAAATGAGCTTGAGAAGCTTCTGTGAATTTCCCTTCAGGTGTGTGACCTTATCTTCCCCTAGTTTACCCATCATTTATTCTCCATGTTTTGGGTGGAGCCAGAAAAACCCCTGCAATTTCTAGTTGGCAAATTCAGCGTACAACCCGTGGCAGAAGATATTTGGCAGCAGTTGGTATTTTGTTTTTCTTAATAGTGTAAAGGGCGGATTTTAGATGGCATGAAGTAGGATGTTGAGTGGGGTTTTCTCCTGTTTGCAGAATGTGGTAGGTTGGAGAAGCTCTGGTGGATAAGAACCTGTCGATTGTGTTATGAATAGAGTTTTGTCTTCTCAAACAGTAGGGGCAGCCATGTTTCTAGGGCGGGAGTAAAAATAATAGCTACCTGGTTTTGAATGCTTATTATTTTCTAATTGAGGTGCTAAGCACTTTAGAAGCTGTTTGTACAACAACCTCAGAGTAGGTATTCTCTACACTTTACAAAAGAGGAAAAGGGGGTTTAGAAAGTTTGTCCTGTGCCCAAGATAACACAGCTGGTAAATTTCCAAAGGCCCATTCCATCTCAGAAGGAGAATCTGTGCTTCAGACCTTCAGAGTTAACCCATATTGATAGAAATAATTGAGAACAGTTGTTTCTAGACCTTGTTTGGCCTTTAAACAGCTGTTTGAATTGCTAGGGCACTTAATCTCTTTGAGCCTCAGTCGTCTTGTTTTTAAATACAGAAAGGGTAAACTAGATATTCTTTCAGGTATTGTCTAACCAAAAATTCTCTTATTCTAGTTGCACCTGGGTAAGTGGTCTGAGGACAGTAAAGACATGTGTATTCCCATTATGAAAACTGCATGGCTTCAGGTAACTTGGCTGTAGTTGCTGTGAACAGATGTTGGATGAGAGCTGGAAGGAGCCAATTGACTATTCATTTGTTCTCTCCAGTCTATCCTAAAATCGAGAACAACATCCATTTTTGAATAGCTGTTATACCATATTTGGATTCTATATTATTGCCTTTCTTTTTTGTTACCTAGGAACTTGGGGTTTTTTAAAAATTTTTTTGAACCATTATAAGATTTTTCTTATCTGGATTCAAATTTTAATTGATAAGAGTGTTAATTCCTATTATTAAGTGCCATTAATTCTTAAATAGTTGCTTTCTGGTTCAGTTCATAATATGGACTATATTCATTTTGTTAGAGTCTGTTATGGTAGAGGTAGGAAGATACTGTGAGTGATACAGAAAATTGCATTAGGCGGCATCTGGTGTATTTAGAAAAAGATTAATTTTAGACCTATTCCAGTGAAGGTAATATTATTTCTCAAATTATAGGAAGAACTTACTTGAAGTTAATTATAAGTTTTTTTTTATATCACTTAATGGTGAACATACTCTGAGTTTATCATGCACACTGCAGAACTTTATGTTATGAAGCTTTGTTTTTAGGTATGTTAAAAATGGGGAAATTGGATAAAAGTCATTTCGCAAATGATTCTAATAATTCCAGTCATTACTTAATTGAAATTATTGTTAATGTGTTTGGAATATTTTTCTTCGGAAATAGTTTGCTGGAAGTAACCTTACAAATGTTTGCATTAGGGGCACCTGGGTGGCTCAGTCCATTAAGTATCTAACTCTTGATCTCAGCTCAGATCTTGATCTCAGGGTCATTGAGTTCAAGCCCCATGTTGGGCTCCACATGCTGTATATGTTTGCATTACTAAGTACTAGCTTGAGTAAATTTTAGTAAAAGCAGCATTTCTTCATTTCAGTTTTACTGACAAAAGCAGAATTAAACCTGTATGTATCACAAACATGAAGAAATAGGCTATGAAATGTAATTTTTCTTTTAGTAGATTTAGCTGTGTAAAGAGACAATGGCTTCAAATAAAAACATCTGTAGATAATATTCAAATCCCTTTGTCCTTGATTAATTAGTTTTATTATTATTTATTTATTTATTTTTTTACTTTCCATATCACAAGATTTTTCTTAAGGTCATGTTTTGAAGAGATTATGAGAAGATAAAATTTTGTATGTATTTTCTTAGTTATGTTCATTTCTTTCTGATTACAAAATACAGGAAATATGTGTCAAACACCCAAAGGCAGAGGAATAAAATAAAGTATTTGAGCTGTGAAAATTATAGAAGAAAATGGAATAAGGAAGGGGGGCCATCTGGAGTCTTAAAGGAGAGGACAAAACTGAATGTAAGTGATGTTCTAGAGAGTGGCTTTCAGTTTGGGTACATGGTTGTCATTTTCAAGACATTTTGCCTTTTAAAAAGACATTGGAATGATAATTTTGTGGGCTATAGAGAAGTATCATTGGTTTCAGGTTAAAAATAGTCCTAGTAACTAATACCTCACTGGAGGTGACATCTGTGTAATCCGCAATCTGCATGAGAGCCAACAGTTCAACAGAAGAGCAGGCAAGATGGAAGTTAGGAGAACTGTGATAATATTGGCATGCTTCTTACATAGTGGAATCATTCAGGCCCTCGCTTAGAGCTTATTTTTATTTTAGAAATAATTCCATATGCTCAGAACATATTAGAAACATCCTCAACTTCTGCAAAAGCTGTGTTTGGGGGATGTCATTAGATATAAGTGATAGTTCATATCCTAGTGGGAAAGGAAAGAGACAAACACCTGAAGTGCAAGCCTATGTCAAACAGTAAAATGGCCTGGGACCAGTTTGTATAATGACAGACACTCGTTTTTCAGAGTATTCAACCCACATTTACTGAGAATCTAGTCCCTGCTTTGTGAACTTTACTGTTTTGCCTGTTTTCAGAGACTGGGATTCCTATAGTCACAGCCTCAGAACTGTTCTTAAGCCAATGAGGACTTACCATTGCATCCTTCTTGCTTTCTGAAGATGACACATAGGGATTCAGTCTGCATCCCTTTCCTTTCTGAAGTATACCACACAATTATACTTTGGGAGTTCTTTCCCTAAGATGGACTGTGGAGTGGGCTAGCTTAAAATTTTTCCTGCAGCAGATAAACACATAGATCCTTTTTGATTTAAGAGTTTTATTCCTAAAGATTATGGGGAAAGAAATGAGATAACCAAGATAACAAACATGGGAGAAATTACAAAGATTATTGCTCCTAAATTGTGACTACTTACCTAGATAAGTAACTATGTGTTCCACATAGTATGATAATAGATGAGGCAGCCTGGTGTAATAGGAATCACGTGACCTTTCTACTGGGTGACTTTGGGCAAATTACATGACCTCTTGGGATGCCAGTTTGTTCATCTATAAAGTGGGAGATTTGAATTAGGTGACCTATTTACCAGTTCTAAAGTTTACCATTGTGTAACCTAAGTATGACCCTGGGTCTTTGAAAAGGCTAAATTCTGTATAGTCCTTTTAAGGAGACAGGTCAGTGTTTAATATACTTTAGAAACGTGGGTGTCAAAATGGGTCATAAAAATTTTCTTGTAAACAGTAAGCTCCTTTTATCAGGAAGGTCACATAGGTAGCACGCTTCCATTCTTTGATGTTGGCTGATTATTATAATGTCAGCCTTGGCTGGCAACTCAGTGACTATAATGCTTATGGTGGTGGTACAACATCACTTCTCTAAATGTTGGGGGAATAGTATTGGTGCAGGAGGTTTTGTGAAAACACATTTACCAAATACCCCATATGTGACTTCCCACATATATATCTTACTTACTCTTCTCCCAGGATACCTGTATATATTTCTAACATGACAGGGTGCCCATACTTCTTCTGTGTTTCCAAACATACATACACCTATCATCTGTCCAGAGCTGAGTTGTGATTTTTTTGATGTGGTAATTGCAAGATGTCACCATTTGTGGGTCATGAAATTAATTCTAGCATTTAAAAAAGAGGTAGAGAAGAATACATCAGAATATATTACATGTAGTAAGGATGAATATAGTTCAATGAAACAAGTATTTTATTTGTGTATAACAGGTCACTGTAAAATACATACATGTATATACATACACATATTTTTGGAGGATTGTTGGGGCAAAAAGTCTTTAGAGAATATTAACTGAATAACAATGAATAGTAATGAAAATAGTATTTCAAAAGTCCTTTAGTTTTACAAATGCTATACCATTCATATATTTTATTTACTTTGACCCATATGTATCTCATTTGAGCAGTGTAGTGATAATGTAGTGATTGACAATATGATTCTGAAATGAGACAGATTGGGTTTGAATCAGCCGTGTCTCTTGTGCCACCTTACACATGTCTCTTAATGTCTAAGTTGCAATTTTCCATCTCTACATGAGAATAAACCTCACAGAGCTGTGTTGAGAATTCAATGAAATATTTCCTGTAAAATGTTTAGTAAGTGCTCAGAAAATGTAGTTGATTTTTTTTTGCCCCATGATGCCATTCCCAGGTGCTTTTATCATCACTGTTTCTACTTGAATGCATCCCAGGAAGGGCTTTCCATGGAAAGCAACAGAAGGATTCAGATGTCTGAGTCCTTTTCCTCCTCTTCCCATTGGCTGGTTGATAGTAAAGACCTTTGTGTGTCTATTACCACTATTTCTAACAGATTTCTTAATCTTGCAGGTTTACAGGTTTTCTATTTTTCTTTTTTCTCTTTGGTTCATCACCTTGAATTATTTGTCATTTTGTTTTGTCTAAAGGTTGTGAACAGATTTATCTTATTTGGGGCATAGTATGAAACTCTTCTTTGTCAGTGTAAGAATGCTGAAGGAGCTAAAGAAAGCCCCCAGATTTAACTGAATAACAATGAATAGTAATGAAAATAGTATTTCAAAAGTGAAATGCTTTGCAAGCCTTCAGGCATTTATTGATGGAAAAGTATGTCTTTTCTGCTCTCAGAACCTAGGAAAGTAAAGGGAGTCATCTAACTCTGGAGAAGACTTGTTGGGAGAGGTTTATCCTTCCCTTATAAGTTTGAGCCAGTTCCTCAGAGCTGCATCTGTTACTAGAGTTCCCTCTGCAGCATCATTTTCATCTCCCATGGCTCATGTCATTTTCTCATTTTCTCTAGTGTTCTCATGATGTTTTGGATAACTCAAGCTACAGCAATTAAAATCAAATATGGCTGCTCATCATCACATTCTGATGTTTAACATAAAATCCCAATGCACAGAAATAATTATAGTTCTGTATAATTGACCTGTAGCTCATGCTAAATCACCTGCTATTCAGTTTCAATGCAGAGTCTTTTAACTGAAATGTTAGGTTGTGCCTGATATGTATATGAATGGTTTTAAAAGTAAAATAGACTAAAAGTCTCTAAAAGTTTGTGTTGACATACATATTAAAAATTATGTATTAGTGTGTGGTGTGTGTGTGTGTTTGTCTGTGTGTATATAAAATGCTAGAGAGATTGGAAACATTTTGAGGATATTTAGTTGTAGCCAAGAAAATAGGGATACTTAGAAAGATTGATTCATTGTCTTTTTACTTTTTAAATAATCTTATTAAAGGGCATTGTAAAAAGAAATGGTAATTTATCACAGATAGTGATTTTCCAAAGCGTGATTATGAGAGCCATCATGTTATTATACTGAGGCTATTTAAAAAGTAGTTTGGAAATAAGAGACCAGGGGCAAAAGAGAGACAGACAGACAGAGAGAACAAGAGCAGCTTGGCCAGTATGGTGCTCAGTGTAAGTATTTTATCTCATATTGGATTTTTACCAAAGAGTTTAAATCCTGTTACTTGACTGATTTGGTTTATATCACATATCTTTTTTGTCCAGCCTAGTGTTACACATTGAGTTATAATGACTATTAATTAATGGAGTTTTAATCATTTTATTTTGCTTTGAAATGTTTTGGTCATATATCTGTGATCCAGATTTGCACATTTATTAAATTTATTAATTACTTTTCTAGTATATCTGCTGCTGAAGCGAGCACTAAATTACTTTTCTATATAAGATTAAATGATTATTATGGAAAAATTTATACAAGCTCTAGAGAAATAGGTGTTACATACAGATAAAAGGCATATTAGGAAGATGTTGAGTTGTGAATTCTTTTTCACATAAATTTTGTTTGAGTATAGTTGACACAGTTACATTAGTTTCAGATACACAACTTGGTGATTTGACAAGTTTATCCATTATGTTCATCACAAGTGTAGCTATCATCTGTCCCATTACATTGCTATTATGAGATCATTGACTGTATTTGTTATGCTCTGCCTTTCATTCCCATGCCTTACTGAGTTGTGAGTTCTAATCACAACTTTTTTCCTGTGAACTGTGTTACTTTGTCATGAGCTATCTAAGCCAAATAGATGACAGATAGTTTAGTACCTACAACACACTGTTAAACAAATATATGAGAAATATTTACTGTATATGAGTACTGTTCTAAGCTCTTAAAATGTATTATCTGATTCTCCCAACAACCCTGTCTGTGGAAGATATAGTTATCTCCATTTTACAAATATATAACCTAAGGCTTAGTTAAGTTTGACCTAGGTCAAGCTATTAAGACTAGAGCTGTTCTAGCTAAAACTGAGTTATTAGAATGAAGTTGTGAGATTCTTCCAACTCAAAAATGCCTTATACTATCAGTATTATATTAATGTGCCCTAGCTTTGTGGTTGGCAGTCAGTTCATTTTTGGAGTCACCTTTGTTGACATTAAAATCCAGATGCCAACAAAATCTTACAGTTTTAACTCATCATTTACAACATCATGACATCTGTGTTAGCTTGCAAACCTTTTGATGAAGGTGAACTGCATGACATGGTTGTGTTTATTTCTTTTTCTTTTTTTTTTAATTTTATTTTTTATAAACATACATTTTTATCCCCAGGGGTACAGGTCTGTGAATCGCCAGGTTTACACACTTCACAGCACTCATCATAGCACATACCCTCCCCAATGTCCATAATCCCACCCCCCCCAACCCCCCTCCCCCCATTA
>NW_019154186.1:398387-479618 GCF_002288905.1 Enhydra lutris kenyoni | reverse complement strand
GCCGGGAGCTGGCCCCTCCCCCCGCGGTCTATCTTCCCGTCGCTTTGGATTCACTTCTCCAGCAGTTCTACCTTTCAGAAAGTGGTTGATTTTCTGTTTCTAGAGTTGCTGTTCTTCTTCTCTTCGATCTCCCGTTGGATTTGTAGTTGTTTGCAATCTTTAGATAAGCTATCTAGCTGATCTCCCGCTACCTGAAGTAGTCTCAGCCTGCTACTTCTCTGCCATCTTGACTCCTCTCTCTGTGTTTATTTCTTAAAACTGAAAATAAAAATCACAGCCACTAAAGTAATGGTAAAAAATGGGGTCAGGGAATACAGTAATATTTCAGGAGATAATCTGTTTTCCCCAGGAATTAATTATTCATTGATTTCAAGATAATTCAAGGTACATAGTTTCCCACTGAAATAAAATCATTGTTAAAAATAACATATAGGTGGGCGCCTGGGTGGCTCAGTGGGTTAAGCCGCTGCCTTCGGCTCAGGTCATGATCTCAGGGTCCTGGGATCGAGTCCCGCATCGGGCTCTCTGCTCAGCAGGGAGCCTGCTTCCCTCTCTCTCTCTCTGTCTCTGCCTGCCTCTCTGTCTACTTGTGATCTCTCTCTGTCAAATAAATAAAATCTTTAAAAAAAATAACATATAGGCTGCTTGTGCATGTGCTGGAGTTTACCATTTTAGGGTTTTTTGTTTGTTTTTATTTTATTCACTTGCAAATTAAATTTTCAAGATTAAGTGTTGGACTCATTGTCCTGTTTATGAAGTTTGTCTTTTCTTGGTTGAGTACTCTTTTGGTCCCTACAATTTTCAGTATTTGTCAGCACTTAAAATGGATGCATCTTAATTGATGGAATGAATATGGTAATATCATTTTCCTCCAAGGGCTATGTTATTAAAGTAATACTTTTATGTATGTACTTCCAGATGTTTTCTCACTGTGTGTGTATAGATATGTCTACTTTTCTGTGCTTATAAAAATGTATCATAGATGCTGTTTTGAAACCTGCTATATTTCACCTCACAGTATGTCATGAACATCATTCCATGTCAACCAAATATTCTTTCCAGTGTTATTCTTAAAAAGTTTTTATTTGGAGATAATTGTAGACTCACATGCAGTTGTAAGAAATAATATGGGAAGGTCCTGTATACATTTCACCCAGTGTCCCCATTGGCAAATAACATCTTAGATAACTCTAACATAACCAGGAAATTGACCTTACCTATTGACCTTATTCAGATTTTACCAGTTTTACATATACTTGTGTTACTTTTGTTAACTGCCTTTGGAGATGAGCATAGATAGATTTCCTGTCCAAGATTAAGTAAATATTAACTCTTAGTTTATTTTTTAATAGTTTATTTTTTACATTTAAATTTTAATTCACTTGAAATTTACTTTGTTGTAACATATGAGGGTTTTTTTTCCATCTAAATCACCAGCCAGTTATTCTAACACAATTGATCTAATAGTCTGTTCTTCATTGAGTTGAAATTAATTTTTTTTACTATATGATCAATTTTTGGACTTTTTGACAATAATCTAAGTGTCTCTTTCAGTGTAGTCTCCTTCAAAGTAGGAACTACAAATTAAGAATAGACTGGGACATCTGATCTATAGAGAAATAACTTCTTTGAAATCTCAAAAACAAAAGGTAGTATTTGAGTATATTAAAAATCATAGCATCTACTCTGAAAAGTAGAAAACCAAAAGGAAAAAATAACAGTGAGAGTATTTGCAACTCATAACAGGACTAATTACAGAAAATGAGTACCTCCAAATTTATGTGAAAAATATCAAGATCTCTTTAGACTAATGGGCAGAGAATGTAAAGAGAAGATAGAAATAGTCAACAAGCTGCTGGGAAATATTTTTTCTTAATACGTTGAATGTAAAATAACCTAATTAAAACATTAAAGAGTAATAACTAATTTGTTGATGAAGTTGTTTTCAGTTAATGTGACAATATTATAAATTGAGATAACACTTGAGCAAAGTAATTTGACAGTTTGTACTAAGATTTGTAAATATGTTTATTCTCTTAGACTCAGTAACTCCAGATCTGAGAATTTATTTTGAGAAAATCATTCAGTATAGTTAGAAGCTATAGTTAGAAGGTACAAGAGTGACATCTATTTTAAAGCTGCTTATCATAGTGAAATTTGAAAATAATGTAAATAAGTGCTCAGAAAGCTCACAGGAGGCCAGTTAACTGGTGGAATAGGCAGTCTTACAGTGTGGCCCGGGATCTGGTCCACAGCTTTCATTTATATTATAAAACAACATGTACAGGGGCACCTGGGTGGCTCAGTGGGTTAAGCCTCTGCCTTCGGCTCAGTACATGATCTCAGGGTCCTGGGATCAAACCCGCATTGGGCTCTGTGCTCAGCAGGGAGCCTGCTTCCTCCTCTCTCTCTGCCTGCTGCTCTGCCTACTCTCCCGCTCTGTCACATAAATAAATAAAATCTTAAAAAAATAAAATAACATATGTACAAATGAAATATGTATGCGTGTGCGTATATTTATTACAGAGAACAATAATAAAGTGAATGACGTGTATGTATGACCCAGTTAAAGAAAAATAGCATTACTGGAACTTTAGAAGCTCTTCACGTGGGTCACTATCATCTGTGTTCCATTCCTTTCCCATAGATGTAATGATTATGGTAAATTGTATTGTTCCGTGTATTTTTTAAAGTGTCTTTATTACGTGTGTATGCATCTCTGACAAAATGTATTGTTTTGCCTGTTTTTGGCTGTTGTCTAACTTTTGGAGTACTATAGTATATATGCTTTCTGTAACTTGCTTTTGTTGACCAGTGTTATGTTTGTGAGATTCATCTGTACAGATGCATACAGATTTATTCCCCCCTCCCTGCACACTCACATGTACACACACACGCTGCCATTGTGTTGTATACTAGGTTTGCAAATCTTCAGCTTCAGTAGGTTATGCCTATTTACCAAGGTAATTGTATTTATTTGCCCTTTGGTTTACAGCTTTTCAAGCCTCTCTCCTACCCCGGGAAATTTGTAATGTCATAAGTACATTCATGACAAAATAAGGTCATTTGTACATACCATTTTGCAACTTTTTCAGTCACTAATAGTCACCTTTCTATCCATTCCAGTTCATTTTTATCTCCAGTACAGAGACCGTATTTAACTTTCTACAAACACCCATCCCAAAATACTCTTTATAGCTGAAATGTGCAAATTTGTGTCCAATTCAGTATTATGCACTCAGTAGTGCCCTGTAAGTCTGTTTTATCCTAGCATAGTTCCTTTTGTTTGTTTGTTTGTTTTTTTGTTGTTGAGACTAGGCCAGTGATCCTACAGAATGTTCTGCCTTTTGAATTTGGCTGCTTCTTCCTTGTGTATCAGTTACTTTACTACTATGCCTATGTCTTGTGTTTTTTCTTTTTTTTATAAACTGAGAGTTATATCTATTTTTTAAAAGATTTTATATATTTATTTGACAGAGACACAGCGAGAGAGGGAACACAAGCAGGGGAAGTGGGAGAGGGAGAAGCAGGCTACCCGCTGAGCAGGGATCCTAATGCGAGGTTTGATCCTAGGACCCTGGAATCATGACCTGAGCCGAAGGCAGACGCTTAATGACTGAGCCACCCCGGCGCCCCCTGAGAATTATATCTAAAGGCTTAATGGAATCAAAGTTAAAATTTTTGGCTAGAATTTATCTTTAGTGATTGGGTGCTATGTTGGATTATGCCAGAACACACATCATATCTGGTTGATCCACCATGAATATTGCTGAGATTAACCCTGGATTAGAGTGATGATAATCTGATGCTTCCGTTGTATGGATATATTTCCCCTGTGCATTGAAGATAATCTGTGTATTGCTAATTTGGCACTGTACAAATATTCAGTTTGATACCAACTATTCACATAATTGTTTTAGCATCAGTAGGTAATTCTTGTAGAAATAAGTATTCTCATTAGGACTTGCAAAAAATGATGTTTTTTTCTTTGATTCTTAGTTCTTTGATTCCTTCCACACTTAGTAGCTGCCACTAAATTCCAGTTCTTGAATTCACAAAAAGGAATATACCTTTCTAGCATTATTGGTGTCTACCAGTTAAATACTCATTTCTGAGAATCAAGTAATTCAGAAAATGGAATTAATTGTTAGGTTGCTTGGTGGGGATGGACAAAGAGATTTAGATGTCATGAAAGAGTATAGTACTTAAAAGCACAGACTTGAGCCAGAGTGGCTAAGTTCCAATATTAATTCACTGGGTATATGACCTTTGAAAAGTTACTTAACCCCTCTGTGTTTCAGTTTCTGCCTTCTGTATACATGTGGATAAAGACTGGAAAGTAAGGGAAAAATGAAAAAAATAATTGTTAAGGGCCAGGTTATGTATGATTATAATATTTTCTTTAGCATTATACCATATTTACTGTATAAGAGAAAATGAAAAGTAGCTGTCTTGCTGCATTTTAGGCATTTTTATTACTATTATTTTTTCAATTAAAAATTTTTTAAAGTTTTTTTTTTTTTAGATTTATTTAAGAGGGAGAGAGTGAGGGGGTGAGGGGAAAAGGAGGTGGGGGGAGAGACAGAGAGTGTGAGCTCCTCTCTGATAACCATCCCTTTGTTCTCTATAGTTAAGAGTCTGTCTCTTGGTTTGTATCTCTTTTATTTTCTCTTTGCTCTATTGTTTTGTTTCTTAAATTCTGCAAATGAGTGAAAGCATATGGTATTTCTTTCTCTGACTTTTCTCTCTTGTATTATACTCTCTTGCTTCATCTACATCTTTGCAAATGGCAATATTTCATTCTTATTTATGGCTGAGTAATATTCCATTTGTGTGTGTGTGTACACATGTAAGTATATGTATACAACCTCTTTATCCATTCATCAGTTGAGGGACACTTGGCTCTTGTAAATAATGTGCAGTAAACATAAGGATGCATGTAGGTATCCCTTTGAATTGGTGTTTTTTTTGTTGTTGTTGTTTTGTTTGTTTGTTTTTTTGGTAAATACCCAGTAGAGCAATTACTGGATCACAGGGTATCTGTATTTTTAACTTTCTGAGGAATCTCCATACTGTTTTGCCGAGTGGCTGCTCCAGTTTGCATTCCCAGCAGTGGTGCAGGAGGGTTCCCTTTTCTCCAGACTTCACCAACACCTGTTGTTTCTTGTCTTGTTGATTTTAGCCATTCTGACCGGTGTGAGGTAATACCACATTGTACTTTTGTACTTTTGATTTGCATTTCCTTGATAATAAGTGATGCTAAGCATCTTTTCATGTGTCTGTTGGTTATCCGTTTATCTTTGAAGAAATGTCTGTTTATGTTTTCTGCCCATTTTCTAATTAGATTATTTTTTTTTAGGTGTTGAGTTTTATAAGCTCTTTATATATTTTGCATACTAACCCTTTATTGGATATGCCATTTGCAGATATCTTCTCCCATTCCCTAGGTTGCCTTTTAGTTTTGTTGATTGTTTCCTTTGCTGTGCAGAAGCTTTTTATTTTGATGTACTCTTAATAGTGTATTTTTGCTCTTGTTTTCCTTGGCTCAGGAGTCCTATTAGAAAAAAACTTGCTACAGCCTGGATCAAAGAAGTTACTGCCCGTGTTCTCCTCTAGGCTTTTCATGGTTTCAGGGCTCACATTTAGGTCTTTCATCCATTTTGAATTTACTTGTATGTGTGGTAAAAAAGTAGTCCAGTTTCATTCTTTGGAATGTTGCTGTCCAATTTAACCAACACTGTTTGTTGAAGAGACTGTCTTTTTTCCATTGGATATTCTTTTCTGCTTTGTCAAATATTAGTTGACCACATAGTTAAGGTTCATTTCTGGGTTCTATTCTGTTCCATTGATCTGTGTGTCTATTTTTGTTCTAGTACCATACTGTTCTGACTACCATAGCTTTGTAATAGAACTTGAAGTCTAGAATTGTGATGCCTCCAGCATTGCTTTTCTTTTTCAAGGTTGCTTTGGCTATTTGGGGTCTTTTGTGTTTTCATACAAGTTTCAGGATTGTTCTAGCTCTGAAAAATGCTGCTGGTATTTTGAAGGGATTGCATTAAATGCGTAGATTGCTTTGGATACTATAGACATTTTAACAATATTTGTTCTTCCATTCCAGGTGCATGGAATGTCTTTTCATTTCTTTGTTTTGACTTGAATTACTTTCATCAATGTCTTACAGTTTTCAGAGTACAGGTCTTCACCTCTTTGGTTAAATTTATTTCTAGGGATCTTTTTGATTTGGGTGCAATTGTAAATGGAATTGTTTTCTTAATTTCTCTTTCTTCAGTATTGGTGTGTAGAAATGTAGCAGATTTCTGTACATAGATTTTATACCCTGTGACTTTACTGAATTCGTTTACCAGTTCTGGCAGAGTTTTGGTGGAGTCTTTAGGGTTTTATATGTGTGTATATATATAGTGTCATGTCTTCTGCAAATAGTGAGAGTTTTACTTTTTTATTACTCATTTAGATGCCTTTTACTTCTTTTTGTTGTCTGAGTGCTGTGGCTAGGACTTCCAGTTCTGTGTTGAATACAAGTGATGAGAGTGGACATCCTTATCTTCTTCCTGATCTTAGGGGAAAAGCTCTCAGTTTTTCTCCATTAAGGCTGATGTTAGCTGTGAGTTTTTCATATATGATCTTTATTAATTTGAGGTATGTTGCTTCTAGACTTACTTTGTTGAGGGTTTGTATCATGAATGGTTGTACTTCATTAAGTGCTTTTTCTGCATATATTGAAATAATCATATGGTTTTTATTCTTTCTCTTATTGATGTGATGTATCAGATTGATTGATATTGAACCACACTGGTACCCCAGGAATAAGTCTCACTTGATCTTTGATTAATGATTTTTTAAATATATTGTTGAGTTCAGTTTAGTAATATTTGTTGAAGATTTCGCGTCTGTGTTTATCAGAGATATCGGTCTGTATTTTTGTTGTTGTCTTTATCTGGTTTTGGTATCAGGGTAATGTTGGCCTCATAGAATGAATTTGAGAGTGTTTCTTCATTTACTGTTTTTTTTGGAATAGTTTAAGAAGAATAGGTATTAACTCTTTAATTGTTCAGTAGAATTTTCCTTTGAAGTCATCTGTTCTTGGACTTTTATTTGTTAGTTTTTTTTTTTATTATTACCTCAGTTTCTTTGCTGGTTATTCATTTGTTAATATTTTCTGTTTCTTCCTGTTTTAGTTTTGGTAGTTTATATGTTTCTTGGTATGTAGTTTTTCATAATAAACTCTTAAGACTGTTAGTATTTTTGTGGTGCTGGTTGTTATTTCTCCTTTCTCATTTGTGATTTTGAATCCTTTCTCTTTTTCTTGATAAGTCTGGCTAGAGGTTTACCAATTTTATTGATTTTTTTTCAAAGACCAGTTCCTGGTTTCCTTGATCTCTTCTATTTTTTTTTTTAATTTCTGTGTCATTTATTACTACTCTAATCTTTATTATTTCCCTACTTCTGCTGGTTTTAGGTTTTGTTTGTTCTTGTTCTAGCTCTTTTAGGTATAAGGTTAGGTTGTTTATTTGAGATTTTTCTTGCTTCTTGAGGTAGGCCTTTATTGCTATAAACTTTCCTTGTAGAACAAATTTTGCAGCATCTGAAATGTTTTGGACTGTTGCATTTTCATTTTCATTTGTTTCCCTATACTTTTGTTCTTTTTTGATTTTTCTGGTTGACCATTCATTGTTTAGTAGCACGCTGTTTAACATCCATGTATTTGTGGTCTTTCCAGATTTTTTCTAGTGGTTGTCTCTTGGTTTCATAGTGTGATCAGAAAAATGCTTGGTATGACTTTAATCTTGAATTTGTTGAGGCTTATTTTATGGGCTAATTGTGTGATCTTTTCTGGAGAATGTTCCATGTGCACTTGAAATGAATGTGAATTCTGTTTTTGGATGGAATATTCTGGGTATATCTGTTACATCCCTCTGAGCCAGAGGGAAATGGCATCTGCCACGTCCCTTTGTTCCTGGAGGGTTCGCTCTGTGAATGCTGCCTCTACAGGACATGGCTTGAAATGAGTAAACAACCTCCCCACTCTCTGTGCCCCAGGTGCTCTTCAGATCCCTCTTTCCAGGCTGTTTGTCCACAGGCCCTTTGCCCTGCCTTCTATCCAGGAGCAGCCTAATGAAATTCTTAATGCAATAGAATTGTAATTTTCATTAGATAAAAAAATTATCCTTCAACTGTTTTAATAAACTCAATGCAATCACTGGGGCTTTTTAATAAGCAGGATAAAATAATTGGTAATTGTCTTAAATGATACGTTGTCAGTTTCCTCTTAAATACATAATGAGACTACATTTAAAAGTTAATCTGAAGTGTTTTTACTTTATGGAATGTTGTATGGTTTGAAAGAAGAGATTCAGAAACCCTTTCAAATTTAGTTTATAAGGCTCATAGCTTGTTTTCTCTACTTTTTAAAAAAGTGGATTTCATGATAAGATTTTAAAGAAGGGAGGAAGGTTATTTCATTATTATAGCATTCTTGGAATGATTACGCAGTCTCTTTCTCTATTTTAGTCTCATAGCTTTATAGGTAATATAATAAGTTTCACTTTTCTTATGTGGCACAGAAATAAAATATGTGCTGAACAAAGAAACTATTTTTTCATCGCAAGTTTAAATATTATTATGTCTGAAGGGAGCTCACGTGGGATATTCTTTGCTGTGAAAAGATCATTTTAGTCACTTAAGCAGATAAAACAGAAATATTAGTGTAATGAAAAGTAAGTAAAACTTGATTGTAGTGGAATCTTCCTATTTCATTTCCTAGCATGGAATAAGTCTTCAGCAAATATTTATATTACTTAATGAAATTTTCATTAAGAGAACTCGAGTTGATAAATTTTTCTCTATATAGGTAAAATAAAATAAAATAAAATAAATAAAACTGAATCTCTCCTTTCCAAGAGATTATTTATTTGGTAAAGTCCCCAGCTTTCATTAGCTGTCCAAAATTTAGTATTAAATTTTACTTTAAAAATTTTTATTATGGAAAATTTCAAACATAAAAAAGTAGACTAAAGTAACCCCTGTGTACCAGTCTCCCAGTTTAACACTTACCAATTTATGGAGCATCTTGTGTTCTCTGTACCCCCATCTTCTCATTTTACTATACAGCCCTAAATTATTTCTAAGTAAATTTAAGATATCATATTCTATGTGTAAATATTTCAATATATATGTAAAAATAAGGCTTCTCTTTTTAAAGCATAACTCCAGTACTTTATGCTCCTGTTTGCATCTTAAGTTTTTCCTAAGGCATTATTCCATTGTGTTTCCTTGCTCTAGTGCTCTTTCTAGCTTAATTTTTATTTCTGAAATGATTTTTTTCTTTAATTTCCTCTTGAGTCAGTTCACTCTTTTCAAATGTTACCATTCTCTAATCACACTTCTGAGTTTTTCTAATTTTGATTTATGTTGTTCTTTCAGAGCTTCTATCATTTTCTTATATGTATATATATTTTAGTTTCTATTACCATAGTTAGGTTATAGTTTTTATCCAATTTGTAAGCATGTCTTTCTGTCATGTTTTTATTTCATTGTCTCTTGAGATATTATTTCATTCCTTATTCTGTGTCTTTTTTAAACTGTACATTGAATAGGATTCAACCAAGATCCTTCTGTGTTGCTCTTTTTTTTTTTTTTTTTTAAATACAGTGAGAGAGAGCATGAGCGAGGAGAAGGTCAGAGGGAAAGCAGACTCCCCGTGGAGCTGGGAGCCAGATGTGGGACTTGATCCTGGAACTCTGGGATCATGACCTGAGCCGAAGGCAGTCGTCCAACCAACTGAGCCACCCAGGCGTCCCTGTGTTGCTCTTTTTTAAGTGAAATTTTTCTATATGCTCTTAATGAGGAGTGTGGGTCAGGTAGCTTTTATAACATCACTGTTCTAGAGCTCTCTTTTTTGTTTTCACAAAGTAAAAAACAATGTAGCCTGAGATCTGCTGGCTGTGTTACCCTCTCCTAGTTTTGTATGGAGCTTCTCTTTCCTTTGCCCCTATTTTTCCTGTTTTCTGACTTTGAATTAGATTCACAAGTTACTCATTTAGGGATTTATCTATAGGGAGAGTTTGCTTCATTGGTAACCTAAATTTATAGGGCCCAACTCCACCCCCACTCCCCCCACTACTCTAGCACTCTCAGGGGTTTCTTTGCACTCATCCATAGGTTGGAGCCTGCAGAATTCCTCCCAATTGCTGCTACTATTCTCAAAGGGCCTGCAAAGTTTCCAGTGAATGCCTAATAGCAATTTTGGGTTTCTTTGGCTTTCAGGGCTGTCACAAATTTGTCTTTCTTTTATTTTCTTATGGGCATTTTCTGGTAACATGTGGCTCTTAACAGCTATTGATGGTTTGTAATGATCCACTTGTATTTTGGAGTTCCATCATATTTTTTCACCTAGCTTTGTTACAGATGTTGCCCCTAGGTGTTTGGTTTTGGTATTTCGGTTACACTGTCAGTCTTTATGGGAATCTTGGGGGAGAGTCAACAACTTTGTTGCTGATATCATTTTCCCAGAGTTCTGTTTTTATT
The DNA here is from genome assembly GCF_002288905.1 of Enhydra lutris kenyoni. Lineage (NCBI taxonomy): Eukaryota > Metazoa > Chordata > Mammalia > Carnivora > Mustelidae > Enhydra > Enhydra lutris. The sequence goes on along the minus strand of NW_019154186.1, from coordinate 469,073 downwards.
TTTTAAGTTCAAGTCATTTGCCCAAGAAGGGAGGCCAAGTTGTTGATCACCTTTAACATTCACCCTTGAGAACTGGTCACAGACTTTATGGGTCATTTATTTCAAGCCCTTCATTTTATCTCTAAGGATATCTATAAGGAAGCTAAATTCCAAAAAGGTTAAATGACTTTCCTACTACTTAATGTAAATCTGAAAACAAGAATCCAGTTTTCTGGATACTTAGTTCAAGTACCCTGAATGTTAAAACAACGTTCTTTTTATTTATTTAATACTCAAAGGTCATACTATATTGAATTTTAAAAAGTTAACATAAATTTTAAGTTAATATTTAATGGATAATATACTTTTGTAAAGTTCTAAAAATTATATAAATATGAATAACTGTTTTCTCCCAGAAGGAAGAAATCCATAGATACTCCATTAGTATACTTACTGATATGTTCAGTATTTTGTATGAGTCATAGTGAATTAAAATAATTGTCATTTTAAGAACTATTTTTATCTGTACTTAGTTCCTTGGGCTGTTTCACTGGCACTTTTTTCTCTTTTCCAGGTACCCAGTAAAAAGTAAATAAAGGAAACTTTTAGTTAGAATTTAAAAGAATGAACAAAACTACTTGAACCTGGGTTGAAATTCAGTTTCTGTTTAAATTTGCGATATCATTTATTTGAGTGGCTGCTATGTGAGTTAAGCATGTGGTTTTAGTTTTGCTTTGCTCAGTTTAGTCAGTTCTGTACCTAATGTTGTTTGTGCTTTTTTACAGTGGTGCAGAATGTCTGTACATAGGGTTAAGTAGTAAGGACTGTGGCTCTCTAAAAGCTTGTCATGCCCACAATTTTTTTTTCCTTGCCAGTATAAGAGTTCTATACTTTTTCCTAAAAAAAAGTTATTTATAAAAAATAGTTACAGTAAATTTTCTAGTTCTGTGTAATTTTCTTTCCATCCTGGTCTCCACTGGTTATAAATAACACATGAAATGACTTTCAAGGTAGAAAGCAGGGATCCATTTTGAAATGTTCTATAAAATAAAGAGTGATTTATGGTTTCATATGATTTGGGCTGAAAGCACTTGGGCTTTGCCAGGTCATCAAAGTTCTGTCAGGGGACTCTATTATTTATTGTTCAATATGCTGGGAGTGGTGTAAGTACTTTATTTTATGTTTATTTTATGTAAGTATAGCATCAGGAAAATCAATTCTAGACACTAATATAGTTTTTAGAATAGATCATACAGAACTAAGCCAAATTTTATAGTTGTAAAAGATGGAGTTCAACATTAAGGATTTGGATTAAAGGGGGATTTTGAAAAATGAATGAATAATGGTTTCATTCCTATAAAATATTTTAGAAAAGATTCTTGAAAATAGGGCTCCTGGGTGGCTCAATAGGTAAGCATCTGCCTTCGCCTCAGGTCATAATCCCAAGGTCCTGGGATCCAGCCCTGCATTGGGCTCCCTCCTCATCGGGAAGCCTGCTTCTCCCTCTCCCACTCCCCCTGCTTGTGCTCTCTCTCTCTCTGTCAAATACATAAATAAAATCTTTAAAAAAAGATTCTTGAAAATACTAATTTCATACTTTTTTGTTTCTGATTTTAGCCTAGCTCCTTCATTTGAGAATAAAACATCTCTATCTTATCTAGACAGGTTTTGGAAAATTGCAGAAATCTGGGACTATACATGTTTGTATATATGATCCTATAAGATTACATAAGCTTTTAATGTATTTTTTCTAGCTGTCAACTTTATACAGAATCTCAACAAAAAAGACATGAAGTAACAAACCTTAATTTCCCCCATTACAAACTTATGAAATGCTAATATTTACTTGCGTGGTTTGATAAAAATGACTTGCCAGTGGTCTTGAATCAGAATTAGGTATTTTTCCTACAGTCTTTTGGCAATTATTTGATATGGCCTCACAAATGAATTTAATAATGTGGAATGTTTAAATGACACTTAGTGCTGGATGAACTTCTTTAGTGACCATATAGAAGAAGCCTGTAATGCACATATAGGAAAGGCTAATGGACTTCTTTTAAAAAACTTAAGTATTTAGATCTTTGAAGATAAGTAAATAGTGAACAAGTGATTTTTTTTTTTCTTTTCAAATAACTAATCTTATTGAAGGGGTTGGAAGAGAAGGGAACAGAACCAGTATTTATTGAATGTCAGTGACATGCTAGGAGGCACTGTGTAAGGTGTTTTATATGACTTTGTACCTATTCTTTCCTACATTCCTGTGAGATATATTATGAGTCCCATATTATAGTTGAAAACCTTGTGCATTTGTATTTGTAATAAGTAAGAATACAACCCTGAAACTTAAAGCTCCAATTTTGTACAAGTTCATCCTTCATGCTGTTACCAGAATTGTTTGTTCTGAAATACTGATTTCACCATGCTGTTCTGGCTAAAATCCTTTCAAAATGCCTTGTTGCTTACATGTTCCAAGTTCAGACTCCACAGTTTGGCTCCAAATAACTCTTTTGAATTTCACCTCTTGGTTCTTCCTTCACATTTTGCCAGGAATACTCCCTTCCACTTTCCTTTTTTCTTTCACCTTTTCCTTCTGTACTATTCTTCAATTGCTTTATTACAGATCTTCAAAGATGCAACTAGTGTTATTTAAAGATGCAGCTAGTGTCCTGTGCTCTTTGGAGCTTTCAGTGACTGCTTCACAGAGGAAATGTGTCTTTCCATTGTGTTCCTTTAATAGTTTTAATTATTATTTTAATCCCTTTAAATTCCTTTTTTTAAAAAGATTTTGTTTATTTATTTGTCAGAGAGAGAACTCTTGAGCCTGTGCACAAGCAGGGGGAGCAGCAGGCATAGGGAGAAGCAGGCTTTCTGCTGAGCAGGGACCCTAGGATCATGGCCTGAGCTGAAGGCAGACGCTTAACTGACTGAACCACCCAGGCATCCCAAACCCTTTAAATTCTTATTTTTTAGACTCTGAGCTCTTTTAGGCTAGGAATTGTTTTAAATCTTATGTTTTTTTTTCCTCACCACCTGTCAGAGTCTGCTTCATCCATCTCTTACCTTTCCCCATTTTCTTTCTTCTTTTTTCTTTTACAAATAAGTATAGACAATCTACCACATGCTTCCTCTGTTCAAGGAACTAACTCAGTGTTTAGTAAATGAGTGGGAAGAAATATGAGATTTGGGAAGACATTGCTAACTGTATTATTAGTTTGTTATTTTAATCATTCTAAGCATGAAGATAATAGGCCTTTGCCATGTAATGTAGGAATAGCCTATCAATTTCACAAACTAGTAGGGAATGTCTGGATAGAAGTATTAAGGGAAAACACAAATGATAGTTATTTTTGTGTTGTGTATTTGGACTCAAACCATGTTCATTTTTGAAATCTGCCCTTGGCTTTGCTTTGTCAGCCAGAGACATGACCTCTAACTGTTGATTGCAGCTATGGAAACAAACACATGCCTATTTGCTTATCCAGAGCAAGAGCTAATAGAACCACATGGAGGAGTAATTTTGTTATTGCTTGCCATTGGAGTTGGCATCTAGTAAAAGTAGATGTATGATTTTAGATGAAAATGTATTCTTCTAAAATATCTTACTGAACAATAATAAAAGTAGGTAGTTTTTATAGAGCAGGTACCCTCTAATAAATTACTGGTCCCATGAGGTAAATGGTGGTATTCCCATTGACAGGTGAAGAAACAAAAGCTCAGAGATGGCAGGTGACTTGTGTGAGGTCACATAGCTAGTTAAGTGGCAAAATTAAGATTCAAGACTAGGTCTGTCTGATTGAGACTATGCCCATTTCCTTGTGCTGCTGGCCTTCCCTTGAATCCTTCACAGACTCATGTCCAAGTTGAAGGGAGTGAATTTACCATGGTAATTGGAATTTGAGGTATCAAATTATTGAATTACTTGATCTTTGGCAAATTATTTAATCTTCTCATTCCATTTTCTCACATGGATAATAATGCCTGCCTCCCAAGATTACGATGAGGAATAAATGAGGTAATGTATATGAAAAGATACTGTGAACTGTAAAGCCCTATACTAATGTTTGGTGGCATATTATTAATTCTGTCATTATTACATGCTTTAACATACTAATTCTACTTGCTGAATATTTCTTTCTTGTTATCCTTTTTAACTAAGATGTTTGGCAGCTTTTAAAGTACCATAGTGACTGTGTTCCATTAATAAGAAACGTTACTTCTTTAGGTGTAAAAAGTTCAGATAATCCTAAGATAGAAGACATTAGAACAATACAATTTTAACTGTTTGAAGAATTAAGTATCCTTAACTATTTAAAACTTTCTTTCTTTTGGTTCCTTCTAAACCACAAATTCTTTTTTTTTAAATTTTTTATTTCTTTTCAGCATAACAGTATTCATTGTTTTTGCACCACACCCAGTGCTCCATGCAATCTGTGCCCTCTCCAATACCCACCACCTGGTTCCCCCAACCTCCCACCCCCCGCCCCTTCAAAACCCTCAGATTGTTTTCAGAGTCCATAGTCTCTCATGGTTCACCTCCCCTTCCAATTCCCTCAACTCCCTTCTCTTCTCCATCTCCCCTTGTCCTCCATGCTATTTGTTATGCTCCACAAATAAGTGAAACCATATGATAATTGACTCTCTCTCCTTGACTTATTTCACGCAGCATAATCTCTTCCAGTCCCATCCATGTTGCTACAAAAGTTGGGTATTCATCCTTTCTGATGGAGGCAAAATACTCCATAGAGTATATGGACCACATCTTCCTTATCCATTCGTCCGTTGAAGGGCATCTTGGTTCTTTCCACAGTTTGGAGACCATGGCCATTGCTGCTATAAACATTGGGGTACAGATGGCCCTTCTTTTCACTACATCTGTATCTTTGGGGTAAATACCCAGTAGTGCAATGGCAGGGTCATAGGGAAGCTCTATTTTTAATTTCTTAAGGAATCTCCACACTGTTTTCCAAAGTGGCTGCACCAACTTGCATTCCCACCAACAGTGTAAGAGGGTTTCCCTTTCTCCACATCCTCTCCAACACATGTTGTTTCCTATATTGCTAATTTTGGCCATTCTAACTGGTGTAAGGTGGTATCTCAATGTGGTTTTCATTTGAATCTCCCTGATGGCTAGTGATGATGAACATTTTTTCATGTGTGTGATAGCCATTTGTATGTCTTCATTGGAGAAGTGTCTGTTCATATCTTCTGCCCATATTTTGATATGATTATCTGTTTTGTGTGTGTTGAGTTTGAGGAGTTCTTTATAGATCCTGGATATCAACCTTTTGTCTGTACTGTCATTTGCATATATCTTCTCCCATTCCGTGGGTTTCCTCTTTGTTTTGTTGACTCTTTCCTTTGCTGTGCAGAAGATTTTGATTTTGATGAAGTCCCAAAAGTTCATTTTCACTTTTGTTTCCTTTGCCTTTGGAGACATATCTTGAAAGAAGTTGCTGTGGCTGATATCGAAGAGGTTACTGCCTATGTTCTCCTCTAGGATTCTGATGGATTCCTGTCTCACATTGAGGTCTTTTATCCATTTTGAATTTATCTTTGTGTACGGTGTAAGAGAATGGTCGAGTTTCATTCTTCTACATATAGCTGGCTAGTTTTCCTAGCAGCATTTCTTGAAGAGACTGTCTTTTTTCCACTGTATATTTTTTCCTGTTTTGTCGAAGATTATTTGACCATAGAGTTGAGGGTCCATATCTGGGCTCTCTACTCTGTTCCACTGGTCTATGTGTCTGTTTTTATGCCAGTACCATGCTGTCTTGGTGATCACAGCTTTGTAGTAAAGCTTGAAATCCGGTAATGTGATGCCCCCAGTTTTATTTTTGTTTTTCAACATTTCCTTAGTGATTCGGGGTCTCTTCTGATTCCATACAAATTTTAGGATTATTTTCTCCAGCTCTTTGAAAAATACTGGTGGAATTTTGATCGGAATGGCATTAAAAGTATAGATTGCTCTAGGCAGTATAGACATTTTAACAATGTTTATTCTTCTGATCCAAGAGCATGGAATGGTCTTCCATCTATTTGTGTCTTCTTCAATTTCTTTCATGAGTGTTCTGTAGTTCCTCGAGTACAGTTCCTTTATATCTTTGGTTAGGTTTATTCCCAGGTATCTTATGGTTCTTGGTGCTATAGTAAATGGAATTGATTCTCTAATTTCCCTTTCTGTATTTTCATTGTTAGTGTATAAGAAAGCCATTGTTTTCTATACATTGACTTTGTATCCTGCCACATTGCTGAATTGTTGTATGAGTTCTAGTAGTTTGGGGGTGGAGTCTTTTGGGTTTTCCATATAAAGAATCATGTCATCTGCGAAGAGAGAGAGTTTGACTTCTTCGTTGCCAATTTGGATACCTTTTATTTCTCTTTGTTGTCTGATTGCTGTTGCTAGGACTTCTAATACTATGTTGAACAAGAGTGGTGAGAGTGGGCATCCTTGTCGTGTTCCTGATCTCAAGGGGAAGGCTGCAAGCTTTTCCCCATAGAGGATGATATTTGCTGTGGGTCTTTCATAGATAGATTTGATGAAGTTGAGGAATGTTCCCTCTATCCCTATACTTTGAAGCATTATAATCAGGAACGGATGCTGGATTTTGTCAAATGCTTTTTCTGCATTAATTGAGAGGACCATGTGGTTCTTCTCTCTTCTCTTATTAATTTGTTCTATCACATTGATTGATTTGCGAATGTTGAACCATCCTTGTAGCCCAGGAATGAATCCCACCTGGTCATGGTGGATAATCTTTTTAATGTGCTGTTGGATCCTGTTTGCTAGGATCTTGTTGAGAATCTTAGCATCCATATTCATCAGTGATATTCTCCTTTTTGGTAGGGTCTTTGCCTGGTTTGGGCATCAAAGTAATGGTGGCTTCATAGAAAGAGTCTGGAAGTTTTCCTTCTGCTTCAATTTTTTGAAACAGCTTTAGGAGAATAGGTGTTATTTCTTCTTTGAAAGTTTGGTAGAATTCCCCAGGGAATCCGTCAGGTCCTGGGCTCTTGTTTTTTGGGAGTACACCACAAATTCTTACTGTATTTTCTGTTTGAATTATTTTCCAAAGTCAAATTTGAAAGCTATGATGGCTTATTTCCAGTAATTGATATTTAATGGCTGTCTTCAGTACATTTAGTCAGAACTTTGTTTTTGAGCCAAACACTATACACCCACAGTAGTCACCACTGGAAAACTCTAGTTCTTATGTGAGTGCAGCTGAAGCTTGTGTTTAATGTGGTTTTTTAGCTAGATTGTGTCACTTGCTTCCATATGCATATTGCTTTTTACATAAGGAAGATAAACTATTCCCTTTTCTTGAAATCCTTGATGCTTAGTGTGTAGTTTTAAGCCCTTGACAAAAAATGGTGCTCTTTTTTTTTTCTACTACATAAAATCCAAGAGGATCAGGGTGCTTCATTTAGTGAAAGAGTCAGTGGTAGTACTGTAGAATGCACTAAACTTTCAAAACATGCTTTGTCTGACTGATATAAGTGATTTTTAATAGTTTCTACTGAACTGATAGATTTTACAATAAAAAGATATGAAACAGTTTTGAGTGCACAATATAGTGTATTAACTGTTGTGCCCGAGTTTTCGCAGCCGAGAGACCACCAAGGAGCCAAGCACTGATGCAATCACACGAGGGTTTATTTGACAAGCCTAAGCTTGGGCCCAAGTATACCCATTGCAGCGGAGTAGGGACTTGGACCCCGAGCTTAGTTAAGGCAGGGATATTTATGGGTTCCTGTTAATAAAACAGGGTGGGGATTCCTGGACCAAAGCAGGGTGGGGCTTCCTGGAACTAAAGCAGGGTGGGGGAAAGTTCAGCCCTTGGGCACAGGGGTCTGAGATGGCTGCCGGAGCTAAGATGGCTGTACTTATGCTAATGCTAAACCTGAGGTGGGATGGCCTTGATTTTCTCCGCCTCCACATTAACTATGGTGAACATCTGAAATTTTTATGTTATGAAACCATTCTTTGGTAATTTGTGATTTTTTTGTTAGTACTTGTAATATATATTTTCTTTATGATAACCAACTTTATTGTGTGGGTCAATTTATTTCCAGAATACTAATGTTCTTTTCAAACTGCTGTATTAACCAGAACATGAGATAATGTGTCTTGTAAATTGCCTCTTTTTTAAAATAGTATTTGCTTCTTCATTCATTCATTCATTCATGTAGACAACAGTTACATGATTTTCAGTTGTACAACATAGTGATTCAACTTCTCTAAACATTATGCCATGCTCACAAGTATACCTACCATCTCTCATCATACAGTGCTATTAAAATATCATCAATTATATTCCTTATGCTGTACCTTTTATTTCTGTGACTTATTTCATAACTGGAAGCCTGTATCTTCCATTCCATTTCACACTTTTTGCCCATACCCCCATTCCCTTCCTCTTTGACAATCATCAGTTTTTTCCTCTGTATTTATAGGTCTGATTCTGCTCTTTGTTTTATTCCTTTGTTATTTAGATTTTACATATAAGTAAAATCATACAGGTATTTCTCTTTATCTGTCTCAGTGATTTCACTTAGCATAATGCCCTCTAGGCTCATCGATGTTGTTGTAAATGGTGTGATCTCATCCTTTTCTTTTTCTTTTTCTTTTTTTTTTAAGTTTTTTTTTTTAATTTCTTTTCAGCATAACAGTATTCATTGTTTTTGCACCACACCCAGTGCTCGATCTCATCCTTTTCTACGGCTGTGTAATATTCCATTGAATTACTGCCTGTATTCTCTTCTAGGCATTTGATGGTTTCAGTTCTCAATAAACGGCCTCTTTTGAAACTAGCTAAACTATTGCTGAAACTGAAAAATGTATGCCATTCCCCCTCATAGGCACTGTGTGGCTTTGGAGTTAGATTTAGATTCACATTTCAACAATAGGAAAAAATGTTAAATTGTTGGGCAACAAGTTAACATATTTGCATCTCAGTATTTCTTTTCTTTGCTAATGACACTTCACTCTCAGTGCAGTTTGGAAAATGAGGTGAGCTAGTGTGTGAACACAGCTGTAAATGACAAAGTGCTATATGAATAATATTTTGATATTTGCTCATTTATGGAAATTTGCATAAAAAAGAATTTAACTGCTTGATTTAAAAATAAAATCTCCTTCATGTAATAAAATTTTAGGATAAATAGTATACATTTAACAAATATCCAATAGTATGATAGTATAAATGTTAGAAGTTTGAATACAGGGATGAGCCTCTCTTGTTTATTTGACAGAGACAGTGAGAGAGAGATCATAAACAGGGAGAGTTGGGAGAGGGAGAAGCAGGCTTCCCACTGAACAGGGAGCCTGATGGGGGGTTCGATCCCAGGACTCTGAGATTCTGACCTGAGCCAAAGGCAGACGCTTAGCAACTAAGCCTCCCAGGCATCCCTCTTCTTTCTTCTTTTTTTTTTTTTAAAGATTTTATTTATTTCTTTGACAGACAGAGATCACAAGTAGGCAGAGAGGCAGGGAGAGAGAGACGGGGAAGCAGGCTCCCCCCTGAGCAGAGAGCCCGATGTGGGGCTCGATCCCAGGACCCTGGGATCATGACCTGAGCCAAAGGCAGAGGCTTTAACCCACTGAGCCACCCAGGTGCCCCGGCATCCCTCTTCTTAAACTTTTTTTATGTAGTGATAACATGCATTCAACTATTAGTATATATATATATATATATATATATATATATATATATATATGTTATATATATATACTTTTTTTCTACATTCTAAATGATACAAATGTGTGTTTTTATAGGTTTGCCTGAATCCATCATTGCAGCTGCATGTTCAAGAAGTGGCCAGAGGGTTCTGCATGTTGATTCGTAAGTTTATCAATGGTAGCATTTAATACTTCTTAAATGTCTCTATGCAGAATTGCAGTTTAAATACACTTGTATGTATATATGTGTCTATATATGTCATGTATAAACTAAGTTAGAAAAATAATTGGAATTGTTTAATTTTCACCCAAAATATATGAAATATATAAAATACAAGTTTTATAATTCTGTGCTGTGAAATACTGATCTGTTTTCTTTGAGAATTAACCATAGCATAATTTTTTCTCATGAGTGATTTTGTTTTTTAAATGATAAATATACAAGAAACTTGGAAACCTAACACTTGCTTTTTTTCTTATGTGAGTGTGAGGGTATATACAACCCTGTGTGTGCTATTGTATTTTGGGCTTCATATTTTCTGTCTTATTGAAGTATATTTGACATACAATATTCTCTTAGTTTCAGGTGTATGACATAATGATTGGACACTTAGATACATTGGGAAACATCACCACAATAAGTCTAGTTACCATCTGTCACCAAAATTAAAACATTGTATTTTCTTATGATGGGAACTTTAAGATTTACTTTCTTAGTCTTTCAAATTTGCAATACGACATTACTGACCATAGTCACCATGCTATACATTACATCCCTATGACTTATTTCATAATTGGAAGTTTGAGCCTCTTGATCCCATTAACTTATTATACATACCCTCCAAACCACCACCCCTTTGCAACCAATAATCTGTTCTTTGTATCTTTGAGATTGGTTCTGTTTCTTTTCTTTATAGATTTTGCATTTAAGTGAACTCATAAGGCATTTTGCCTTTCTCTGATTATTTCATTTATTTACTTATTTAAATTCAACTAGCCAAAAAAAGAATAAAAAATTTCAATTAGCCAATATATAGTACATCATTAGTTTTAGATGTAGTATTCATTAATTCATCAGTTCCACATAACACCCAGTGCTCATCACATCACATGCCCTCCTTTATGACCATCATCCAATTATCCCATCTCCCTACCTACCTCCCCTCCAGCAATCTTCTGTTTGTTTCCTATCTTTAAGAGACTCTTACAGTGTTTCTCTCTCTCTGATGACTTCCCATTCAGTTTTTTCCTCCCTTTGCCTACGATCCTCTGTGCTGTTTCTTCTATTCTACATATGAGTGAAACCATATGATAATAGTCTTTCTCTGCTTGACTTATTTCACTTAGCATAATACCCTTCAGTTCCATCCATGTCAATGTAAATGGTAATCCTTTTCCTTTTCAACGGAAATCCATCCTTTCTGATGGCTGAGTAATATTCCGTTGTGTGTATATATATCCCACATCTTTATCTATTCATCTGTCGATGGACACCTGTGCTCTTTCCACAGTTTGGCTATTGTGAACATTGCTGCTATGAACATTGGGGTGCAGGTGCCCCTTTGGATCACTATAATTGTATATTTGGGGTAGTGCAATTGCTGGGTTACAGGGTAGCTCTATTTTTAACATGTTGAGGAACCTCCATACCCTTTTCCAGAGTAGCTGCACAAGCTTGTATTCCCACTAGCAGTGTAAGAGGGTTCCCCTTTTTCCGCATCCTCACCAACATTTGTTGTTTCTTGTCTTGTTAATTTTACTCTTCTGGCTGGTATCAGGTGGTATCTGATTGTGGTTTTGATTTGTATTTCTTTGATGCCAAGCGATGTTGAGTATTTTTTCACGTGTCTGTTGACCATTTTTATGTCTTTTTTGGAGAAATGTCTGTTCATGTCTTCTGCCCATTTCTTGACTGGATTATTTGTTTTTTTCTTGGGTGCTGAGTTCGTTAAGTTCTTCTTAGATCTTGGATACTAGCCCTTTATCTGCAATGTCATTTGCAAATATCTTCTCCCGTTCCGTGGGTTGCCTCTTAGTTTTGTTGACTGTTTCCTTTGCTGTGCAGAAGGTTTTCATCTTGATGAAGTCCCAAAAATTCATTTTTGCTTTTGTTTCCCTTGCCTTTGGAGACACATCTAGCAAGAAGTTATTGCGGGCGAGTTATTGCGGGCGAGGTTGCTGCCTGTGTTCTTCTCTAGGATTTGATGGATTCCTGTCTCACATTGAGGTGTTTCATCCATTTCAATTTTATCTTGTGTATGGTGTAAGAGAATGGTCCAGTTTTATTCTTCTGCATGTGGCCTAATTTTACCAGCACCGTTTGTTGAAGAGAGTATCGTTTTTCCATTGGATATTCTTTTCTGCTTTGTCGAAAATTAGTTGATCATAGAATTGAGGGTTCAGTGGTGCCTGGATGTCTCAGTCACTTAAGTATCTGCCTTCGGCTCAGGTCATGATTTTTGGATCCTGGGATTGAGCCCCGCATTGGGCTCCCTGCTCAGCAGAGAGCCTGCTTCTTCCTCTCCCTCTGTCCCTCCTTACCTGCTCATTCTCTCTCTCTCACTTTCTTTCTCAAATAAATAAATAAAATCTTTTTAGAAAATAGAATTGAGGATCCATTTCTGGGTTCTTTGTTGTGTTCCTTTGATCCATCCCTTTCTTGTTTTTGTGCCGGTACGATACTGTCCTGATGATTACAGCTTTGTAATATAGCTTGAAGTCTGGCATTATGATGCCACCAGCTTTGGTTTTGTTTTTCACAATTCCTCTGGCTATTTGGGGTCTTTTCTGGTTCAATACAAATTTTAGGATTATTTCAGCTCTGTGAAAAAGTGTCAGCAGTATTTTGATAGGGATGGCATTGAATATGTAGATTGTTCTGGGTAGCACAGACATTTTAACAATATTTATTCTTCTAATCCATGAGCATGGAATGTTTTTCCATTTCTTTATGTCTTCCTCTATTCCTTCCATAAGTTTACTGTAGTTTTTAAGAGTACAGATCCTTTGACTCTTTGGTTAGGTTTTTATTTCTAGGTATCTTATGTTTTTTGGTGCAATTGTAAATGGAATCGATTCCTTAATTTCTCCTTCTTCTGTCTCATAGTTAGTGTATAGAAATGCAACTGATTTCTGCACATTGATTTTATACCCTGCCATGTTGCTTAATTCCTATATGAGTTCTAGTAATTTTGGGGTGGAGTCTTTTGGGTTTTCCACATAAAGTATCATGTTATCTGTGAAGAATGAGAGTTTGATGACCTCTTTGCCAATATGAATGCCTTTTTCCCCTTTTTGTTGTCTGATTGCTGAGGCTTGGACATCTAGTACTATATGGAACAGCACTGGTGAGAGTGGGCATCTCTGTCATGTTCCTGACCTTAGGGGAAAAGCTCTCAGTTCTTCCATGTTGAGAATGATATTTGCTATGAGCTTTTCATAGATGTCTTTTAAGATATTGTGAGCTGTTCATAGATGGCTCTCCCTACACTGCAAGAGTTTTAATCAAGAAAGGATGCTATATTTTGCCAAAGGCTTTTTCTGCATCAATTGAGAGGATCATATGGTTCTTGTCTTTTATTAATGTGTTCTATCACGTCGATGGATTTTGTGAGTGTTGAACCACCCTTGCATCCCAGGAATAAATCCCACTTGGTAGTGGTGAATAATCCTTTTAAGGTTTTAAGGTACTGTTGGATCATATTGTCTAGTATCTTGGTGAGTATTTTGGCATCCATGTTCATCAGGGATATTGGACTGTAATTCTCCCTTTTGATGGGGTCTTTGTCTAGTTTTGAGGCCAAGGTAATGCTAGCCTCATGGAAAGAGTTTGAAAGTTTTCCCTCCATTTCTGTTTTTTGAAACAGCTCCAGTAGAATAGGTATTATTTCTTCTTTAAATGTTTGGGAGAATTCCCCTGGGAAGCTATCTGACCCTGGATTCTTGTTTGTTGGGAGGTTTGTGATTACTGCTTGAATTTCCTTTCTGGTTATGTGTCTGTTCAGATCTTCCATTTCTTTCTATTTCAGTTTTGGTAGTTTGTGTTTCCAGGAATGCATCCATTTCTTCTAAATTGCCTAATTTGTTGTCATATAGTTACTCACAATATGTTTTTAAAATTGCATTTCTTTGGTATTGGTCATGAGCTCTCCTCTTTCATTCATTATTTCATTGATTTGGGTACTCTCTCTTTTCTTTATGATAAATCTGGCTAAGTTTTTTTTTAACGATTTTATTTATTTATTTGATGGAGAGAGAAATGACAAGTAGGCAGAGAGGTTGGGTGGGGGGGGAAGCAGGCTTCCTGCTGAGCAGAGAGCCTGATGCAAGTCTAGATCCCAGTACCCTGAGATCATGACGTGAGCCGAAGGCAGAGGCTTAACCCACTGAGCCACCCAGGCGCCCCTGGCTAAGGATTTACTGATCTTACTAATTCTTTCAAAGAACCAGCTTCTAGTTTTGTTGATCTGTTCTACTCTTCTTCTGGTTTCTATATAATTGATTTCTGCTCTAATCTTTTTATTTCTCTTCTCCTGCTTGGTTTAGGCTTTATTTGGCATTCTTTCTTAAGCTCCTTTAGATAGAAGGTTTTCTTGTGTATTTGAGATTTTTCTAATTTTTTGAGAGAAGCTTGTATTGAAATGTACTTCCCTCTTAGGACTGCTTCTGCTGTATCCCAAAGGTTTTGAACAGTTGTGTTTTCATTCTCATTAATTTTCATGAGTTTTTAAAAAATTCTTTGTTAATTTCCTGGTGGATCCATTCATTTTTCAGTAGGATGCTCTGTAACCTCCAAGTGTTTGAGTTCCTTCCAAATTTCCTCTTGTGATTGTGTTCAAGTTTCAAAGCACTGTGGTCTGAAAATATGCAGGGAATAATTCCAGTCTTTTGGTACCGGTTGATACCTGATTTGTGACCCAGTATGTGATCTATTCTGGAGAATGTTCCATGTGCACTCAAGAAGAATGTGTGTTCTGTTGCTTTAGGATGAAATACTCTGTATATATCTGTGTAGTCCATCTGGTCTTCTATGTCATTCAGAGCCTTTGTTTCCTTGTTGATCTTCTACTTAGATGATCTATCCACCGGTGTGAGTGTGGTATAGAATTCCCCTACTGTCATTGTATTATTATCAGTGTGTTTTTTTAATGTGGTCATTAATTGGTTGATATAATTGGCTGCTCCCAAGTTAGGAGCATAAATATTTGTAAATGTTAGATTTGTTGGGTAGACCTTTTAAGTATGATAGTATCCTTCGTCCCTTACTAGAGTCTTTGGTTTGCAAGCAAATTTGTCTGATAGGAGTGTTGGTAACCTCCCAGCTATGTCAAAACAGAGTGATCTACTTGGTCCTGGGTGTATTTTGGTCTGCTTATTAGAAGACACTAAATCCCAAAGTTGTAAGGAACCCGAAAGTTATATATATACAAAAATAAAATTGAATACAGTGAATGGAAGTAAAAAATGGATAATATATCTATAAAATATAAATGTAGAAAATGAAAGTTAAAAAAAAGACTTAAAAACAAGGAGTTGATAAACTCATTGAAAAGGAAAAAATAATAAAAGGAAAATTTTAAACTGAACAACGAATGAATCGTGAGAAAAAATCTTGAATTCTATACACTTCTTTTCCCATAACACTGGGTTTTGTAGTCCTGTAGGCTCTTTCAACTTGGTGTTTGCCAGTTGTTCTAGCCAGTCTTCCGGGGGAGGGTCCTGCTGCCCTGATTCTTAGGTGTTTTTACCTGGGTGGAGTTATAACACCACTTGTCCAAGGGGTGGGGCTCAGTGTAAGTGACTTTGGGTTGCTGTATGTGGCTTTTCTCCCTGAAGGCTTTCTGTGCCCTTCTAGAGGATAAAAATAAAAATAAAAAATGGCCACGTCCTGATCTCCAGCCATAGAACTGAAAGGTCACGGGCCCTCTCTCTTCAGTAAACCTTCAGGGATAAGCAGTCTTCTCTTTCGTGTGTGCCAAACTGCAGACTCCTGCCGTGCGCGCTGGCACAGATCCTCCAGGGAAGGGTGGAGGGTCATTGCCTTTCTGCTCTTTGCAGGACCCCTGCTTGGAGAGTGGTCCCTGATGTTGCCTGCACCTCTGCCGCCTCTCCTGGGGGAAGGCGGAGAGTCACTGCATTTCTGCCCTTTGAAGAGCCTTGCACGAGAGTAGTGTGCTGCTGTTATTGGTTTATGGCAAACCGAGATGAGAGCCCCCCTCCTGGGCTCCCTGACAGTAACCAGTTTCAGTGCTTGGGAACTCTGCTAGCTCAGGTACCCCCATTTCTGTGATTTGGGGATCCTGAGACCACACTGTTCCACTTAGGGTTCTGCCCTGCTTAGCCACCTAAGCACCTTTCAGGCAGGGGCATTTCTCACTGGAGTAGACTTCTGAAGGTTCAGTTTTGTGCTTCAAGGCTGTATTACTTTCCGGTAGCTGGCTTACAGAGGCTTCCTCCCCCTATCTTCTGTTATATCACCCTCAGATTCACTTCTCCTCATCTCCTACCTTGGAAAAAGCAGTTGCTTTTCTATTTGTAGAATTCCAGCAATTCTTTTTTTAGATCTCTGGTTGAATTCACAGGTTTTCAGAGTGATTGATAGATACCTAGCTCAATTCAAGGGACCAGATGAAATGAGGTCCCCTAGTCTTCTGCCATCTTCCCTCCCTTTCCTATGATTTATTTCATTTAGCATAATACCCTTAAGTTCATCCAGGTGGTCTCAAATGGCAAGATTTCATTCTTTTTACGGCTGAGTAGTGTTTGTGTGTGCATGTGTGTATGTGTATAAATATTTATCCATTCATCTATCAGTGTGTACTTAGATTTTCTCCATATCCTGGCTTTTGTAAAGAATGCTGCAGTTAACCTAGGGGTACACATAAATTTTTGAATTATGGTCTTCTTTAGATAAAGACTGAGAAGTGGAGCTGCTAGATCATATGGTGGTTCTATTTTTAATATTTGGAGGAAACTCCATACTGTTTCCCTTAGAGGCTGCACCGGTTAACATTCCCACTGGCAGAGCATGACGGTTTCCTGTTACTTATTCTCACCAACACTTGTTATTTCTTGATTAATTTTTTTTATTTTACTGTTACTAAAACTTTAATTCCAGTATAGCTAACAGTGTTATTATGTTCGGATGTACAATACAGTGATTCAGAAATAATGTATATTACTCAGTGCTCATCAAGATAAGTATACTCTTCACCCCCTCCACCTATTTCACCCATCACTCCATCATCCTCTCCCCTCTGGTAGCCATCTGTGTATTCTCTGTAGTTAAGAGTCTGTGTTTTTTGGTTTGTCTCTCTTTTACTTTGTTTTGTTTCTTAAATTCCCCATATTAGTAAAATCATAAATGGTATTTGTGTTTGTCTGACTGATTTCACACAGTGTTAAACTGTCTAGATCCATCCATGTTGTTGCAAATGGCAAGATTTCATTCTTTTTTACAGATAATATTCCACTGGAGATAAGTAGATCTATATATCTATATCTATATCTATAGGCAGTTTGGCTGCTTACATAATTTGGCTATTGTAAATAAATAAAGGTGTAGTAAACATAGGGGTGCATGAATCTTTTCAGATTAGTGTTTTTGTATCTTTTGGGCAAATATCCAATAGTGGAATTCCCAGATTATATAGTAATTCTCTTTTAATTTTTTGTGGAACTTTCATGCTATTTTCCATAGGGGCTGAACCAGTTTGTATTCCCACCAACAGTGTGTGAGGGTTCCTTTTTCTTCATATCCTTGTCACCACTTGTTTCTTGTGTTTTTGATTTTAGTGATTTTGACAGGTGTGTGAGGTGATAATCTCATAGTTTTGATTTGCATTTCCCTGATGATGAGTGATGATGAGCATCTTTTCATGCGTCTGCTGGCCAGTTAGATGTCTTCTTTGGAGAAATGTCGGTTCATGTCTTCTGACCATTTTTAAATTGGGTCTTTTTATGTTGAATTGTATAAATTCTTTATATATTTTGGATAGTAACCTTTTATCAGGTCATTTGCAAATATCTTTTCCCATTTTGTAGGTTGCCTTTTAGTGCTTTTGTTTCCTTTGCTCCGCAGAAGCTTTTCAGTTTGATGTAGTCCCAATAGTTCATTTTTGCTTTTGTTTCCCTTGCTTGAGGAGACCTATCTACAAAGATACTGCTACAGCTGATACCAGAGAAATTAATGCCCGAGCCCTCTTCTAGGACGTTTATGGTTTCAGGTCTCACATTTATGTCTTTAATCCATTTTGAGTTTATTTTTATGTTTGCTGTAAGAAAGTGGTCCAGTGTCATTCTTTTTCATGTAGCTGTCCAATTTTTCTGACAGCATTTGTTAAAGAAGATTGGCTTTTCCCCATTCAGTATTCATTCAGTATTGCTTTGTGGAAGATTATTTGACCATATAATCATGGGTTTATTTCTGGATTTTTTATTCTGTTCCATTGGTCTATGTATTCATTATTGTGCCAGTACTATACTATTTTGATTAGTACAGCTTTATGGTATATCTTGAAATTGTGATTTGTAATACCTCCAGTTTTGTTCTTTTTGAAGATTGCTTTGGCTAGTAGTTCCATATAAATTTTAGGTTTGTTGTAGTTCTGTGAAAAGTGCTGTTGGTATTTTGATAGGGATTGCATTAAATGTGTAGATTCCTTTGGATGGTATGAACATTTTAATGATATTTGTTCTTCTATGAGCATGGAATATCTTTCCATTTGTTTGTATTGTCTTCAATTTCTTTCATCAGTGTTTTATAGTTTTTAGAATACAGGCCTTTTCACCTCCTTAGTTAAGTCTATTCCTAGGTATTTTATAATTTTTGGTGAAAGTGTAGATGGGATTGTTTTCTTAATTTCTCTGTCTGCTACTTCATTATTAGTGTACAGAAGGCAATGGATTTCTGTATATCAACTTCATATCCTATAATCTTAACTGAATTCATTTATCAGTTCTAGTAATATTTTGGGGAAGCCTGTAGGGTTTTCTGTATGTAGTATTATGTCATCTGCAAAGAGTTAAAGTTTTACTTACCGATTTCAATGCCTTTTATTTCTTTTTCTTGTGGGATTGCTGTGGCTAGGACTTCAGTACTATGTTAAATAAATGTGGTGTGAGTGGACATCCTTGTCTTGCTCCTGACCTTAGGGGAAAAACTTTCAGTTTCCTTAGGATGATGTTAACTGTGGGTTTTTCATATATGGCCTTTATTATGTTGAAGTATGTTCCCACTAAACCTACTTTATTGAGGGTTTTCATTGTGAATATACGTTGTACTTTGTCAAGTGCTTTTTCTGCATCTGTTGTAATGATCATATGGTTTTTATTATTACTCTTGTTGATATTGTTAGGGTCCGTGATCAAAGAACGAGACTGATTAAAGCAAAAATCAAACAAAGCTTTATTTCACGCCAAGCATCAAAAATCAAACTGACCGGTCAGGGCTGTCTCTTACGAAAAGGTGATGACAATGACCCCGGCAAGTCCACTCCCAATGTGGCTGCTCTGGACAAGGCCTTTCTGTAGATGAGGCCACTCTGGACGAGGCCACTCCCAGGACGAGGCCGCAGCTGATGAGGTCGCTCCTCAGACAGGGCTGCTCCCCGGAAAGGCTGCTCCCCGGACAAGGGCTGCTCCGGCGAGGCCACTCCTTGGACAAGGCTGCTCACAAAAAGAGGCCACTCTGGAGGAAGCCTCTTTCTTGACGATGCTGCCTCCCACAGGGCTGCTCACTGAGGAAGCCTCTTTCCAGATGAAGCCGCTCCCTGGAATGGCGCAGCTCCAGCGAGGCTGCGGCTCAGGGTATCAAGGCCGATCCTGGCAGCGAGGCCGTTTGCAGCGAGGTTGCTGGCGTCTAGGCCGTTCCCCGCTGTGTGTCAGCAGGGCCGCTGGTCTGGGGACGGCTGGCGTCAGGACCGTTGGCGGCTCGGCTGCTGCTGGAGTGCTGGGACCGCTGGCGTGCTGGGACAGCTGGCGTTGGGACCGCTGGCGTCGGGACCGCTGGCGTCTCTGCTGCTGCTGGAGTGCTGGGACCACTGGCGTGCTGGGACAACTGGCGTCAGGACCACTGGCGTCTGGACCGCTGGCGTCTCGGCTGCTGCTGGAGTGCTGGTGGCTCCGCTGCTCCCCGCGGTGCTGCTGCTGGAGCCGCGGTGTCGGCGGGGCTGCGGGCGTAGGAGCTGCCGGTGGCTGGGATCCGCTGGTGGCTTGGGTGCGATGGCGGCTCGGCTGCAGGTGGCTCCGCTGCCATAGCCACGGTGTGGGCGGGGCTGCAGGCGTTGGAGCTGCCGGCGGCTCGGGGCCACTGGTGGCTCGTCTAGCTCTGACAAGAGCTGTCACACTCTCACAGCTCTTACAAGAGCTGTTACAGCTCCTACAGCTCTTAACAAGAGCTGCTACAGCTCCTATAGCTCTTACAAGAGCTGTCACAGCTCTCTTTCTTCTGCTCCTGCCGACTCTTCTCTCTGCTGCTCCCGCCGCTCCCCTCTCTGCTGCTCCCGCCGACTCTGCTGCTGCTGCTTCTTCCTTCTTCTTCTTCTGACAGCTCTCCTTCTCCCTTTTGCCAGCCTCGCAGACCAACCTTTATGGGGGTGGTTGAGCCCTGCCCCTACACAGGTAGCCAATTGAATCCTAATTCACCCAGTGGATATACCCATGCCACACTGATTGGACGTCTTCACCCGGCCTGCCCCACCCCTACTTCCGGGGTCCACAAGCTAGTTACTCTGGGAGGGGCAGGCCCTTATAATATCATGTTGATTGATTTGTAAATATTGAACCATCCTTAAATCCTTGGAACCAATCCCATTTGATTGTGGTGAATGGTTTTTTATAATGTACTGTTGGATTTGGCTTAGTAATATTATCTTCAGAATTTTTCCATCTGTGTTCATTAGAGTTATCAACCTGTACTCTTTTTTGTGGTGTATTTATCTTGTTTTGGCTTCAGGGTAATGCTGGCCTCATAGAATGAATTTGGAAGCTTTCCTTCCTCTTAAATATTTGGAAAAGTTTGAGAAGAATAGGTATTAATCTTTAAGTGTTGGTAGAATTCACCTGTGAAGCCATGTAATCCTGGACTTCTGTTTATTGGAGGAGTTCTTTGATTACTTATTTAATTTCTTTGTTGGTAATCTGTTCAGATTTTCTATTTCTTCCTGATTCAGTTTTGGGAGATTATATGTTTATATATATTTATTAATTTCTTCTAGGTTGTCCAGTTTGTTGGCATATAATTTTTCATAATGTTCTCTTATAATTCTTTGTATTTCTCTGGGATTGGTTATTTTTGTTCTTTCATTTCTGATCTTGTTTGAGTCCTCTCTTATTTGATGAATCTAGCTAAATATTTATCTGTTTTGTTGATCTTTTCAGAGAACCAGTTCGTGGTTTCATTGATGTGTTCTGTTGTGTTTTTTGTTTCTGTTTTGTTTATTTCTGCTTTAATGTTTATTATTTCCTTCCTTCCTTTTGGTTTTGGGTTTTGTTTGTTATTCTTTTTCTAACTCCTTTAGGTGTAAGGTTAGGTTGTTTGAGATTTTTCTTGGTTTCTGAGGAAGGCTTCTACTGCCACATCCCTCTTAGAACAGCTTTTGCTGCCTCCCCAGGAGTTTATATTGTTGTGTTTTCATTTTCTTTTGTTTCCATTTATATTTTTATTTCTTCTTTGATTTCTCATTTAACCCATTCATTGTGTTATAGCATGTTGTTTATCCTCCATGTATCTGTGTTCTTTCCAGATTTTTTCTTGTGGCTGATTTCTAGTTTCACAGTGCATGGTATGACTTCCATTTTTTTTCAGTTTGTTGATATTTGTTTTGCGGTCTAATATGTGATCTGTTCTGGAGGATGTACCATATGTACTTGAAAAGAATGCGTTCTGGTGTTTCAGGATTGTTCTGAATATATCTGTTAAGTCCAACTCCTGCAGTGTGTCCTTCAAAGCCACTATTTCCCTTTTGATTTTGTTTGAATAATCTGCCCATCGTTGTAAGTGGGATGGTAAATCCCCCCATTAGTTAATTAGTTAATTAATTCCTTTATGTTTGTTACTAGCTGCTTTATGTATTTGGGTCCTTCCATGTTGGTTTCGTGAATATTTACTTACAATTATTATATTTTCTTGTTGGATTGTTTCCTTTATGATTATGTAGTGTTCTTTTTTGTTTTCTGTCTCTTGTTAGTCTTTGTTTTAAAGCCTATTTTGTCAGAAGTGCTGCTAGTCCAGCTGTATTTCACATTTATTTGCATGATGAATGCTTTCCCATCCCTTCACTTTCAGTCTGAATGTGTCACTGGGTAGGAAATGAGTTTCTTGTAGGGAGCAAAAAGATGGGTTTTGGATTTTTTTTTTAATTCATTTTATCACCCTGTGACTTTTTGTTGGAGCACTTAGTTCTTTTACATTCAACGTAATTATTGATAGGTATGTGTTTATTGCCATTTTGTTATTCATTTTATGATTGTTTTTGTAGTTCTCTGTTCCTTTGCTCTCTTCTGTCATGGTTAGTTGGCTTTCTTTAGTAATATATATGGATTCCTTTTTATTTTTATGTATATCTATTACTGGTTTTTAATTTGTGGTTACCATTCTGTTTGTATAGATCATCTTATACAGATAGCAGTCTATAAGTTGGTGATCCTGTAAGGTTGAATTCAATGTTTACACCTTTACCCCCTTAAGTTTTAAGTATATGGTATCATACTTTACATCCTTTTACTTTGTGCTTCTCTTGACTGATTTTTATAGGGATACTTAATTTTATTGCTTTTGTTCTTCCTATTTTTCTTACTCCTGCTTGTGGTCTTTCTCTTCCACTCAAGAGTCCCCGGTAACATTTCTTGTAGGGCTGGTTTAGCAGTCATGAATTCTTTTAACTTTTGCTTGTCTGAGAAACTCTTTATCTCTTCTTCTGTTCTGAATGATAGCCTTGCTGGATAGAGTCTTCTTGGCTCTAGAGTTTTTCCTTTTAGTACCTTGAATATATCATGTCACTCTTGTAAGGCTTGTCAAGTTTTTGCTGAAGAAAATTAGCTGATAGTCTTATGGAGTTTCCCTTATGTGGAAGTGTTTTCTTTTGCTGCTTTTGAAATTGACTTTATCACCACTGCTTTTTGCCATTTTCATTACTACATGTCTTCGTGTGGACCTCTTTTGTTGATTTTTTTGGGGAGACCCTTTATGCCTTCATCTTGATTTCCATTTCTCCAGATTCATAAAGTTTTCAGCTATTATTTTTTCAAATTTTCTGCTTTCTTTTCTCTCTCTTCTCAGATCCCAATAATACAAATGTTTTTAACACTTGATGATGTTACTGAATTCCAAAATGTGTTTTCAGTTTTTATTTTTTTTCTCTCCTGTTTAGTTTAAATACTTTCCATTACTCTGTTCTTCTGTTGATCTGTTTTTCTCCTTTCTGTATTAACATATAATGTAGTATTTGTTTCAGGGGTTGTTTTTCTGCTTCTTATAGTCTGCTGTTTATTCCCTGTAGTATATTTTTACTTTCATTTATTGAGTTCTTCATTTCTCATTGGTTCTTTTTTATGTCTTTGATCCCTTTTTTAAAGATTTATTTATTTATTTTAGAAGGTGCATGCATGAGCACAGTGGGGAGGAGCAGAGGGAGAGGGAGAATCTCAGGCAGACACCTGACTGAGCACAGAGCCCGGTGAGGGGCTTGATTCCATGACCCTGCAATCATGATCTGAGCTGAAATCGAGTGTCAGATGCTCGACTGACTCCACCCAGGCTCCCCATTTTCTATCCCTTTGTTAAGGGTTTCACAGAGGTCCTCCACTCTTCTCATGTCTGGTACATATCTTTATGACCATTATGTTAAATTCTTTATCATGCATTTTACATGTATCTGTTTCATTTAGCTTTCTTTGCAATGATTTTGTCCTCTTCCATTTGGGACATAGTCCTCTGTCTCCTCATTTTGCATAATTCTTTGTGTCTATTTCTGTTAGGACAGTCAGCTACTTCTCTTGAAAGTAGTGCCTTATCTAGAAGAGCTTCTGTGGTGCTCTGTGGTGTAATGTCCCTTGAGAAAAGACATTAGCCATTTGTAATGGCTTTCTCTGCCTCTTATGGGTAGGGTTTGGTCCCTGTGTTGTTGGGCCAGTCTTGGGCCCCTTTGGGCTTGAGTTGAGTCAGACCATGTGTTTGCTAAAGATCCAGTAGCACCAAACTGCTGGGTAGTTTCCCTGTGTTGTCCCTTGAGAAGCTTTCATTGGTGGTTGGAGCCTGCAGTAAATAAATTTAAGAAGAATGAAATTGTATCAAACATCTTGCAAATCAAACATCTTACTGCATTGTGCAGTAAGAGCAGCTTTTTGCCCCTAGCTCATGGCTGGGGCTGTAGTTGGAGTGTTGGGTATGCTTATTTTCCCCTCTGCCCAAGGTAGAAGTCACTTTGGAGTTGAGCTGGGCCCTGTCTGGTCTACTCACACCTTGCTAGACTTGTGGCACTGCTTTGGATGGGCCCTGGTATGTCTGAGGAGAATACAGGGGTGGGGCTTGCTGTTTGCTTGTTAGTTAGTAGGTGTTGGCCCTGTGCTTGTTCCTGCAGTTGTTCACATATCCAGGCTGCGGGCAGGGGAGGGAAATGGTGCCTTCCAGCTTGTTTTTGGAGAAGTCTCTCAGTGATCCTTGCCCTGCCAGCACAGGCTCTGAAATTAGTAAATAAATATTCTCATATATCCCCGGCCTTTATCAAACTGCTGCTTCTATACTATATCTTCACAGAGGGCTCTTTGTTATGTGGTCTTTTTAAGGGCAGGGATCTAGTTTCTTATAGCCTTCAATGCTCTCCCAGAACCCAGCCTGCTGATTTTTAAAGTTCCTGGTATGAAACCCTGTTAACTGTAAGAATTTGCAAAATTATGCCCCTCTGGTTTTTCAGTGTTTCAGGTATTCATTTTCCCCATGGGGGTTCCCTTTGCCTGGGGTAAGGGTCTATTTCTTTCCCCTTTCTGTGCCCACACCCTCTCTCCTCCTTTGGACAGTCCTCCAAGTTCCTTTAGTTCCACTTCTCTGCCCTACCTACCCTCTTCAATATGGCCCCTTCTCTGCATTTATCTGAAGAATGTTCTGCCCAGTCTTTAAGTCATTTTCTAGGTTATTCACACTGATAAATGGGTTATATCTGTGAAATGAGGTGAGCTTAGGATCTTCTTCCTTTGCCACTTTCCCAGGAAGTTCCTCTTGAATTTTTGATGATGGGCATGAGGTAGTATCTCATAGTGGTTTTGGTTTGCATTTCCCTAATGGTTAGTGATACTAAGCTTTTTTGTATGTGCCTATTGCCCATCTGTATGTCTTTGGTAAATGTTCAGGTATTCTGACCATTTTTTAGTTAAGTTGCTATTTTTGTGTTGATTTGTATGAGTTCTTTGGATATTTTGGATATTACCCCCTTATTGGATATACTTTTGTAAATGTCTTCTTTTTCAATAGATTACCTTTTTATTTTGTTGATGATTTACTTCACTGTGTATAAGCTTTTTAATCTAATGTAGATCCATTTGTTTATTTGATTTTGCTGCTGCTGTCACCTTTGGAATCAGATCTAAAAAGCATATTGTCAAGACTGAAGTCAAAGAAATTACTGTCTACATTGTTGTTTAATCTCCATATATTCGTGACTTTTTTCCAGGTTTCTTCTTGTAATTGACTTCTAGTTTCATAACATTGTGGCTGGAAAAGATGTTTGATACAATTTCAGTCTTCATAAATTTATTGAGACTTGTTTTGTGGCTTAACATGTAATCTGTTTTGGGGAACATTCCATATGCTCTTGAGAAGAATGTGTATTCTGCTGCTTTGGGAATGAATGAATGTTCTGTATATGTCAATTAAGTCCACCTAGTCTAATGTGTCAGTCAAGGCCAGTGTTTCCTTATTGATTTTCTGTGTGGATGATCTACCCATTGATGTATGTGGAGTGCTAGTCCCTCACTATTATTGTGTTGTTGCCATTTTTTCCTTTAGGTCTGCTAATATTTGCTTTATATATTTTGGTGCTCCTCTGTTGGGTGCATATGTAATTATAAATGTTCTATCTTCTTGCTAGATTGACACCTTTATCATTTCTTTTATTACATTATTTGTTTTAGTCTATTTTTGTGTGATAGAAGTACAGATATAGCAGCTTTTTGTTTCCATTTGCATGGAATATACTTTATCAATTTACTTCCAGTCTTTGTCCTATAAGAAGTGAGTTTCTTGTAGGCAGCATATAGATGGTCTTGTGTTTTGCCTTGTTGTTTTTTAAAAAAGATCTTATTTATTTGAGACAATAGAGCATGAAGGGGGCAGAGGGAGTGGGAGAAGCAGACTCCCTGCTGAGCAGGAGCCAGATGCAGGGTTCAATTCCAGGACCCTTAGGTCATGACCTGAGCTGAAGGCAGATGCTTAACTGACTGAGCCATCCAGGTGCCCCTAGATGGTCTTATGTTTTTATCCATTCATCCTCTCTGTCTTTTGTTAGGAGAATTTAGTCCATTTGTATTTAAAGTAATTATTGATTAGTAAGTAGTTATTGCTTACTAGTATGTACATATTGAGAAGCACTGGACTTGTGAGACCCCTTTCCTTTGTGTGTCCCAGCACCAGGGTAGGGTTGTGGCAAGACTGTGTCTGTCTCTGCCTTTCCTGCCATCTGGTTGTGGCTTTTTTTATTCTTTGTTGTGGTTTCTGTTCATCTTGTTTTCAAATATATTTCAGAGGGAAATCATACATATGTAGTTGAAGGTTTGGTGTGTCTGTGGGAAGAGGTGAATTGAGGATCCTCCTTTGTCACCATCTTGCAGGTGTCCTCTCCCTTCTATTATTTAGCTAAAGAAAGAAAACAGTGCTCTCCTATGGGGATGAGAAAAAACGTATATCAGATATTAAAGGGTTAAGTGTTGCCCTAGTTTTCTCCTTTCCATATTCTCCCACTATAAAGAGATACCATGATGTCTGTGGCACCAATTTATAAGTGAAAGTGATTTTAATGTGCTTAACCTAATCTAGCTTTCAACATGTTGTTTGCTATTAGAGATGGTGTGATATAATAATAATAGCTCCCATTTATGAAATATTTGCTGGGTACTGTGTTAGGTGGTTTACGAATATTAAGTTTTTAAATTTTTACTACAATTCTCTAAAATTTCTCTAAAATATACTTCTCTAGGAGAAATATAATTTTTCCCCTTTTGCAGATGAGGAAACAAATTAAGAGAATTGAAGTAACTTTTCCAATGTCGCATGTCTATTAGGGGAAGAACCAGGATTTAAACCCAGGTCCTTTTGATAGCAAAGCCTGTGCTCTTCCTCTGAGATAAGCTGTAGGGTTGGAAAACAGCTTATCTGTTTGGACACAAATTGGACACAAATACTGGACTCGATGGCCAAGAGACCTGATTCAAATTGTGACTCTATCAGTGATTAGTTATGTGATTTAAGTTGTTTTCCTCAAGTCTAAAATGTGGCTAGTATATGACTTACCTTGAAGAGTTACTGCAAAAGCCCAGTAGGATACATGGGGGTGGGTAAAAGAAAATAAATTTGTCTTTTCATCATGTAGAGATTAAAATTAATCGGGGATAAAATGGAGTTGCCCAGTAAGCTGATGACTCATTTGTACTTTCGGACCCAAAATAGCTGTGAGTTTGGAGCTTACCAGAAGTGCTCAGATTGGAGATAGCAATTTGTAAGTCATCAGCAGAGAAGCGATAATTGAGTCAGTAAGGATAGATGAGATCACAGAGAAAAACAAGAATTGAGGGCAATCTGTGTATAATACTTACTCATCTACCTGGTTTGGTTGTGTAAAAATGTACTTGAGTGGGTGGTCTTATGTCAGTGGCTAATAACTGTCAACATAGGGAGGTCTCTCTCCAGCCCTAATTACTCAGCCTGGGAGTATTTCATTCTGGAAGATTGATCTGACTGCCAGAGCAACTTAATGTAGCCTCATGGGATCATTTTAAAACCATATAAGGGCCTGATCATCCTCTCTAACATTAGAATTACATCTGCATACTATACCAAGGAGGCCCACCTGCCTTGATCTTGGAATGGGTGGATGGTGAAAGGAACTTGGCTGGCTTGTGTATCAGGTATGTGGAGGTTTAGTAAAGGAGAATTTGTGTGGGGAGTAAATCCAATATATTCCCTAGTCTGTTCAGTTATTTGTCAACTAGGAAAGTAGAAACATGTCATGATTCTTTATAGTATTCCAATCAAATTGAAATAGAATAATTCCCTTAATGCGTATGGTATATTTATATTCTTTAATAGCTGGCAAGTCAATAGTAGTAGACATGCCACACTGTTATTTTCCCACTTTTATCATATACAGAAAAGTATTTGCACTGAATAGTCCCTCCTGCTCTGAGATTAGAGTAGATGTAGTCATGAAATTATTTTCCCATTTTCATTATCCAGATGAATTGGAGAAGCAAAATAAAAATTAGACTTCATTCTGTCTAATGTCTGTAAACAGATTCCATTGCCTTTATTTATAGTAAGTTAGATTTTGGGTTTTGTTATATGCTTATGTTTATAATTTTAAATATTACAATCTTATAGATTATAGAAGACCGTCTTTATAATGGAAAGAGCTTAGACTTTGGGGCCTGATATGGCCTGGGCTTAAATCCAGGCCATTTCCTATTCTGAGTGACTTAAATAAACAAGATCCCCAACTTCTTGTTTGTTTTTGTTTTTTTCCTAATTGTAAAATGGGGATATTTTTAGCACCAGTCTCTTGGGATTCTTGTGAACATTAAGTGGTAATGAATGGAAAATGGCAAGCGCTATAATATGTATTATCCTATTTTTATCCTTGTCATTAATGTGTTAAGGTAGCATTTCTCAAAATATGTTTTGTTGAAATCCACTCCCTTCAAATGCTTTTTTTAGAAGAAATGTTCATTGCTTGACTAATTTTTTTCCTATTGGTGAGAACAGACATAAACACCAAGAATTTAATAAAAAGGCTCTAATTAATAGGTTTAATACTCAGTCTTCTCATACAGCTCATAATGGTGCTGAGAAGCTCTGTCATAAACCATTTTTTTTGGTGGTTTAAGTTAAAAACCTAGCATTTTCCAAATTTATTTTGTCATTGTACTTTTTCCCCCCCTTGGAACACTTACTAATAGTCCATGTTATTAATGGGATACATTTTGGAAAAGGTGAATTTAGTAATCAGGCCCAGGTGCCATTTTTTTTTTATTTGAGTCTAGTTGAAACACTAAATTAGTTTCAGGTATACGGTTTGACGGTTTTTGACAAGTTTATACATTACGCTATGTTTACCACAAGTATTTGAAGTGTTTGGCTTCATTGAACCACAGGTACACTATAATATCCTATGGACTAAATAATCCTAGCCAGTTTAGAATTTGGGATTATGTTCCAATGGATAGGATTAGGGTTTAGCAGAACTGAGTTTTAATTGCACTTCTACCAGTTGCAGTTGTGTGGCCCTGAACTAGTGACTTAATTTCTACATAGACCGTCTCAGTGTCTTCATCTGTAAAATAATACCGTACCTGCTTTACAAGATTGCTGGAAAAGTCCGTGAGAAAATAGTTGTGAAAACAGTTTTAAAAACAAAAAATTAAAAATGCTGTCATTGGAAGGGGTGGAATTACTACTATATAAGGAAATGGGATTAGGAGCAGTGATTATAGAATAGGGAAGGCCTCGAGGTTGATCTGTGGTGCTTCCCTTTTTAACTCCTATGTTCTTTAATAATTAAAACAATTCCTAGATCTGTGTGCCTGAATATTTGTAGCTCTGTCTTTTGTTAATCTTCTTGTCCTTGCTTACAGAAGCCATTTCCCTGTAAGGATGCAGTTTAGCATCATGTAGCTATGGGTGTTGCTGAATGTTCAACACTGAATTGTAATTATGACACACAATGGAAAAGAACATTGTTAGGATTTAATAAATAGGCTCTAATTAATAGGTTTACTACTCAGCCTTTTCATATAGCTCACCTTTCTTTATGTATACCCATAATGTATTTCTTTTTGTTAGTAGACATGAAACAAAATGATGTTGCTTTAATATTAAATATTATGTAAAGGATGAGAAATCTCTTGTTATTATTTTAATGCTATCTTTTTCTGTTTTATTGGTTGGTGTTAATGGAGATAATTGTGTAACCATTTCCTTTCTGCATCTGGAAAAACTTAGGCAGTATTCTAAGTAAGCTTTGTAAAACTTTAGAAAGATTAAAACCATGTTTTCTACAGTTTTAAGGTCAACATTTCACACAGTGGAGAGCTATACATCAGTGTTGTGATTATTGGGCTTTTTTTATCTTTGAAAATAAAAATGTCCATTTGTGATTTTTACTGTTTTAGCTGAAAATTTTAGGTCACTTAACTGTCATGAAACTTTAGAGGACTTTAGACATTAGTTTTATTTTTTTTTAAGATTTATTTATTTGTGAGAGAGCACGCGTGTATAAATGGTCGGGAGGGGTAGAAGGGGAGGGAGACAAGCATACTTCCCCACCAAGCACAGAGCCAGATTTGGAACTCGATCCCAGGTAGATCATGATCTGAGCCAAAATCAAGAGTTGGCCACATAACCGACTGAGCCACCTAGCCACCCTACACATTAGTTTTATATTTGCTGTTTAAATACAATGAACAGTCTTTTTCTAGTTCCACAAAGAAACTTTAGTTTTAAGGAACTCTTTTTACCATATAAAATAGCATTCCCTGGCATTAGAGATACACATCATACTTCATCATAAACTACTTTTTCTTTGGGCATCTGGGTGGCTCAGTGGGTTGGGCCTCTGCCTTCAGCTCGGGTCATGATTTCGGGGTCCTGGGATCGCGTCCCGCCTCGGGCTCTCTGCTTGGTGGAGAGCCTGCTTCCTCCTCTCTCTCTCTGCCTGCCTCTCTGCCTACTTGTGATATCTCTCTCTCTCTCTCTCTGTCAAATAAATAAATAAATCTTAAAAAAAAAAACCAACTACTTTTTCCTTTATTTGATGTACAGAGGCAGTTGTGACACAAAATTGGCAGAAAATCTTCCATTCCCCTTTTTTCTTTTTTTTCTTTTTTTTTTTTTTAATGTCAGGAGGTTCTCACTTTGTCCTTAAAATAAATTGTATCTATGGAGTTTTAAAAATAATAACCAGGGACGCCTGGGTGGCTCAGTTGGTTGGACGACTGACTGCCTTCCGCTCAGTTCATGATCCTGGAGTCCCAGGATCGAGTCCCACATCAGGCTCCCAGCTCCACGGGGAGTCTGCTTCTCTCTCTGACCTTCTCACTCATGCTCTCTCTCACTGTCTCTCTCTCAAATAAATAAATAAAAAATCTTTAAAAAAAATAATAACCATAACCTAGCTTTGTTATTCCCTGCAGAAACACTTCTAAAGAGAGTAGAAATAATATTTTATAACTTGAATTTGTCATAGTTCTGAAGCTGTATTTTTAAAGATAAAATTTAAGAAAATATTTGGTGAACTTTAATTTTTACTATTTCATTGGAATAATTTTCCTAGGGAGCATATTAGAATGTTACATTGATTTTTTTCATTTTCTTTTTGCCATATTGATTTTGATACCTAAAGTCTTTTGTTTTCTCTCTAAGGGGTATTACAAACCATACTTAGAACTTTACAAATACCAAAATGAACTTAACAAAAATCTGTGTTGGTTTTATAATGAGTTTATTAATAATTATGTTACCCTCTTTTGTCAGAAGTACCACAGTAATGAAAACCATGTTTCACCTTTTATGTACATTGGATCAGATCACCAGCTGCTAAGGTTAAGAGCATATCAACAGGAAAAGTTGAAAATGTGAGCTGCATGGAAGAATACTAGAACCAGTTAGCTCTCAGAAAACATGACCAAATATAGGGGAAAAAAGATTTTGACCATGAACTGACCTTAGGTCATTTAATAATGGAAAGAAACAGCAAGATGGTTTTCTTTTAGACTATTTTTAGGCTTTTGATAATAGCAGAAAGTACTGTGGAAATTGGCACATCTTGGTCCATGTTTGAAAACTCAGGTTACTTTTTTTCCTGACAATTTATTATAATTTTCGGACAGAAAATTTGAAAAAATTGTACTATGAATATCTATGACTACCTAGATTCTCCTATTAACATTTCACTGTATTTGCTTTATTATATCACTGCCCATGTATTCATTTTTCTTTCCATTTATTATTCTGTCTTTTGTATATTTCAAAGTAAGTTGTACACAGTCAAGTACCTTCAGTCTGGAACACTTCAGCATTGATATTATTAAGTTCAATATTTATGGGTCTTTTTCTTTTAGGTAAAATTACATGCAATGAAAACACAGATCTTAAGTATGCCATTTAGTAAGTTTTGGGAAATGCATACACATGTAATTAAGAATCTTACTGAAATAAAATGGTCTTTGCTCTAGAAAGTTCTCTCATGCCTCATCCAAGTCAAGTCCTGCACTTACTCCCACCCAGTCACTCTTGGGATATTTTTTATTATAATTAACTTGTTCTAGAATGTCATATAGATGGAATCATTCAGAATGTCCTCTTTTTGGGTAAAAGCTTCTTTCACTTAGCTGTGAGATTCATCTCTGTTGTTACCAGTATTCATTTTTGTTGGCGAATAGTATCAATCCTATAGATATACCTCAGCTTATTTATCCATTCACCCATTGATGGATATCTGAATTCTGATCAGTTCAGAGCTATTAAAAAAGCTAGGGCGCCTGGGTGGCTCAGTGGTTTAAAGCCATTGCCTTCGGCTAAGGTTGTGATCTCAGGGTCCTGGGATGGAGCCCTGCGTCGGACACTCTGCTCAGCAGGGAGTCTGCTTCGTGGGCTCCCACCGCCTGCCTCTCTGCCTATTTGTGATCTCTGTCTGTCAAATAAATAAAATCATTAAAAAGAAAATAACAAAGCTACTATGAAAAAGCTTGTGTAAGTATTTTGTGAACATATACTTTCCTGGTTTGTAAATACCTAGGAATGGAGTTACTGGATCATAGGGTAGATACATGTTTAGTTTTTTTCTGAAATTGCCAGTTTTCCAAAGTATTTTTACCATTTTACACTCCCACCAAAAGGTATGAGTATTCTGGCCATCCACACCAACACCTGGTATTGTCAGCCTTTTAATTTTAACTGTTCTGGTGGATGTGTAGTAGTATTTCATTACTTTCATTTTTAATGTTTTTTTTTAAAGATTTTATTTATTTATTTGACAGATAGAGATCACAAGTAGGCAGAGAGGCAGGCAGAGAGAGAGAGGAGGAAGCAGGCTCCCTGCTGAGCAGGGAGCCCGATGCATGGCTCGATCCCAGCACTCTGGGATCATGACCTGAGCCGAAGGCAGGGGCTTTAACCCACTGAGCCACCCAGGCGCCCTTTTTAATGCTTTTTTTAAATGTGTACTTATCTCCCATCCTAGTACTAACCTGACCCAACCCTGCTTAGCTTCCCGGATCACAGACTGGGCGTGTTCAGGGTGGTATGGCCATAGACTAATGTGTACTTATCTAATGACTAATGATGTTGAGCACCTTGTTAATGTGCTCATTAATCACATCTATCTTCCTTTATGAAACGTCTGTTCAAGCCCTTTGCCCATTTTAAAATTTGAATATTTGTCATATTTTTAAGTTGAAAAAGATCTTTAAATATCCTGGATACCAGTCTTTTTGTCAGATATGTTTTATGACTATTTTCTTCTAGTTTGTGGCTAGCCCATTCATTTTTTATGATGTATTTAGTGTAGAACTTTTTCATTTTCATGAATTCCACTTTACTAGTAGTTTTATTGCTGTGTGTTATCTAAGAAACCTTTGTGTATCCTAGTGTCAGATTTCTAATGTATATTTATTACTTATAAATTGATGTATCCAATAAATTGACTTCAATCTTAAAATTTTTACCCAACGGTCAGAGCTTCTTATTTATGACTATAAGGTGGCTTAAAAGAAATCTAAATATCTTAACAAAAATTATAAAGACAGTTGTTTTATTTTTTTTAACATCACTGGATGTTTTCTGGTTTGTTGAGTGTTATATTTAGAGAGTGGGAAGGGATGGCAGAAGTGTATATTATTCTCAGGCAAGGGAGAAGAGGGTATAAATTTCTACGGGAAATACCACTAGTTATAACGCTCCTCTGTCTTCACTCCTCCCTCTTCTGTATACTGGCTGTTGCCCACCTTCTCCTTCCACTGTTTTCTCTGACCCAGGGGATCAGAGCTTCTATGTTTCCTGATCCCAACATGTTAGCAAGGGTGGCCATCTAGAATTGTTAATATAAGTGAAAATCTACCTAAATTTTAAAGCCATTAGAGATTTTGAATGGTGAATGAATTTGCATTATCTTCAAGAGATCAGATTATAACTAAAGCAGTAATCTGTATTAATAGACCTATTTTCACAGATACTCAGCTTAACCATTTTTTCTATTAGAGCAAAAACAGTGATTATTGGTAAAATACTTGAACCTTAAGTCTGACTGTTCTGCAGGCCTGTCAACATTTGTTTGAGGAGAAATATATCAGAAGACTGAGGGGATCTCCAGTAGCACTATGTATGAGTGATTTTGGATATTAAAGGTTTTCGTTTTCATGTCATTTTAAAAAGAGCTTTTATAGATTTTATTTCATTAGAGAAAAATACAGAGAAGGAAAACTGAAAACAAAAAACAGAACCAAGAATCTTTCCCACCCCAGAACCAGATGTTGTAGGTAGAACTGAGTGTACTTTGGGGCTCATAATACAAAGAATAAATGTGAAGAATTTTATAAGAACTGGGAAGCCCCAGTACAGATATGTAGTACTGAATTAGAGAATTCTGGTTGCCACAAGTCTCTTACTTAAGGAAGTTAATAAGAACTCCAATGTCTACAAGGTTTACCTGATCCTAGTTAGGAGACCTCTGGGTCCTCTAAAACAGAATGATGTTCTTCAGAGGATTATAGAATGAAGAATAATAGTTCACCCAGTTATTAGTGGGGATATTGTTCTTGTTTTACTTACTACAAAAGTGAATAACTGTGTCCCAGAAGCTACTTTTATTTTCGGCCCTGAAGGCTAAGAATAACACAGGGCCACTACCTCTAGAGTAGCCATTTGTGTGTGTGTGAGAGTGTGTATGTTGGCATGAGTTATGGGTTTGGTGGTGGTGGGGACAGTGGATATTTAGTTTTTTACAGAAAACTTAATAATTTTTTCCATTGGCTTTCCTTGAGATCTACCAAGGTTTTCTCCCCAGCCATTTTGTTTTAACCCAGGAGTCAAATTTTGCTTATATTCCGTGCTCAATGCCCATATCAAGCTGTTCACAATCACATGATCAGTGGCATTTGATCAGTGGCGAAAGCTCTAAGGAGACCGAAGAGATTTTTTTCCTTATACAATGGAAAGTTAACTTTGGGTTTGGAGAGGCCAACTTTTATTTCAGCCTAGTATTTCCAGCATCCCAATTATGTTTTGAACTCTGAGGTGGCAATACTGAAATGATTTGAAGGGTACGGGGTGGTTTGCTGATGGAGATCAGTGGCTTAATTTTTATACCCTTTTCTTCACTCTTATTTTTTTATTGTTACAGAAGAAGCTACTATGGAGGAAACTGGGCCAGTTTCAGCTTTTCAGGAATACTGTCCTGGCTAAAGGAATACCAGGTAACCTTTTTAGTTGATTTTTAATCTACTAGGTTGTATTTGGTATCACATAATAACCCTACATTGAATAAAACCCTAAGCTTCTGTAATATAGGATTGATGCCTCATTTTTATTTATTTTTTTAAGAAAAATTATGTAGTCATCTTTATAGTTAATGTTCTTCAAATGCTTTCAAAATATAGATACTGCTTTTTAAATATACTTAGATATGTTGGCTGAAGAGTACATCATATATACTTGATACCATTTTCTCATTACATTCCCAAATGTAAGGCAAGATTTTTTTTCTCCAAAATAGCCTTTCAGAAAAAAAGTTTCAGTCCTTCTAAAATCTCACATATTACTAGTTGCTCTTTCAGTAGTATATTTTGAGAAAAAACCCCAACTATTCAGGGGAAAATACATTACTTTGAAATGGTCTGAGTCATTGGTAGTTTGTGTATTTATAGAAGTCACCTGACAGAATCAGTAAAAACAAAAAGCAAGGAAAAATTTAATATGAATTTGGTAAGTTTTTGGATCTCCCTACTACAACTATTGGATATCATTGTAAGGAAGTTTTTTAGAGGACCTGTACAGCATAGTAATATGGGGAGTAGGTTATGTCATGGAGTTCACGGATTTTTATGACAGATTAAAAAAATTGTCCCAATTTTATGTGAATGGTACATGTGGATTGAAATGAATTTCCTATTGAGAGCATCATACATGAAATCAAAAATTGCTATATCTCAAGAGTTTAGACAGTTGGGAAAGGAGTATGATATATTCTAGAAAATTGTATTCAGTTAGCTCAAAATAATATAGCTAAGACTATTAAACACTTACCATGTGCCAAGCACCACTATAAGCATTGTAGTTGTACTAATTAATTGATGGAAGGTGACTTAAAAGGTTCTTCTAGTCATGACAAAGACATTTTATGTATGTGCCTTAAATATTCATGTATTTGTGTTGATCAGAAACCCTATTTTGAACCTTATTCTTAGGAAGTATGTGTAAGGTTTATCTTAGTGTATTTAGCACTTCCATGAGAAAATTTAGTCTAGATGCTCACAACAAAGACAACAAATATACCTTGGTTGTCTGAATGGAAAACTTCTGATGAGTAAAGGGAATTTTATAAAATAAATTTTGATAATAGGTTAAATCTATTAAAAATATTAATATTAAAATATTAAAATATTTAAAATATTGAATATTTTTGAAAAATATTTTTTAAGTTCTTCTACTCCAGCATCCTCTTTCACCATATCCTTTCCCCTTCACTCTTTGCTGATCCACAGTCTTGTCTTCAGGTTGGTAACCCCATGTCTACACATTCAGAGTTCTGTATTTCAGAACTCCTTTTCTACCTATGTTGGTATGTTTAACATAATCTAATAATTACACTTAGTAAGAAGAGATGTCTACCCTATTTTGCTACAGTTTAAAATGTTAAATTCAGGAGAAAAAGCCCTTTTTTAAGATTTATTTAAGAGAGAGAGAGTGTGCATGAGCTGGGGGAGGGGCAGAGGGAGAGAGAGTGGGGAAGAAGACTCCCTGCTGAGCACAGAGCTTAACTGGAGTTTCATCCCAGGACCCTGAGATAATGACCTGAGCTAAAACCAAGAGTCAGATGCTTAACTGACTAAGCCACCCAGGTGCCCTGAGAAAAAAAGCCTTTTAAAATAATTACTGTCCTACTTTATGAAATCTGTAAGTTTAGAAATTTGTTGAAGTGAATTTACTTAAAACAAAGAATATTGTAGTTATACTTCACTACTTTTTGTTTCACTACTAGTTTTTTGAAAACATATATTCAAAAAATTTTTTCTCTGAGAAATGTGTACCAAATACTTTAAAATTTTAAACAGATTAAAAATTGATCCTTGACATTTGGAAAAGGCATATCTTGACATTTCCAGAAATCCCCTGTATTCAAATACTGCTGTATATATAATTTATCTCCATAAAATGTAATTAGGAATTGTTAAAATTTTTGAAGGGCCACTTTCCACCCTTATAAGTTTACATATGTTATCATGCATTATTGTTTTTATTGTCTTTCTGAAAATAGAATATTTAGAGGTTGGTTATTATACAGTCCTCAGTTATAGTGGGCTGA
The DNA here is from genome assembly GCF_002288905.1 of Enhydra lutris kenyoni. Taxonomy (NCBI): domain Eukaryota; kingdom Metazoa; phylum Chordata; class Mammalia; order Carnivora; family Mustelidae; genus Enhydra; species Enhydra lutris. The sequence continues at coordinate 431,639 of NW_019154186.1, read as the reverse complement.
ATACTTTTCAAATATACTTTTACATATAATCAAAATTTGACATGGCTAGTGACTAACCTTCAAAGACCTAAAAGTAGAAGGAAGTAATTGTGAGCCTGCGTTTGGATAACAAAATGCAAAAACTTTATTAATAACAAGTAATATGTATACCAGACACACTTGATTTTCAGCAGAAAGAGGGTTAGTTGTCCTAGTTCTTAAATAATATCAAAACAGGCACATCCAGTGACTGCATCAAACTGTTAGATATCCTGCTAGAAAGGTGTAAACCAGAGCTAGCATTTGATAGGGTAGGATTTTGCACAAATTTCTTCTCTTTCCTTTGAAGATGGCACACTATGCTGGAGTCACTTCAGAATTTTGATGGCATCAAAGGCAAAGCATTAATTGAGAAAGGTATACATTTTCACAAAAAAGTAGAGGTTCACATTGTGCAATTTAATAAAAATTTCTCATCTGTGTTTTATTTAGGAAAACAGTGACATTGTGAATGAAAGCCCAGCATGGCAAGAGCAGATTCTTGAAAATGAAGAAGCCATTGCTCTTAGCAGGAAGGACAAAACCATTCAACATGTGGAAGTGTTTTGTTACGCCAGGTATGAAAAGTATTTATTTAGGATACACTGAGTTAATGTCTTCTTACTCACATCTATTCAGAAGAAGCCAATATATGACATTGGTTGCCAAAAGTCAATTGATAAGATGGTTTGCCTTTTTTAAAATGTAACTTTCAGTTTTCTCTGCTTAGATGATAATGGTGATAATAACATGCTACATTAATGACTTGATTCTTCACAACCATCCTGTGCTAGGATAGAGCGGATAGTACTCAGTTGCAGTTTTTATAGAATCTTCATTATAGAGATTAATTTGTTGAAAGTCAAGACCACATGTAGCCTAGATAGTGGTGGCGCCCAAGATCAAAACCCAGGATTATTTAATTCTACTCCAGTGTTCTTCTAACTCTTCTTAGATAATATTCAGTGTAGCAAAATGGAAAATTATAATTTTGAGATAAAAATAATTGCTCACAACCTTTGGGGATATATTTTCAAAAATCAGGAGAGAATATTGGGAAGTAATATTTTAAGTGTCTCTAAGTGAGAAAATTCATTTTTTAAAAAAGTTTTTATTTTCCAGTTAACATACACTTTTATATTAGTTTCAGGTATACCATATAGTGATTAGGCCATTCTCTACATAATTCAGCAGGTGTTCATCACAAGCACACTCCTTAATCCCTATGACCTATTTTACCCATTTCCCCACCCACCTGTCCTGTGGTAACAATCAGTTTGCTCTTTATAGTTAAGATTCTGTTTCTTGGCTTGCCTCTCTATTTTTTCACTTAGCTCATTTGTTTCTTGAATTCCACATAAGAGTGAAATCATATGGTATGTCTTTCTCTCACTGACTTAATCTGCTTAGTTAGCATTTTAACCTTTAGCTCCATCCATGTTATTGTAGATTGCAAGATTTCATTCTTTTTATAGCTGAATAATATTCCGTGTGTGTGTGTGTGTGTGTGTATCACATCTTCTTTAGTCATTCATCAGTTGATGGCCACTTGGGCTGCTTCCATATATCAACTGTTGTAAATAATGCTGCTCTAAACATAGGGGTACATGGCCCTTTAAATTACTGTTTTTGTATTCTTTGGGTAAACAACCTGTAGTGTGATTGCAGGATCCTAGGGTAGTTCTGTTTTTAACCTTTAGGGGCACTGCCATTCTGTTTTCCACCATGGCGGCACCAGTTTGCATTTCTGTCAACACGGCAACAGGGTTCCTTTTTCTCTATATCTTCACTAACACCTGTTGTTTCTTGTGTTGTTGATTTTAGTCATTCTGACAAATGTGAGGTGATACCTTATTGTAGTTTTGATTTGCATCTCCCTGATGGTAAGTGGTAATGACCATCTTCTGATGTGTTTTTTGGCCATGTGGATGTATTCTTTGGAACAATGTCTATTCATGTCTTCTACCCATTTTTTAATTGGATTATTTTTTGAGGGGGTGTTGAGTTTTATAATTTCTTTATGTACTTAGATTACTAACCCTTTATCATATATATATATATATCATTTGTAAATTTCTTTTCCCATTCTGTAGGTTGCCTTTTAAGTTTTGTTGATTGCTTCTTTCACTGTACAGAAACTTCATTTTGATGTAGTCCTGATAGTTTATTTTTCCTTTTGTTGCCTTGGCTCAGAGGACCTATCTAGAAAAAAGTTGTTATGGCAGATGTCAGAGAAGTTACTGCCTGTGGTCTCTTCTAGGATTTTTATAGTTTAGGTCTCACATTTAGGTCTTCAGTCCATTTTGAGTTTCTTTTTATGTATGGTATAAGAAAGTGGTCCAGTTTCATTCTTCTGCATGTTGCTGTCCAGTTTTCCCAACACCATTTGTTGAAGAGACTTTTTTCCACTGGCTGTTCTTTCCTGCTTTGCCGAGGATTAATTCACCATATAGTTATGGGTCCATTTCTTGGTTTTCTGTTCTGTCCTGTTGAACTGTGTGTCTGTTTTTGTGTCAGTATTATACTGTATTGCTCACTACAGCTTTATAATATAACTTGAGGACTGTAATTGTGATGCCTCTAGTGTTGCTTTTCTTTTTCAAGATTGCTTTTTGCTCTTCTGGGTCTTTTGTGAATACATGCAAATTTTAGGGTTGGTTCTAGTTCTGTGAAAAATGTTGTTGTTATTTTGATAAGAATTGCATGTACTGCATAGATTGCTTTAGGTAATATAGACATTTTAACAATATTTGTTCTTCCAGTCCATGAACATGGAATGTTTTTTCATTTCTTTGTGTCATCTTCAATTTCTTTCATCAATGTTTTACAGTTTTCAGAGTACAGATCTTTGGCCTCTTTGGTTAGGTTTATTCCTAGGTATTTTATCGTTTTTGGTGCTTTTGTAAATGGGATTGATTCCTGGTAGCTCTTTCTGCCATGTCATTGTTGTACAGAAATGCAACAGACTTCTATATATTGATTTTATATCCTGCGACTTTACTGAATTTGTGTATCAGTTCTAGCAATTTTTTAGTGCAGTTTTAGTGTTTTCTCTATGCCATCTTCAAATAGCGATACCTTGACTTCCTCCTTGCTGATTTGGATGCCTTTTATTTCTTTGTGTTGTCTGATTGCTATGGCTGGGATTTCCAGTACTGTATTGAACAACAGTGGTGAGAGTGGACATTCCTGTCTTATTTCCTGACTATAGAGGAAAAACTTTCTGTTTTTCTCCACTGGGGATGATATTAGGTATGAGTTTTTCAAATATGGCCTTTATTTTGTTGAGGTATGTTCCCTCAATCTCTACTTTCTTGAGAGTTTTTATCATGAATGGATGCTGTACTTGGTCAAATACTTTTTCTGCATCTATAGAAATGGTCATATGGTTTTATTTTCCTTTATTGATGTAAGAAAGAGAGTATCATTGTGTAATAGATCCTTGACATTCTTTTTTTTTAATTTTATTTTTTATAAACATATATTTTTATCCCCAGGGGTACAAGTCTGTGAATCGCCAGTTTTACACACTTCACAGCACTCACCATAGCACATACCCTCCTCAGTGTCCCTAACCCCACCCCCCCACCCAACCCCCCTCCGCCAATCAACCCTCAGTTTGTTTTGTGAGATTAAGAGTCACTTATGGTTTGTCTCCCTCCCAATCCCATCTTGTTTCATTTACTCTTCTCCTACGCCCTTAACCCCCCATGTTGCATCTCCTCTCCCTCATATAAGGGAGATCATATGAGAGTTGTCTTTCTCCGATTGACTTATTTCGCTAAGCATGATACCATCTAGTTCCATCCACGTCGTGGCAAATGGCAAGATTTCATTTCTTTTGATGGCTGCATAGTATTCCATTGTGTATATATACCACATCTTCTTTATCCATTCATCTGTTGATGGACATCTAGGTTCTTTCCATAGTTTGGCTAATGTAGACATTGCTGCTATAAACATTCGGGAGCATGTGCCCCTTCGGATCACTACATTTGTATCTTTAGGGTAAATACCCAGTAGTGCAATTGCTGGGTCATAGGGTAGTTCTACTTTCAACATTTTGAGGAACCTCCATGCTGTTTTCCAGAGTGGTTGCACCAGCTTGCATTCCCACCAACAGTGTAGGAGGGTCCCCCTTTCTCCGCATCCTGGCCAGCATCTGTCATTTCCTGACTTGTTAATTTTAGCCATTCTGACTGGTGTGAGGTGGTATCTCATTGTGGTTTTGATTTGTATTTCCCTGTTGCCGAGTGATATGGAGCAATTTTTCATGTGTCTGTTGGCCATCTGGATGTCTTCTTTGCAGAAATGTCTGTTCATGTCTTCTGCCCATTTCTTGATTGGATTATTTGTTCTTTGGGTGTTGAGTTTGCTAAGTTCTTTATAGATTTTGGACACTAGCCCTTTATCTGATATGTTGTTTGCAAATATCTTCTCCCATTCTGTCAGTTGTCTTTTGGTTTTGTTAACTATTTCCTTTGCTGTGCAAAAGCTTGATCTTGATGAAATCCCAATAGTTCATTTTTGCCCTTGCTTCCCTTGCCTTTGGTGACGTTCCTAGGAAGATGTTGCTGTGGCTGAGGTCGAAGAGGTTGCTGCCTGTGTTCTCCTCAAGGATCTTGATGGATTCCTTTCTCACATTGAGGTCCTTCATCCATTTTGAGTCTGTTTTCGTGTGTGGTGTAAGGAGATGATCCAATTTCATTTTTCTGCATGTGGCTGTTCAATTTTCCCAACACCATTTATTGAAGAGGCTGTCTTTTTTCCATTGGACATTCTTTCCTGCTTTGTCAAGATTAGTTGACCATAGAGTTGAGGGTCTATTTCTGGTCTCTCTATTCTGTTCCATTGATCTATATGTCTGTTTTTGTGCCAGTACCATGCTGTCTTGATGATGACAGCTTTGTAATAGAGCTTGAAGTCCGGAATTGTGATGCCACCAACTTTGGCTTTCTTTTTCAATATTCCTTTGGCTATTCGAGGTCTTTTCTGGTTCCATATAAATTTTAGGATTATTTGTTCCATTACTTTGAAAAAAAAAAAAGGATGGTACTTTGATAGGAATTGCATTAAATGTGTAGATTGCTTTAGGTAGCATAGACATTTTCACAATATTTATTCTTCCAATCCAAGAGCATGGAACATTTTTCCATTTCTTTGTGTCTTCGTCAATTTCTTTCATGAGTACTTTATAGTTTTCTGAGTATGGATTCTTAGCTTCTTTGGGGAGGTTTATTCCTAGGTATCTTATACATTTGGGTGCAGTTGTAAATGGGATTGACTCCTTAATTTCTCTTTCTTCTGTCTTGTCGTTAGTGTAGAGAAATGCAACTGATTTCTGTGCATTGATTTTATATCCTGACTCTTTACTGAATTCCTGTACAAGTTCTAGCAGTTTTGGAGTGGAGTCTTTTGGGTTTTCCACATATAGTATCATATCATCTGCAAAGAGTGATAGTTTGACTTCTTCTTTGCCGATTTGGATGCCTTTAATTTCCTTTTGTTGTCTGATTGCTGAGGCTAGGACTTCTAGTACTATGTTGAATAGCAGTGGTGATAATGGACATCCCTGCCGTGTTCCTGACCTTAGCGGAAAAGCTTTCAGCTTTTCTCCATTGAGAATGATATTTGCGGTCGGTTTTTCATAGATGGCTTTGATAATATTGAGGTATGTGCCCTCTATCCCTACACTTTGAAGAGTTTTGATCAGGAAGGGATGCTGTACTTTGTCAAATGCTTTTTCAGCATCTATGGAGAGTATTATATGGTTCTTGTTCTTTGTTTTATTAATGTGTTGTATCACATTGATTGATTTGCGGATGTTGAACCAACCTTGCAGCCCTAGAATAAATCCCACTTGGTCGTGGTGAATAATCCTTTTAATGTACTGCTGAATCCTATTGGCTAGTATTTTGGTGAGAATTTTTGCATCTGTGTTCATCAAGGATATTTGTAATTCTCTTTTTTGATGGGATCCTTGTCTGGTTTTGGGATCAAGGTGATGCTGGCCTCGTAAAATGAGTTTGGAAGTTTTCCTTCCATTTCTATTTTTTGGAACAGTTTCAGGAGAATAGGAATTAGTTCTTCTTTAAATGTTTGGTAGAATTCCCCCAGGAAGCCGTCTGGCCCTGGGCTTTTGTTTGTTTGGAGATTTTTGATGACTGTTTCAATCTCCTTACTAGTTATGGATCTGTTCAGGCTTTCTATTTCTTCCTGGTTTAGTTGTGGTAGTTTATATGTCTCTAGGAATGTATCCATTTCTTCCAGATTGTCAAATTTGTTGGCGTAGAGTTGCTCATAGTATGTTCTTATAATTGTCTGTATTTCTTTGGTGTTCGTTGTGATCTCTCCTCTTTCATTCATGATTTTATTTATTTGGGTCCTTTCTCTTTTCTTTTTAATAAGTCCGGCCAGGAGTTTATGAATCTTATTAATTCTTTCAAAGAACCAGCTCCTAGTTTCGTTGATTTGTTCTATTGTTTTTTGGGTTTCTATTTCATTGATTTCTGCTCTGATCTTTATGATTTCTCTTCTCCTGCTGGGTTTAGGGTTTCTTTCTTGTTCTTTCTCCAGCTCCTTTAGGTGTAGGGTTAGGTTGTGTGCTTGAGACCTTTCTTGTTTCTTGAGAAAGGCTTGTACCGCTATATATTTTCCTCTCAGGACTGCCTTTGTTGTGTTGCACAGATTTTGAACCGTTGTGTTTTCATTATCATTTGTTTCCATGAATTTTTTCAGTTCTTCTTTAGGTTTCCTGGTTGACCCATTCATTCTTTGGAAGGATGCTGTTTAGTCTCCATGTATTTGGGTTCTTTCCAAATTTCCTCTTGTGATTGAGTTCTAGCTTCAGAGCGTTGTGATCTGAAAATATGCAGGGAATCATCCCAATCTTTTGATACCGGTTGAGACCTGATTTAGGACCGAGAATGTGATCTATTCTGGAGAATGTTCCATGTGCACTAGAGAAGAATGTGTATTCTTTTGCTTTGGGATGAAATGTCATGAATATATCTGTGATGTCCATCTGGTCCAGTGTGTCATTTAAGGCCTTTATTTCCTTGTTGATCTTTTGCTTGGATGATCTGTCCATTTCAGTGAGGGGAGTGTTAAAGTCCCCTAGTATTATTGTATTATTGTTGATGTGTTTCTTTTTGTTATTAATTGGTTTATATAGTTGGCTGCTCCCACGTTAGGGGCATAGATATTTAAAATTGTTAGATCTTCTTGTTGGACAGATCCTTTGTGTATGATATAGTGTCCTTCCTCATCTCTTATTATAGTCTTTGGCTTAAAATCTAATTGATCTGATATAAGGATTGCCACTCCTGCTTTCTTCTGATGTCCATTAGCATGGTAAATTCTTTTCCACCCCCTCACTTTAAATCTGGAGGTGTCTTCAGGTTTAAGATGAGTTTCTTGTAGGCAACATATAGATGGGTTTTGTTTTTTTATCCATTCTGATACCCTGTGTCTTTTGATTGGGGCATTTAGCCCATTCACATTCAGGGTAAGTATTGAGAGATATGAATTTAGTGCCATTGTATTGCCTGTAAGGTGACTGTTATTGTATATTGTCTCTGTTCCTTTCTGATCTACTACTTTTAGGGTCTCTCTTTGCTTAGAGGACCCCTTTCAATATTTCCTGTAGAGCTGGTTTGGTGTTTGCAAATTCTTTCAGTTTTTGTTTGTCCTGGAAGCTTTTAATCTCTCCTTCTATTTTCAATGATAGCCTAGCTGGATATAGTATTCTTGGCTGCATGTTTTTCTCGTTTAGTGCTCTGAATATATCATGCCAGCCCTTTCTGGCCTGCCAGGTGTCTGTGGATAACTCTGCTGCCAATCTAATATTTTTACCGTTTTTACCATTGTATGTTACAGACTTCTTTTCCCGGGCTGCTTTCAGGATTTTCTCTTTGTCACTAAGACTTGTAAATTTTAGTATTAGGTGATGGGGTGTGGACCTATTCTTATTTATTTTGAGGGGGGTTCTCTGCACCTCCTGGATTTTGATGCTTGTTCCCTTTGCCATATAAGGGAAATTCTCTCCAATAATTCTCTCCAATATACCTTCCGCTCCCCTCTCTCTTTCTTCTTCTTCTGGAATCCCAATCATTCTAATGTTGTTTCATCTTATGGTGTCACTTATCTCATGAATTCTGCCCTCGTGGTCCAGTAGCTGTTTGTCCCTCTTTTGCTCACCTTTTTTATTCTCTGTCATTTGGTCTTCTATATCACTAATTCTTTCTTCTGCCTCATTTATCCTAGCATTGAGAGCCTCCATTTTTTATTGCACCTCATTAATAGCTATTTTGATTTCAACTTGGTTAGATTTTAGTTCTTTTATTTCTCCAGAAAGGGCTTTTATATCTCCCAAGAGGGATTCTCTAATATCTTTCATGCCTTTTTTGAGCCTGGCTAGAACCTTGACAATCGTCATTCTGAACTCTAATTCTGACATATTACCAATGTCTATGTTGATTAGGTCCCTAGCCTTTGGTACTGCCTCTTGTTCTTTTTTTTTGTGGTGAATTTTTCCTCCTTGTCATTTTGTCCAGATAAGAGTGTATGAAGGAGCAAGTAAAATACTAAAAGGGTGGCAAAGACGCCGGGAAAATATGCTTTAACCAAATCAGAAGAGATCCCCAATAATGAGGGGTAAGAAAGGGAATAAAAGAGTTTCAAAATAAAAAAAAAAAAAAAGAAACAATTAAAAAAAGAAAATGAATAAAGAAAGAATATAAAAAAGAAAAAAATATATATATATTAGATAAACTAGCTAAAAAACATTAAAAAAGAAAAGGGTAAATGTTAAAAAAAATTTTGGCAGCAGAAGAGAAAAAAAAAATTGAAAAAGAAAAAAAATTAAATTAACTGCAAGGCTAAAGAATCATGGGGAGAAAGCCATGAGTTCCGTGCTTTGCTTTCTCCTCTGGAATTCTGCTCCTCTCCTTGGTATTGAAACTGCACTCCTTGGTAGGTGAACTTGGTCCTGGCTGGATTTCTTGTTAATCTTCTGGGGGAGAGGCCTGTTGTAGTGATTCTCAAGTGTCTTTGCCCCAGGCGGAATTGCACCACCCTTACCAGGGGCTGGGTTGAGTATTCCCCTTGCTCGGGTTTACTTTTGGGAGCTTTTGTTCCCTGAGCACTTTCTGTAGAGTTCCGGAGGACGGGAATGAAGATGGCGGCCTCCCAGTCTCCGGCCCAGATTAGCCGAGAGCCCGGGGCCCCACTCCTCAGTGCGCCCTCAGAGAACAGCCCCCAATTACTCCCGTCACCCTGGCCTCCTGCCGTGCTCCGAGCTGACCGAGCCTGCGACCCGTTCAAGGTAACCCTGAGCTGTGAGCTCACTCCTCGGCTCTGTCTTTGTAGCCGGCTTCCCCGTTCTAATACCTGTAAGCTCTGCGACACTCAGACACCCCCGATCCTTCTGTGACCCTGTGGGACCTGAGGCCACGCTTGCCCCGCGTGGGCTTCATCCCGGTTAAGCCTCTGGAGCAACGTCCCTCAGCGGAACAGACTTTTTAAAGTCCTGATTTTGTGCTCCATTGCTCCACCGCTTGCTGGGAGCCGGCCCCTCCCCTCGCGGTCTATCTTCCCTTCACTTTGGATTCACTTCTCCGCCAGTCCTACCTTTCAGAAAGTGGCTGATTTTCTGTTTCTAGAATTGCTGTTCTTCTCTTCGATCTCCCGTTGGATTTGTAGGTGTTTGCAATCTTTAGATAAGCTTATCTAGCTGATCTCCTGCTACCTGAAGTAGTCTCAGCCTGCTACTTCTCCGCCATCTTGACTCCTCTCTGATCCTTGACATTCTTGTTGGCTACATCAAAAAATCTTTTGGATTTCCCTTTTGTAAATAATGAAAAATATGGTACACATTCCTGGCTTTTTGTTTTCGTTGCTTTTTTATATATGCATTACTGATGATGTTAATGTTACATTTTGTGGAGGTAGGGTATGAGTGTGTGTTTAGTTTTGTATAATTTTAATATACATGTTGGGTCATGTACCTGTCACCACTTAAAGAACTGAGCAGTTACATCACCCTAGGGATCTTTCCTGTTTCCATTTTATAACCATAGGTCATCTCCTTCCTACCATTTCCCCCGTTTTCTAACTCTTGGTAACCACTAGTCTCTTTCCTAGCTCTATTATTTGTCATTTTGAAAATGTTATGTGAATAAAACTGTACAGGATAACCTTTTGCCATTGGCTCTTGCACTCATTGCAGTTAACCTGCAGATTCATCCAGGTGGTTGCATGTGTTAGTAGTTTGTTCCTTGTTATTGCTGAATAGTATTCCATGGTATGAATATACCAAAGTTTACTTATTCACCTATTAAAGAACATGTGGGCTTTTTCCACTTTTGTCTGTTGCAAATAAAGCTGCTATGAATATTTGTTTATAGGATTCTCTGTGAACATATGTTTTCATTTGTCTAGGATAGATACCCAAGTGTGTAATTGATGGGTCATATGGTAATTATGTGTCTAGTTTTAAAAGAAACTGAATAACTGTTTTCCAGAGGACCTGTACCATTTTACATTTCCATCAGAATTTCATAATTCAGTTTCCCCACATACTCCTCAGCATCTGGTGTTTTTACTTTCTTCACCATTCTGATAGATGTGTAGTGATATCTTATTGCAGTTTTAATTTGCATTTTTCTTATGGTTGATTTTGAACATCTTTTCATGTGTTTGCCATTCTTACATCCTGTTTGTTGAAAATCTGTTCATATCTCTTGCTCATTTTTTAATTGGATTGGCTTTTTCCTGTGGATTTTTAAGAGTGCTTTATATGTTTTATATATGTGTCGTTTGTTAGGTAAATAGTTTGCAAATATTTCCGTCAAGTATGTAGCTTGTCTGGCATCCTCTTTAAGCAGGATGTTTTGCAGGTGAAATGTTTTAAATTTTGATGAGGTCCAATTTATCACTTTTTTCTTTGGTATAGATCCAGAATATTTTCTCCTATTTTTTCAAAAGAAATTTACAGTTTTATGTTTAAGCCCATGATCTTTAATTTTTGTACAAATTACAAAATATTTGTACAAATTTTTGTCAAAAATCAAATATTTGTCAAAAATCAGTTGGCTGTACTTGGATGGGTCTATTTGCTGATTTTATATTCTGTTCCATTAATGTGTATGTCTTTCCCAAACCAATACCACACTGTCTGGATTCCTACAGCTATATATTAGGACTTAAAGTCAGGTAGTATAATTCCTCCAAATTAATTCTTTTTTGTCAAGATTGTTTTAGCTTTTCTAGAGTTTGTGCCATTTCATATAATGTTTTAATAAGCTTTTCTATGTCTAGAAATGTTGCTGGAATTTTGATAGAAATTGCATTAATACTGTAACTCAACTTGGGGGGAATTGATACCTTTATTATTATTATTTTTTAAAGATTTTATTTATTTATTTGACAGAGAGAGATCACAAGTAGACAGAGAGGCAGGCAGAGAGAGAGAGAGAGAGGGAAGCAGGCTTCCTGCTGAGCAGAGAGCCCGACGCGGGACTCGATCCCAGGACCCTGAGATCATGACCTGAGCCGAAGGCAGCGGCTTAACCCACTGAGCCACCCAGGCGCCCGATACCTTTATTATTTTGAGTCTTCCAGTTCATTGACAGGGGTATGTCTCTCCATTTATGTAGATTGACTTCGATTACTTTCTACAGATTTGTGTAATTTTCAGCATCCCAATCCTGTGCATGTTTTGTTAATTGTATACCTAAGTAGTTGTTTGTCTTTGGGGCAATTATAGGTGGCATTCTTTTTAATGTTGACTTTCATACGTTCATTTTAGATATCAAGATATGCAGTTGGTTTTTATGCATTGAGTTGTATCCTGGCATCTTGCTGAACTCACTTATTAGTTCTTGGGATTTTTTTTTTTTATAGATTTCCTTAGGATTTTTACATAGACAGTCATGTCTTATACAAAGAGGAACAGTTTTATGTATTCCTCATTTGCTTTTTCAAAAGGTTCTGTTTCCTATTGAGAATCGTGTGTTTTCTGTCCGTAGCCACACACCACAAGTTAATGGTGTTTTCTACTTATCTTTAGCCTCACTTAATGAGCATTTTTTTCCCAGAAAGAAAGTTGTTATCACTTTCTGATGACTTTGTAATTATACCCTAATGATGGCCAATCATGTAGGGTTTCTCACTTCTAATTATCTTGTTTTTGTACACTACTCTATTAGCATGTGCCCATCAAATCCACAGTCTGATCACTGGTATCCATCAGTTTTTTCTCTATAGTTAAGACTCTCTTCATTGGTTTGTCTTTCTCTCTGTTTTTTTCTTTTCACTTGCCCATTTATTTTGTTTCTTAAATTCCACATATGAGTGAAATCATGTGGTATTTGTCTTTCTCTGACTGACTTATTTTGCCTAGCATTTTACTCACTGTTTCCATCCATGTTGTCGCAAATGGCAAGATTTCATTCTTTTTTTATGGCCAAATAATATTCCGTTGTATATCTATACCACATCTTGTTTATCCGTTCATCAGCCAACAGACACTTGGGCTACTTCCATAATTTGGCTATTGCAAATAATGCACATGTAAACATAGGGGTGCATGTGTCCTTTTGAATTAGTGTTTTTGTAGTTTTGGGTAAATACCCAGTAGGGTCTTTCTTGGTTTGTAATTCTATTTTTAATGTTTTGAGGAGTCTCCATACTGATATCCATAAGGGCTGCACCAGTTGCATTTCCGTAAACAGTGCAAGAGTGTTTCTTTTTCTGCACATCCTCACCAACACTTGTTTTTTGTGTTTTTGATTTTAGGCATTCTCAGAGGTGTAAAGTGGTATATCGTAGTTTTGATTTGCATTTCCCTGATGATGACTGATGATGAGCATCATTTCTTCTGTCTGTTAGCCATCTGTATGTCTTCTTTGGAGAAATGTCTCTTCATGTCTTCTACCCATTTTTAATTGGATTATTTTTTGGAGGGGTGTTGAGTTTTATAAGTTCTTTGTATATTTTGGATACTGTTTATTGGATATGTCATTTCCAGATATCTTCTCTCATTCTGCAGGTTGTCTTTTAGTCTCATTGATCCTTTCCTTCGCTGTGCAGAAGCTTTTTATTTTGCTCTAGTCCCAATAGTTTATTTTTGCTTTTTTTTTCCCATGCCTCAAGAAACATATCTAGAAAAATATTGCTGTGGCCAATATCAGAAATTACTTTCTGTGCTTTCTTCTAGATTTTTATGGTTTCAAAACTCACATTTAGGTCTTTATTACATTTTGAATTTATTTTCATGTATGGTGAAAAAAGTGGTCCAGTTTCATTCTTTTGCATGTTGCTATCAAGTTTTCCCAGCACCATTTGTTGAAGAGACGGTCTTTTTACCATTGGATATTCATTCCTTCTTTGTCAAAGATTAATCAGTCATGTAATTGTTGGTTTGTTTCTGGGCTTTCTATTCTGTTCTTTTGATCTATTTTCGTGCCAGTACCATACTGTTTTTAAATACTCTAGCATTGTAACATAACTTGAAGTCTGAGATTGTGATACTTCTGTTTTTATCTTTTTCAAAATTGCTTTGGCTATTTGGGCTTTTTTTGTGGCTCCATACAAATTTTAGCATTGTTTGTTCTAGTTCTATGAAAAATGCTGTTGCTCTTTAGACAGGGATTGCATTAAATCTGTAGATTGATTTGGATAATAACAGAATTTTTTTTGTAATACAGAATTTTTAACAATATTTGTTTTTTCATCCCATGAGCATAGAATATCTCCATTTCTTTGTGTCATATTGAATTCCTCTCATCAGTGTTTTATAGTTTTCAGAGTATAGGTCTTTCACTTTATTAAGTTTATTCCTACAGATTTTATTGTTTTTGGTATAGTTGTAAATGGAATTGTTTTCTTAATTTCACTTTCTGCTGTTTCATTATAATTATTATTATTTTGCTTCATTATTACTGTAAAGGAATGCAGTAGGCTTCTCTACATTGATTTTGTATCCTGCAAGTTTATTCATTTATCAGTTCTAGTAGTATTTTGGTTGAATCTTTAGTGTTTTATTTGTATACTATCATGTCATCTGCAAATGGTGAAAGTTTTACTTCTTTCTTACCAAGTTCAGTGCCTTTTATTTCTTTTTATTTTCTGCTGTGGCTAGGGCTTCCAGTACTATGTTGAATAAAAGTGGTGAGAGTGGATATCCTTGTTCCAGATCTTAAAGGAAAACCTCTGAATTTCTTACCATTGGGTATGATCTTAGTTGTGGGGTTTTCATAATAAGGCCTTTATTCCAGGGGCACCTGGGTAGCTCAGTGAGTTAAAGCCTCTGCCTTCAGCTCAGGTCGTGATCCCAGGGTCCTGAGATTGAGCCCCACATCGGGCTCTCTGCTCAGCAGGAAGCCTGCTCACCCCTTTCTTTCTGCTTGCCTCTCTGCCTACTTGTGATCTCTCTCTCTGTGAAATAAATAAAAAATCTTAAAAAAAAAATAAAAAAAAATAAGGCCTTTATTCTGTTGAGGTATGTTCCCTCTAGACCAGTTTGTTTAGGGTTTTTATCATGAATGGATGTTGTAGTTTGTCAAATATTTTTTCATCATCTCTTGAAATGATTATATGGTTTTTATTCTTCCTGTTATTAATGTGAAAATGTATCACATTGATTGGTTTGTGAATATTGTACCACCCTTACATCTCAGGAATAAATCCCACTTGATTATTGTGGATGTTTTTTTTTTTAATGTATTGTTGGATTTGGTTTACTGGTATGTTATTGAGGATTTTTGTGTCTATGTTCATCAGAGACACAAAAACCCTCAAAGTTGAGGATTTAGTTCTCTTTTTTTTTGTTCTCGTTTTTTTGGTATCTTTATCTGGTTTTGGTGTTAGGGTGATGCTGTTCTCATAGAATGAGTTCTCATAGAATGAGTTCTCATAGAATGACTTCAAAAAGTTCTCTCTTTTTTGGTATCTTTATCTGGTTTTGGTGTTAGGGTGATGCTGTTCTCATAGAATGAATTTGGAAGTTTTCTTTCCTCTTCTGTTTTTTTAGAATACTTTCCTAAGAAAAGGTATTAACTTTTCTTTAAATGTTTGGTAGAATTCACCTGTGAAGCCATCTGGCCTTAAACTTTTGTATATTGGGAGTGTTTTTGATTACTAACTGATTTTCTTTACTGGTAATCTGTCTGGTCAAATTTTTTATTTCTTCCTGCTTTGGTTTTGGTAGGTTATGTTCGTGAGAATTTATCCATTTCTAGGTTTTTCAATTTGTTGGCATATAATGTTTTAGAATATTCTCTTATAGTTGTTTGTATTTCTGTGATGTTGGTTATTTCTCCTCTCTCATTTGTGATTTTATTTATTTATCCTTTCTCTTTTCTTATAAGTCTGGCTAGAAGTTTATCATTTGTATCAGTTTTTTTCAGTGAACCTCCTTATGGTTTCATTCATCCGTTGTATTGTCTTTTTTATTTCTCATCATTTATTGTTGCTCTAATCTTTATTATTTTCTTCCTTATGCTGGCTTTAAGTTTCATTGTGTTTTTTTTTTTTTTTCCTAGCTCCTTTAGTTGTAAGGTTGGGTTGTTCATTTGAGACTTTTCTTGCTTCTTGAGGTAGACCTGTATTACTATATAGTTTCCTCTTAGAATTGCTTTTGCTGAAACCAAAAGATTTTGGACTATTTTGTCTTCATTTTCATTTGTTTCCATGTGTATTTTTTAAAAGATTTTATTTATTTATTAGAGAGAGACAGCATGGGAGAGTGAGCCCAAGCATGGGGAGAAAGGCAGAGGGAGAGGGAGAAACAGGCTCCCCGCTGAGCAGGGGGTCTGACACAGGGATCTATCCCAAGATCCTGGGATCATGACCCAAGCCAAAGGTAGACGCCCAATGGACTGAGCCACCTAGGCACCCTTGTTTCCATGTATTTTTTTTTTAATTTCTTCTTTGACTTTCTAGTTGACCCTTTCATTGTTTAGGACCATGTTGTTTGACCTCCATGTATTTGTGGTCTTTCCAGATTTTTCTCTTATGCTTAATTTCTAGTTACATAGTGTTGTGGTCAGAAAAGGTACATGATAGGACTTCAGTGTTTTTGAATTTAAGACTTGTGTTATGGTCTAATATGTGATCTGTTATGGAGAATGTTCCATGTTGGCTGGAAAAGAATGTGTATTCTGTTTTAGAATGAAATATTGTGAATATATATGTTAAATCCATCTGGTCTAGCATGTCATTCAAAACCATTGTTTACTTGTTGATTTGTTTAGATGATGAATCCCATTGATGTAAGTGGAGAGTTTTGAGTCCCCTTCTATTATTGTGTTATTATCAGTTAGTTTCTCTATGTTTGTTATTAACTCTTATCTGTTTGGGTGCTCCCATGTTGGGTGCATAAATGTTTAAAATTCTTGCATCCTCTTGTCGGATTGTCTCCTTTTTAATTATATAGTACCCTTTGTCTCTTGTTACAGTCTGTTGTAAAGTCTATCTTGTCCCAATGTAAGTGCTGCTCTCCTGTCTGTCTTTTGACATTCAGTTGCATGATAAACGTTTCTCCATCCTCTCTCTTTTAATGTGCAGGTAAATGGGTCTTTTGTAGGTAGCATATAGATAGGTCTTTTTTTTTTAATCTACTGTGTCACCGTCTGTCTTGATAGGAGCATTTAGTTTATTTACATCCAAAGTAATTATTGACAGATACGTATTTACTGCCATTCTGTTGCTCGCTTCGTTGTTGTTTTTGTATTTTTTCCCATTAATTGAGCATCTTAATCACCATCTTAATCACATCAGAGCTTGGGGTAGCTGCTCTGCACTTCTCCTAGCTTACTGTCTCAAGTTAAAAAGTGGTTTCCAGAATTCTGAACAGATTTTCATGCAGCAAGACCTCTAAACATGATAGGAAGGAGGAGAGTTTTCCTAACATATGTATCACTTTTTTTTTAATATTTAATTTATTTACTTGAGAGCATGTGAGCGTGCCTGTGAGAGAGAGAACACAGAGAGAGGGTGAAGCAAACTCCCCGTTGAGCAATGAGCTCCATGTGGGACTTGATCCCGGGATCCTGAGTTTATGACCTTAGCTGAAGGCAGACACTTACCCGACCCAGGCGCCCCATATGTATCCCCCCCTTTTTTTATTACTGTTATGTTAAAGAGTCTTCATCAGGAGCCTCCAGCACATTCTTCCTTTTCTCATTGGCTAAAACTGGATAGCCAGCTCACTCCTAAATCAGTCAGCAGCAAAGGGTTGTAAATTGCTATAATTGGCTTTAATCAGCCATGATCCTTTACCTAGTTCCAGAATTGCATCTCTTGTGCCAGGGAGGAAGACACTAATGGCTGCTGTGTAGACAACTAGCAGTACTTGCTATATATCATCTTAAGAAATTTTGTTCCTGGAAAAATGTAACAGGAGGTTAGTATTTCAGCTATATTCCATAATATATGTTAATATTTAAAGTTGGTTAGAGTAGCGAAAAATATTTACCAATATATTTTATTGTAGCAATTCAAAATTGAATACAGTATTTTTTTATATTGCTAGTTTCTGGAACAATAACTTTTGGATTGTCTGATTTTTCTAACTCTGATGGGTAACTATGAAACATTTATTTGTAGGAATAAACAGCTGGTTAGCAATTTAACATATACTCTGCAAATCAGAAATGATTGGCTTAGAACAAAGTATATACAACTAAGTAAATGAACACCATTTTTGCAACAACCTATACTGTGGTGAAAGAGATGCAAATGGCTGAAAAATGAAAAGTTAAAACCTGTGCTGAATAAATTAACCGGTTGGTTGGCAATTTTTTATTTGACTTATCTCAAACTGTGACTGATAAAAGGCATAAATCAGATGCATTCACTTTGAGGTATTACTTTGTTAATATAATTTATTGATAAGCAATATTAGATAATACCTGAATTTATACCCCCAGATTTTTAAGATTTTATATATATATATCTTGGAAGTTAGTATAAAAAGCATTAGAAAAAATAGTATTCATCAGCTGCAGGTTGGTAAAATTATCTCAGCATTGTTATATACTGGACTGTAAATGGCCTTTGAAATTCGAATTGGCAATATAAGTCACATTAGATTTCATTTGTTAAATCTTTGATACTGAAAAGTTTTATAAGAACTAATGAGGCAGATTTTTTCTCCTTTATATGTTAAAATCATAATAGCATTGTTGAACTCATAGTTTCCATTGAGAATTTAGAATCCGGCCACATTCATTTACAACTGGCAAGTATGTTTTTATATTTTTCAAACACTTTAAAATTTATAAATTTGAGTTTTTAATTTATTAATTTTTCTTCAAAAGGTTGAATTATCTATTTTAAGAATTTTTTTTTACCACAATATAAAGTTTTAAATTTGAGGAAATATAAGTTCATTTTGATGAACAGAATTTTGTTTACTAGTGCATTAAGTGGAGTTTTGGGAGTTTTCTGGTGTCTTTGTAAATTCTAGTTAGGTATTAAATTTACCCTTAGCTGAAGTACAAAAATATTGTTGTTAACAGAAACTAAGGACAATCTTGTGTTTTTATTGCATATGTTTTCCATTGTGCTAGGGATTTCACAAAATGATATTGAGAAGAGTAAGACTTATTAATTTATAGCTGTAGGACAAATTTACAAGTTTACAAAGAAAAATTTCTTTTCTTATACTTACACCTTTAATTATTTTGTCATGTTTTCCAGATTATTCAGCATTAATACATTTCATTCATTGTAGAAAGGCCCTTTTTTCAGAAGGTAATAGAGAGCCATTGACTAGATCAGTTGCCTGTGTTCAGTTTCCATGGTGTCATTATCAAGGTCTGTAATAAGAAGAAATTGCCATATTTTGTCTTATCTGTAAAATGCAGTTGATTATCATGTCATTCCTTAGTTTAATTTGTAGGTGTGGGACTTCTACTGAAAGTTATCACCTTAGATCCCTCTTAGAACACACTTTGGTTTATTTACTTTTTAAAATAAAAGTGTAGGGTGTAAATAATGCTGTAGAAAATATACAAATCACATGTCATATTATTGCTCTTCATTTTTAATGTTGCTAATGACAATGGTATCGTAGCATAATCTGATCAAAGAGCTTTCAATGTGTAATCTCAAAAACCCTGGATATGTGTATTTTGAGTTGTCTGTTGACCTTTGCAAAGTTTAGCAGTATTTTATATTTGATTACTGTCTCATGTTTGATTAGTCTTTTGTAGTTTGTAAAATACTTTGCATATACATTAGTTCATTTATGGTACAACAGCCTCATGAAAGGTTAGGAAGCTGGTCTGATTCCCATTTTATAAATGGATCTGAGAGATTAAGTGGCTTGCCTAATACCTGCTGATTAATGCATCTAGAACTTTTCCCACTTTACTTTCCTAGATCTAAAAAAGGTAGGATTAGATCATTAATGACACTGCGTTTTATTTTATTATATTTAACTAAAATTATTGTATTAGAACGGTAAAGATCTTGGCATTTTATTTCTTTTTTTAGTGGGACTGTAAATATTCTTTATTTTTTTCCAAGTTTTTATTTAAACTCCAGTTAGTTAACATACACATTACTTACAAGTGTAGAATTTAGTAATTCAGCAATTATATACAACACCTGGTGCTCATCCCACGGGCTCTCCTTAATCCCCATCACCTATTTAACTGCCCCCCAACTCTCCCCCACCCCTGCACCCCCCGCACACCTCCCCTATGCTAACTGTCAGCTTGTCACCTATAGTTGAGAGTCTGTTTCTTGGTTTTCTTCTGTTTCTTCCCCCCTCTATGTTCGTGTCTTTTGTTTCTTAAATTCCACATATGAGTGAAATCATGTGGTGTTTGTCTTTCTCTGACTGTCTTATTTGCCTTAGCATAATACTTATGAGCTCCACACATGTTGTTGCAAATGGCAAGATTTCATTCTTTTTCATGGCTGAGTACTATTCCTAGATCATATATATGTATGCTATATATATGATATATGTAAATCTCACATAATCTTTTTCGATTTATCAGTCAGTGGACATTGGGGCTCTTTCCATAATTTGGTTATTGTTGATAATGCTTCTGTAAACATCAGGGTGCATGCATCCCTTTGAGATAATATTCTTGTATTCTTTGGGTGAATACCCTGTGGTGCAATTGCTTGGTTGTACAGTACTATTTTCAATGTTTTGAGGAACCTCCATACTGTTGTCCAGAGTGGCTGTACTAGTTTGTATTCCCTTCAACAGCGTAACAGGGTTCCCCTTTCTCCACATTCTCGCCAAGACCTTTTGTTTCCTGTGTTGTTAATTTTATCCATTCTGACAGGCATGAGGTAGTTTTGATTTGTATTTCCCTGATGATTAGTGATGTTAATCATCTTTTCATGTGTCTCGTGACCATCTGTGTGTCTTCTTTAGAAAAAATGTTCATGTCTTTTGCCCATTTTTTAACTGGATTATTTTTTTTTGGGTGTGGATTTTGAAAAGTTCTTTATAAATTTTAGATACTAACCCTTCATTAGATACATCATTTGAGAATGTCTTCTCCAATTTTGTAGTTTCCCTTTTAGTTTTGTTGGTTATTTCCTTCACTGTGCAGAATCTTTTTTATTTTGATGAAGTCCTGATAGTTTATTTTTGCTGTCATTCCCCTTGCCTCAGGAGATGTATCTTACTTAGTAAGAAGTTGCTACAGCCGATGTCAAAGAGGTTGCTGCCTGTGTTCTCCTCTAGGATTTTATTGTTTTCCTGTCTCACTTTTAGGTATTTCATTCATTTTAAATTTATTTTTGTATATAGTATAAATAAGTGGTCCGGTTTCATTTTTTGCATGTTGCTCTCCGGTTTTTCCAACACCATTTGTTGAAGAGACTGTCTTTTCCCCATTGGATATTCTCTCCTCCTTTGCTGAAGATTAATTGACCAGATAGTGGTGGGTTCATTTCTGCGTTTTCTCTTCTGTTCTGTTGATCTGTGTATCTATTTTTGTGCCAATATTATGCTTGATCAGTACAGCTTTGTAATGATATAACTTAAGGTCTTGAATTGTGATGTCTCCAGCTTTGCTTTTCTTTTTGAAGATTGGTTTTTGCTATTTGGAGTATTTTGTGGTTCCATACAAATTTTAGAATTGTTTGTTCTAGTTCTGTGAAAAATGCTGCTATAACTTTGATAAAGATTTCATGAACTGTGTAGATTGCTTTGGGCAGTATAGACATTTTAACAATATTTGTTCTTAAAATCCATGAGCTTGCAATGTTTTTTCATTTCTTTATGTCATCTTCGATTTCTTTCATAAGTGTTCTGGTTTTCAGAGTATAGATCTTTTACTTCTTTGGATAGGTTTATTCCTAGGTATCTTATGATTTTTGGAACAATTGTAGGAGGGGATCAATTCCTTGATTTCTCTTTCTGCTACTTCATTATTGGTGTATAGATATGCACCAGATTTCTGTATGTTGGTTTTGTATCCTGTGACTTTACTGAATTTGTTTATCCGTCCTTGCAGCTTTTTGGTGCAGTCTTTGGGGTTTTCTTTATAGAGTATCATGTCATCTGCAAATAGTGAAAGTTTAACTTCTTCCTTGCCAGTTTGGATGCCTTTTATTTCTTTGTATTATTTGATTCCTGTGGCTAGGACTTCCAGTACTGTGTGAAATAATTGTGGTAAGAGTAGAAATCCCTATCTTGTCTGTGACTATAGAGGTAAAACTCTTTGCTTTTCCCCACTGAGAATGATACTAGGTGTGGATTTTTCATATGTGGCCCTTATTATGTTGAGGTATGTTCCCTCTAACCCTACTTTGTTGAAGGTTTTTTTTTTTTTTATAATGAATGTATGTTGTATTCTGTTAGATGCTTTCTCTACATCTTTTCAATGGATCATATGGTTCTTATCTTTTTTTTAAATTAATGTGGTGTATCATATTGATTGACTTCCGAATATTGAAACATCCTTGTGGCCCATTAATAAATCCTGCTTGATCATGGTGAATGATTCTTTTAATATACTGTCAGATTCAATTTGCTAGTATCCTATTGAGATTTTTTTATATCCGTGTTCATCAGGTATATCAGCCTGTAGTTGCCTTTTTTAATGGAGTCTTTGTCTGGTGTTGGAATTAAGGTAATGCTGGCCTCATAGAATGAATTTGGAAGTTTTCCTTCCTCTTCTGTTTTTTTAGAATACTTTCAGAAGAAAAGTTACTAACTCTTCTTTAAGTGTTTGGTAGAATTCCCCCTGGGAAACCATCTGGCCCTGGACCTTTGTTTGTCAGGACATTTTTGATTACCGATTCAGCTTCTTTGGTGCTTCTGTGTCTGTTTCTGTTTCTTTCTGCTTCAGTTTTGGTAGCTTATGTGTTTCTAGGACTTTATCCATTGCTTCCAAGTTGTCCAATTTGTTGGCATATAATTTTTCATAATACTTTCTGATAATTTCATAATATCTGATAATTGTATTTCTGTGGTGTTAGTTGTTATTTCTTCTCTCTCATTTCTGATTTTATTTATTTGGGTCCAGTTTCTCCTTTCTTTTTCATAAGTCCAGCTAGGGGTTTACCACTTAACAATTCAAGGAATCAACTCCTAGTTTCATTGATGGGTTCTACTGTTTTTTGTTTGTTTGTTTGTTTATTTAGTTTCTTTATCATTTATTTCTGCTCTGATCTTTATTATTTTCTTTCCTCTGCTGGCTTTAGGCTTCATTTGTATTTCTTTGTCTAGCTCCTTTAGGTGTAAGTTTAGGTTGTTTATTTGAGATTTTTCTTTCTTGGACTGTCATGTTTTCATTTTAATTTGTTTCCATCTATTTTTTTAATTCTTTAATTTCCTGGTTGACCCATTCATCCTCTTTTTTTTAGATTTATTTATTGATTTTAGAGAGAGAGAAGGAGAGCATGAAAAGGGAGATGGAGAGAGAATCTCAAGCAGACTCAGCACAGAGCCCAAAACGGGGCTCAATCTCACGATCCTGAGATCATGATCTGAGCTAAAACCAGGCACCCCAGATCCATTCATTTTTTAGTAGCATGTTGTTTTACCTACATATATTTGTGGTTTTTCCAAATTTTTTCTTGTGTTTGACTTCAGGTTTCATAGCATTGTGGTCTAAAAAGATGCATGGTATGATCACATCTTTTTGTGGTTGTTGAGGTCTGAGTTGTGACCTAATATGTGGTCTGTTCTTGAGAATGTCACATGAGCACTCGAAAAGAATGTGTATTCTGCTGCTTCAGGATGAAGTGTTCTGAATATGTCTGTTAAGTCCATTTGGTCCAGTATGGCATTCAAAACTATTGTTTCCTTGTTGATTTTCTGCCTAGATGATCTGTGCATTGATGTAATTGGGGTGTTAAAGTCCCGTAGTATTACTGTCTTATTATCAATGAGTTTCTTCATGTTTTTATTAATTCTTTTATACATTTGTGTGCTCCCCATATTGAGGATATAAATATTTACAATTGTTAGATCTTCCTGTTGGATAGTCTGCTTTATTATGATATAATACCCTTCTTCATCTCTTATTATAATCTACTCTGGCTTCATTTTGATGTCTATTTGCATGATAAATGTTTATCCATCCCCTGATCTTCAGTGTGCAGGTGTCATTAGGTCTAAAATGAGTCTCTTGTAGGCAGCATTTAGATGGGTCTTGTTTTGTTATACATTTTGCCATCCTCTGTCTTGTGATTAGAGCATGTATTCCATTTGTATTCAGAACTGTTGATAGCTATATATTTATTGCCGTTTTATTACTTGTTTTGTCGTGTCTGGAGATTTTCTCTGTTCCTTTCTTCTCTTTGTCACTTTTGTTCTTTTCTTTCGACTCAAATAGTTCCCTTTAGTATTTCTTCCAGGGCTGGTTTGGTGGTCACAAACTCCTTTAGTTTTTGTTTCTCTGGGAAGCTCTTCATCTCTCCTTCTGTTCTGTATGATAGCCTTGGTGGGTAGAATATTCTTAGCTGCTGATTTTTCCCATTCAGAACTTTGAGTGTATCATGCCACTGTCTTCTGACTTACTAAATTTCTGTGGAGAGATCTGCAGATGGTCTTATGGGTCTTCCTTTGTAAGTTCAGGACTTCTTTTGTCTTGCTGCATTTAGGATTTTTTTCTTTATAGCTATATTTTGCAAATTTAATTATAATAAATCTAGGTGTTGGTCTGCTTTTGTGGATTTTGATGGGAGATGTCTGTGCCTCAGGATTTGGATGTCTTTTTACTTCCCCAGATTAGGGAATCTATCAGCTGTTATTTCCTCAGATAAATTTTCTGCCCCCCTCTTCTCTCTCTTCTTGTTCTCAGACTTGTATAGTACGAATGTTACTTCATGTGATGGAGTCACTGAGTTCCCTAAATATATTCTCCTGATCCATAATTCTTCTTTCTTTTGTTCAGCTTCATATTTGTCTATTATTTTACCTTCTATATCACTTATCTGTTCATCTGCTTCTTTTATCCTTGTGTTCTCATTGTATCCAGTCTGTTTCAAATCTTTCTTATTGGAGTTTACATTTCTGTTTTTTTTTTTTAACTCTTTTATCTCTGTGGTAAGGGCCATCCTGAAGTCTTCCACTCTTTTCTCAAGCCCAGTCATTATCCTTATGATTGTTGCTTTCAGTTCTCCATTCAGGCATATTACTTATATCTGTTTCATTTAGATCTCTGGCTGTGACCTTATCTTGTTTCATTTGGGATGAATTCCTCCATCTTGGCATTTTTCCTAGGTTTCTGATTTATTTGTTTGTTGGAAAAGCTTGTTCTGTTTCCTGCTTTTGAGTGTAATGGCTTTATGAAGAAGATGTCATATAGTGCCCAGGGCCTGATGCTTCAGGGTGTGTCTCTGGTGCCTGCTGCATGCATTCTGCTGCTTGTTTTGGGTGCTCTGTCCTTCAGGCCAGTCATCTGCAGAGCCTGTCCTTGCCTTCATTGGGCAGTGTTTTGTCCTTGGGCAGTGTGGTGAGTTTAACTCAGTGTACTCTGGTCTGTTTGTTAAATGAGACCCAATACTACTTCCACTAGGCCTGAATCTTTGCATAACTCTCTGGTCAGGCGATGTTGTGTGAGCAGGGGTTTCTGCTGGTCTTCTGGGGTAGGGTCCTGCCAAGGACCAAGGATCAAGGACCAACTTGACCAAGAAGGGCAGTGGGGGTAGAGTGCAGGGGTGTTGGACCTGATATAAGCAGGTAAGGCAGCCACTGTAGGTGCTCTGGTGTTTATAACAGTTGGTTCTTTTTTTATGCTGAGGGGTGGGGGAGGGAAGTGAAACCAGGCAGCTCCACTGTCTCTGGAGAGGGACCTCAGTGCTTGTTCCCAGGGACTCATTTTGAGAAGAGGGAATTATCTCCCCCGGGTGTCCAAGGGCTTCTTTAGATGGCTGTCTGTCCCCAGGTTGTTTTCATGTCTTCTCCCCAGGAGCAGTGCAGTGTGCTTTCCAGATTCTATCCCAGCCATGCTGTGGATCTCTAAAACTCTAGTCTTCAATCCCTGCTGGTTGAAAAACTCACAAAAATCTCCCCCTCTTGTTTTCCCAGCCAGTGGCTTTGGAAAAGTATTCTCCCTGTGTGTTCCCCTGTATGCTTCTCTCTCCCTTATCTTTCTCCCAGACGAGGGCTCCCTCCCCTCCACAACATCAGAGATCTGTTTCTCCCCCAAAGCATGTCCCTGTACTTCCTACCTTCCTCCATGTGGCCTCTTCTATCCCTTTGGTTGTGGAATTTGTTCTGTCAGTCTTCAAGTTGATTTCTTGGGTATTCAGGATGATTTGGTAGTTATCTAGTTGTTTTCAAGGGAGAAGAAGAACTTAGGATCCTTCTATTATTCCATCATCCTAGCTCTTCTTCCAGCATATTATTTTTTTGACATTTATGTTATGTTACTCTTTCATTGTACCTTTTTTATTGTAATGTTTATTGTATTCAGTGTAATAAGACTTTTTAAATTTTTTTTATTTTTTTAAGATTTTATTTATTTGACAGAGAGATCACATGTAGGCAGGGGGGGGGGAGCAGGATCACTGCTGAGCAGAGAGCCTGATGTGGGTCTCCATCCCAGGACCCTGAGATCATGACCTGAGCCCAAGGCAGAGGCTTAACCCTTTGAGCCACCCAGGTGCCCCAATAAGACATTTTTTAAGTGTACTCAGACTTTCGAATTTATAATTTATTGCTTTTTCCTGGTCTGGTATCTTGTGTTTTTTACAAATTCAGTTTGTTTCATGTTTACACACACACACACACACACACACACACACACACACCCTGTTGGCATGTAGAAACCATTTATTCTTCAAGAATTTATTTGATAGCATGTCTGTAGAGCAGTGCAGTAGGTGCTGTGAGGGACACATAAATAGAGATGTTCTGATCTTCCCTCAAGGGAATTAAAGTCTACTTCAGAGATAAAGTATATCCTGAACAACCAAAGGACTATTAAAAGGAACTGATAAATAAATGCAAGGTAAACTGCATGTGTGTATTGTGGGGACATGGAGTAATAGAACGATATGTATGGTTGGTTTAAGGTAGTTTTTTTTTTTTTAAAGATTTTATTTATTTATTTGTCAGAAAGAGAGAGAGCAAGTGAGCGAGCACAGGCAGACAGAGTGGCAGGCAGAGGGAGAAGCAGGCTCCCCACAGAACAAGGAACCCGATGTGAGACTCGATCCCAGGATGCTGGGATCATGACCTGAGCCAAAGGCAGCTGCTTAAACAACTGAGCCACCCAGGCATCCCTGGTTTAAGGAAGTTTTTTGGGGAAATATTTAAAATTTTTTCTTACAATGGATTGTTAAAGTACATGCTTATTTTCGAGAGTAGGAGAATTACGATATTATGGTAGTGGGATGAATAACCTAGGGGACAAAAATGATACAGTCCAAAACATGGAGATTAGAGTTGATAGACTCAGAGAGATGCTATGTCTGAAAACAAGAGAGATAAGACTAGAAAATCGTTTATAAAGAAGGTGATAATGGGTTAGAGGCAGAAAGAAGATTTTATGGGGTAGGGTTTAGAGATCATATAAGAAAGAGCAGCTATAAGTTCTTGAGCGATCAGTTAGCAGGTGTTTACTTCCCAAGGCCTATTACTGGCATTTTTTAGTGTTTCACAGTAGGTCGACTTTTTTTTTTTAAGAGTTTAATTATTTATTTGACAGACAGAGATCACAAGTAGGCAAAGAGAGCAGGGGGGGGAAGCAGGCTCCCTGCTGAGCAGAGAGCCTGATGCGGGGCTTGATCCCAGGGTGCTAAGATCATGACCCGAGCCAAAGGCAGAGGCTTAACCCACTGAGGCACTCAGGCACCCCCGCAGTAGGTCAACTTAATGAAATGTAGGTTCTATGGAGGATAACATGAAAGTGAAATGCGTAATGCAGGTAGATTGAACAGGAGCCTGTTTTATTAGTCAAAGCAATATGGACCGAGAATGTTAACTGTAATAGTAACTTTGAAATAGAGTAATAGACACTAATACTAAAACAAATAAAGCAGGAAAGAATACAAAAAGATCCTCTTAGATACCACATTGTGATAAGCCAACTTAAACTTTATGGCAGACTTTTTCTAGCTCTGTCACACCATCAATAATATTAATCTTTGATAACTACCACTATTGAACATTTACTGTATGCTAGGCACTGTGACAGGTTCTTTGCATGTGATACCATGAAGACTAAACTATTAATCTTCAAAACAACCTTGTGAGGTAGATGCTATTATCCATGTGTTATAGATGGATAATTTAGATCAGAGAGGATAAATAACTAACTTCACAGAGTTACCTAATCACAGGGTTTGGGTATTGTCCTGTTTATTCTGAAAGCTGTGCTCGTAACCACTTTTGATTTGTTTCTAAAATACAATTCCCCTGATGGCATTAAAGTCTCAAAAGTGTACATGTGACAGACTCTACTAAACTCTGAAGTCTTTATGTGTATTTTTAAAGTATTAACTATGTTTCATATTGTATCGAAACCTTAACAGGTGAATGTTTACTGTGTGGTTCATACAAAGCAAAATGTATACTGAACTTGAAAAAATAAATGAGGTAAAGAAATAAAAATTGCCATTAAAATAGTATAAAATGTAGCCAGTACAATTATCAAAAGTGTATTGTTATTATAATTTCTCATTAGTCAGGATTTACATGAAGATGTTGAAGAAGCTGGTGCACTGCAGAAAAATCATGCTTCTGTGATATCTGGGAACCCCACAGAAGCTGCACATTCTGCCTGTCTGCCTTCAGAAGATGAATCATTATGCAGTGTGATCTGTGAAGTGCCGAGAGAACAAACTCCAAGCAGTGATCTAGAGACTGCCCTAGAAATACATGATGTGGAAGTAACAGGGGAAAAAGAAAAGCATTATGACAACAAAACTTGTGTGAAGTCAGCTTCAGAAGAAGAAACAAGTGAAAATGTGCCTACAGAAGAAGACACTGCATTGCAACCAAAGAAAAATAGGATTACTTACTCACAAATTATTAAAGAAGGCAGGAGATTTAATATTGATTTGGTATCAAAAGTAAGTACTAATTATCTTCATCTTATCATTAGAATAATACTAATTTTTAATTGATTGAAAATAGCATCTGGGACCATAAACCCAGTTTTCATAATTTTACTTTTTTAAAGTGTGGAACATTTGTTTTATAAAGAGATAGTAACCAGAGATTTATAATTCGGTTTAAATATTCTTTAAATATAGGTTTAAAAATGCATTTAAAATGCTCAGTACTGGGCACTTGGGTGACTCAGTCAGTTGAGCCGCTGCCTCGGCTCAGGTCATGATCCCAGGGTCCTGGCATCGAGTCCCACATCAGGCTCTCTGCTCAGCAGGGAGCCTGCTTCTCCCCGCCGCCCCCCCTGCCTGCCTCTCTGCCTACTTGTGATCTCTGTCAAATAAATAAATAAAATCTTTAAAAAAAAAAATCTCAGTACTATAGCACAAGAATTCTTTTGTACTGGAGCACAGAGTCCACTGTAATATTCTCCTACTATATGGACACTGTCAATTCTATCAAGAGAAAAATTCTAATGAACCTAATTATAAATTTATGTTATATTTATAGTTTATTAAATGAACTTTTTTTAGCCCTTCTATATAGTAACTATTTTAACATCTGTATGATGATGAACATTCTGAATAAACGGATGCATTTTTAAAAATCATCTGTTCCGGTGTGAGGGCTTTGGAGGATAATTTAATAGTTGGGAGGCTGGGAACAATGCTGTTGTCTTTGGTTAGGTTTCAGTCCTGAACTCTGATGATAGGTCAGTGTAACTTCAGAGGAGGTCCCTGAGTCTTTGGAGAGTACAATGTTGTATTGGGTTTATAGGAAACAAGGTTAATTTAGCACAAAAAGAACAGAAAACCAGCAAGGATAAAGGTCTTAAATGGTTAGATATAGGGAGCACCTGGATGGCTCAGTTGATTGTCTGCCTTTGGCTTAGGTCTTGATCCCAGAGCCCTTGGACTGAACCCTACATCAGGCTCCCTGCTCAATGGAGAGTCTGCTTCTCTTTCTGCCTCTCCCCCCTGCTCCTGTGTGTGCACACTTTCTCTCTTCTCTCTCTCTCTCAAGTAAATAAATGAAAATCTTTAAAAAAAAAAAAAAAAGGTTAGAAATAGGGCTGGGAGAAAGTAGAAAGAAACAGATCAAATCCCATAAATTGAGGGTAAACAATAAGAAATTAAAAAGAAGTAGGAAAGCATGGTAAATAACAGAGACTTGCCTCAAAACTAGGCTTTTCAATTTAAGTGCTCTCTTGAAGTTCCCAGTTACAGAGTAGAGAGAGTAATTGCATATTCCTCACATTTTGCTGATACAGTCCCATACACTCATATTGCTGCCCTCTTTGAACCTGATGCCTAAAAATGTGAGTAAATTTTACTACCCTTTGTTTCTTTCTATCACATAGCTCTCTGTGTCTGATTCTGTCCTCCTCTGAGTTGTGTGCTACTTTGGTCCTATTATTATTTCTGCACCATCTGTTCGACCTTCTCCAGCCACTGTGCCCCTGTCGTGCTTTGAAATGTAGCATTTTTTCCATGTTACCTTAGCTATTGATTTCTGGGTGAAGTTTAATCATAGTTTACTAATGGTCTTCCTGTTCTCTTGAACAGAAAGTAAGTTTTACAAAACCAAAAAATAAAACAAAAAAACTGATTTCAAGTGACAAATGGGCTTTGTTCTGGAATTTTCATTTTTAATTAGTTACTAGGAATTTGGAATGTCTAACTTAAAAGATGATACAAATGTTGGTTAAGAATCAACACTAGTTTATAATAGTTTCTAACCCTTATGGTAGCTGAAATACAGTATAAATATTGCAAAGGAAAAAGATAGAAGATGGTGCTGTATCAATTTTTGGAATTAATGTAGGAAATTATTCACTTGTATAAAAGAAAGTGAATGCTGATTATAGTGGAGGGGAGATAGTTTAATTAGATACTAAGATTTTTTTTTATACATCTTTTTTTTAAAGATTTTATTTATTTGACAGAGATCACAAGTAGGCAGAGAGGCAGGCAGAGAGAGAGGGAGGAGGAAGCAGGCTCCCCGCTGAGCAGAGAGCCCGATGCGGGGGCTCAATCCCAGGACCCTGGGATCATGACCTGAGCCAAAGGCAGAGGCTTTGAGCCACCCAGGCGCTCCAGGCGCCCCAGATGCTAAGATGTTTGAGGAGACTTTTAAGATTTCTGGGTATTTTCATGAGTTTCACTGGATCACAATAGTGGTTCTTTTAGGGTAAATTAAAAAACAGATGTGTCTAGAGCAGTCAGGACAGTTGTACTTTGTCCTGCATAGTAGTTTTCATGGTTTTACATATTTAAAAATAATCAATAATAAATTCATCCTGTAAAAGCAGCAATAGCTAAAGAATGTAGAGCCATAGCAATATAAGAGATTTATTATCATTTTTTAATGTTAGTCATTTAGCGAATATTTACTGAGTACCTGTGGTGTGGAAAGCAGTACATTCCACGATATTGGGGCAGTTACTCCTTGGAAAGTCGTTTCTAATTTCAGTTATTGCATCTACATTTAGGATGATTGCCAAATACCTATTTCAAGCCCTACCTCTTTCCTAAAGTCCAGTTTGATGTCTCCAGACTACTTGACATTTCTGCATACATTCCATCTCAAAGTCATTATGGTAAAATTGACACATTACTGTGGTGCTTTATAGTTTACAGAACACATCCACATAAATATAGGCTTTTTTTCCTATTTCTTCTTTTTAAAATTTTTTATTAACATATAATGTATTATCTGCTACAGGAGTACAGGTCTGTGAATCATCAGTCTTACACAATTCGCAGCACTCACCATAGTACATACCCTCCCCAGTGTCCATCACCCAGCCACTCCCACTCCTCCACAACCCTCAGTTTGTTTCCTGAGATTAAGAGTCTCTTATGGTTTGTCTCCCTCCCCCGGTCCCATCTTGTTTCATTTTTTCCCCTCCCCGCCTCCCAGAACCCAAGTAGTCTTATACTACTCAGGGTTGGTTAGTTAAAATACTTACCATTTTTATATAGTAGGTATAGTATTATTATAGGTTAAATAAAATACTTATCATTTTTATATAGTATAGTATTATTATAGTATGATATACTTCTTAGTGTAATAGAGAAAATCAAGGTCAAAGTTCTTAGAATTAAAACTCTTTTCTAAAAAGTCCTTTCTATGGGCGCCTGGGTGGCTCAGTGGGTTAAGCCACTGCCTTCGGCTCAGGTCATGATCTCAGGGTCCTGGGATCGAGTCCCGCATCGGGTTCTCTGCTCGGCGGAGATCCTGCTTCCCTCTCTCTCTCTCTGCCTGCCTCTCCATCTACTAGTGATCTCTCTCTGTCAAATAAATAAATAAAATCTTTAAAAAAAAAATAAAAATAAATAAATAAAAAGTCCTTTCTAAAAAGTCCATACCCTTAATTATTATGGAACCAACATGGCCAAGTGAAGCAAAGATGATACATTAATTATTAAATCTAATTCTCAATATTTTAATCAAAATGAAGTATTCTTATTTATTTTTACTTAAGTATAATTAACATACAATATTGTATTAATTTCAGTTGTACAGCATATTGATTAGACACTTCTGTACATTTACTCATTGCTCACCACGCTTACTCACCATCTGTCACCATGTAACATTGTTATAATATTATTGACTGTGTACCCTGTGCTATACTTTTCATCTCCATGTATAACTGTAAGTTTGTAACTCTTTTTTTTTTTTGAGGGTAAGAATCTTTAATTACACTCGATAGATTAAAAAAAGTAACTCTTATTTCGCTTTATCTGTTTCATCCAACCACACCTACCCATCTCTCTGGCAACCACCCAGTTTGTTCTCTGTAGTTAAGAGTCTGTTTTTTTGTTTCTTTGTTTAAATGTTTTCTGTTTTAGATTCCATATCTGAGTGAAATCATATGGTGTTTGTCTTTCTCTGACTTATTTCACTTAGTATACTGCCCTCTGAGTCCAACCATGTTGTTGCAAATGGCAAGATTTCATTCTCTTTCATGACCTAGTAATTCTGTTGTGTATATATAGTATACAACTTTATCCATTTTTCTATTGAAGGATACTTGGTATTCTTTAGCTTCTCATCACTGAAATTTCTGTTAGATCACTTAGAGAGTGGTGAAAAAGAGGCTTAGGTTTAAATACTATACTTGTTATTACTAAGCTTCAGACAAGTTTAGTGTAGTTTTTTTTTTTTTTTTTTAAAGATTTTATTTATTTATTTGACAGAGAAAGATCACAAGTAGACAGAGAGGCAGGCAGAGAGAGAGAGAGAGAGAGAGGGAAGCAGGCTCCCTGCCGAGCAGAGAGCCCGATGTGGGACTCGATCCCAGGACCCTGAGATCATGACCTGAGCCGAAGGCAGCGGCTTAACCCACTGAGCCACCCAGGCGCCCCAAGTTTAGTGTAGTTTTAATTGAAATGTGTTCTCACTCCTCAATGTTCTCTTAAATGCATTATTTTTAAGCTGGCATTAAATCTTAAGCTTTACTAGATCTTATTAAGTGAAAATACATTTTATGTTTGTATTAATATTTGTGAAATTATTGTGACTACTGAGGGATCATTCAATTTCAAGTATTGTTTTTAAACAAATTAGGTATTTGAATAATCTATTTTTTTTATTATAATTACAGAATACTTGGCAATTTATTCTTCAAATCATGGGCTGTATCAGTTGTGTAGGGTATTAGGCTGAAGATAATGAAATAA
>NW_019154186.1:386406-398287 GCF_002288905.1 Enhydra lutris kenyoni | reverse complement strand
TCAATAAACCCGCCCAACTGCCAAAATAGCAATGCTAGTTTTGTTCTGTACAATGCTGGGCTTTATAAAATTCACCTAACTAATATTGATTTTCAGAGTCCTTACTGACCTCTTGGATGCTCAGACTAACAGTTTGGATTGATTTTTGAAATTCCCTTTCTCTTTGTATTAAAGCTGATTGTTTTTTTTCCCTCCCCTATTAGAGATGTAACATTTACATTTTTAACATTTATTGAGTCAGACACTTAAAAGTATATCAGTATAGGACATTGCCGAATGTGTTGCACTTAACCATGTGGTTAAATTTAGAACAGGCAAGATAATACTGTTGAAGTTGTTTTTGTCTAATATTGGTTATGAGAGATGTGGAAGATTAAATCAATTCCTATTGTGCATGCTGGCAATAACTATCATCCTCACTTCTTGAGAAAGACATATCTCATATAAATCTAGACTGCTAGGATTATAGAGGGACCTTAAAATTCAACTCTTGTGGTGGAAATATATAACCACTCTTTTTCTTTTTTGTTTGGTGAGGAAGTCCAGCGAGCTGGTGTCTTCTTAATAACCACCTGCCCTTATATAAGGCTACAGTCTCTTATTCAAAACCCTTGGGCCTGGTGTGTTCTGTTATTTAGATTTAAAAAATTATTTTGGGAAATAATACACTACATGTGCTGGTATGCTATATATGAGGCAACATTCTTAGCAGTCTTTAATTAATTAAACTAATTAATTAAACCTATTAATATTTCTGCAGTCAGATGTACGAATGTTCACAGTAAGCAGGGCAAAGATAGAAGAGCCTTATAACAGTTTGGGTCATTTTGTTGTCAAACTATTTATGGAAAAACTTTGGATTCCAGAGTTTTTTGGGTTTTGAATTTCAGATAATCAGTTGTAAACCTGTAATAAAATATGTTATGTACTGCAATATTAATATGTATAATGCTTTTTACAAATATTTAAAAATATAATGGAATTATATGTCTTTATTTAGCATTTATCAGTTTTTCCACAATTTTGCCTTTTACTTCATCCTGTAAAATATTTTCTTTGTACAGCTGCTGTATTCTCGAGGATTGCTAATTGATCTTTTAATCAAATCTAATGTAAGTCGATATGCAGAGTTCAAAAATATTACCAGGATTCTTGCATTTCGAGAAGGAAGAGTGGAACAGGTACTTTGCTTACTCAAGTGTTGCGATGGAGTATGAACTTAAGTTATTATGATTTGTTTTGGAAGGATAAGCAAGTAGGATTGTTATTTTCCTGGCAAAGCAGTGAATTCCAATCCCGTATGGGAAAAATAAATAGTTAAGAGATTACTCAATTAAAATTTTTACTGTAAATATTTTCATGAGTTATTCTGAAGCCTGATGTTGGTGTTGAAAAATGGTTACTATTAGGCAGTATTGCTAGATTTGAGCTGTCATTTGTACCCAGTTAGGGGTGACATGCCATTGGCCTTTTAATGGCATAAAGAGCAACTTGGCAGAATTAAGTAAGAGAGCTCACAAGTTAATTAGCTTTGAACCTAACAGAGATGCCATTAGAACTGATGGAAGGTAACACAGATGTCTAGAATGGAAATAATTATCTTATTATAGTTAAAGGGGAAAAAGTGTGATTTGGAATACTTGTATCACTAGGAGGCAGTTTCTTAACTTACAATCATGTTTTTCAGGTTCCTTGTTCTAGAGCAGATGTCTTTAATAGCAAACAACTTACTATGGTAGAAAAACGAATGCTAATGAAGTTTCTTACATTTTGTATGGAGTATGAAAAACATCCTGATCAATATAAAGGTATTGTTTGCCATTAAATTGTGTTCTCTAATTATTTGAACTTTCTTATTTTAATATGCTTGCTCTGATGTAAGCCACTCATGTCTTTGTTAAAGTACATTTCTTACTCTGCACTATCCAGTAGGTTAGCCAGGAACAACATGTACTTATTTAAATTAAAATTAATTAAAATTAAATAAAATTTAAAATTCAGTTCCTCAGTTGGACTAGCCATATTTGAAGTGCTTAGGAGCCACATGTGGTTATTAGCTACTATGGCTACAGTACACCTATAGAATGTTTTCATCATTGTGGAAGTGCTATGCTGGGTGTTTAGTTTTTATTTTTACTAATTAAATACTGCTGTTAACTAATTCTTCATAGATGAAAGTCTCTTTTCATTGTTCTTTTAATTTTTTTCAGCAGTGAAAAAAATCTGTGTATTTTTTCATTTTCCCAGGATTACTTTTGCTTGGTATATTGACTTACTCATTTTTACTGATTAAGAAAAAGAGGCTAGATGGTATGGGGAGTGTGAACCACTGTATTAGAGTCTAGTCTTGGCTTTGACCCAAATCATACAGTTACTTCAGAGTCTGTTGAAAATTGAATATCTCAGTATCAGAGCTTTATACTTTTTAGTGCATTGGGCTGGAAACATTATCCAAAATCAGAATGTTCTGTTGATGTTTCATTTATAAAGTTACAATGAGAAATATAGCAGTATTTTTTTTTACTTGATGGAATATTAGAAGTCAAGCTCTTACTCTTAAAGCTTCATGTCCATAAGACACTGCCAAATCATCCTTCACAGTGGTGTAAACTTATGTTATCTCAGTAAATTTTTATAATCTTTACTTTTTTTCTTTTGTCACGGAATTGTATTTCCTACCACTAACAGTCTAGTTACATTTTTTTTCCTCTTCTTTAAATGAATAGTTTCTAGGTCCCTTGTTTTGAGGTGTGATGTAAGGCAGTAAGACTGGTTCCATTAGCCACACAGAAATTACCTTTATTACTTTTTAGTCATAGTTTATTGTTCTTAGTTTTAGTAAGAAATATACATTTCCAAAAAATTAAGTATCGCTCTATCACTGTTTTCACCAAAAAATTGTCGTTTGTCATATGTATTTAATATTTCAAAGTGTAATTATTGACATTATTGGGGCATCTGGGTGGCTCAGTGGGTTAAACCTCTGCCTTCAGCTCAGGTCATGGTCTCAGGGTCCTGGGATCGAGCCCCGCGTCAGACTCTGCTGAGCAGGGAGCCTGCTTCCCCATCTCTTTCTGCCTGCCTCTCTGCCTACTTGTGCTTGCTCTCTCTGTGTCAAATAAATAAATAAAATCTTTAAAAAAATTATTGACATTATTTGGAAATTTAAAGATAACAAAGTAAATATTGCCACTTACGTAAACCTATTGTGATGGTTAATGAATTACTTAATGTTTTTCTAGTTTTTCTTTAATTTATTTAATTTTTAAAAAAAGATTCATCATTTAAAGCTTGGAAATTGTGCCATTAGTTCAATTAAGATAGTAAAATTGTTTCTAGTTCTTTTTTTCCCCTAACATCTGTGGTCTCTGTTCAAAATGTAATATTATACGACCTTGGTCCCTTGCCAAGTGTCTTGAACAGGCTTGATGTATTTTGTGCAGTGTTTTTAAAGTGAAGTTTGGTTCTAATTTTAATTGATCAATTTTTATCTTTACATAGCCTATGAGGAGATTACATTTTCCGAGTATTTAAAAACACAGAAATTAACCCCCAGCCTCCAGTACTTTGTCCTGCATTCAATTGCAATGACATCAGAGAAAGCCAGCAATACCATAGATGGTCTCAAAGCTACCAAAAACTTTCTTCACTGCCTTGGACGTTATGGCAACACTCCATTTTTGTTTCCTTTATATGGCCAAGGAGAACTTCCTCAGTGTTTCTGCAGGTAAGATTGACATTGGTTCTCTTTTCTCTTCTTAAGGTAATACTTAAATAATGGATGAAAATTAAAAAGACAAAAATGAGATTTATTCAATATTTTGTATATGCAAGCATACTTTGTTGTTCTCCTCTTTTATAAATCTCTATATTTGCCTACCTACGTATCTAAATGATATATTCAGTTTGGCCTGTGTGTGAACTTCGTAAAATAAAACCGTACTGTAAATTCCTTATTTCACTCAATATTATGTTTCAAAGCATCTTCCTTGTTTTGCATAATTACAGTTATTTTCATTGCTATGTAGTATTCCACTGTGAATACACCACAGTTTTTCCATTTTTCTTCTGGTAGACACAAGATGTTTCCAGGATTTTTTTGTTTTTGTTTTTTTGTTTTTTGTTTTGTTTTGTTTTCTGCTATTAACATACACATCCTTGTGTATGTTTCAGGATATACATGTTCAAGAATTTCTCTAGGATATATATCTAGGAGTAGAATTTCCAAGTCATGGGGTATATGAATATTCATACAAGATAGTACCCAAATTTTTCTCCAGAGCATTAAACCAGTTTATCAGTAGATAAGAATTTCCATAGGTCTACATCTTTGCCAATGTTTGTTAGTAGATTTTTAAGTTTTTTTCAACCCGACTCATATGAAATATCCTCGCATTATACTTTTATTTTGCATTTTGTAGATTACTTATGTGGTGGGGCATCTTCTCATATGGTTATTGGATATTCATGTTTTCTTTTTGGTGAAATGCATGTTTCTATGTTTTTCCCATTTGTCTATTGGGTTATTGTATTTTCCTTATTGATTTATAGAGTTTTTATTCTGAATACTAATCTTTTCTTAATTGTATGTGTTGTATATATCTTGCTTTATGGTATTCATGATACATGAGGTCATTAAGATTAATGTGGTCAAACATAACAATCCTTTCTTTTTATATGTAGCACCTTTAGGGCAGTGGAGCATAGTAGTAAAAAATCTGGACTATGGAGACAGACTACCTAGATTTAAGTCCTGGCTTCTCCATTCGTTGGCCATGTAGCCTTGAGCAAGTTTCGCAGCCTCTCAGTATGTTTTCAAAGAATCAACTTTGTGGCTTTTTGATTCTTTCTATTATAGCTTTGTGTTCCTAGTTCGTTCATTTCCATTCTTTATTATCCCTGTTTTGCTTTCTTTGGGTTTTATTCCACTCATCCCTCCCCTTTTCTGTCCTTGCCAATTCTTAGGATGAAACCCAATGTTAAATATATATCTTTTTTTTATTTTCTAATGTAAGCATTTAAGATGATAAAGTGCCAACTCCTGTTTTGACTCTTCACAGTTATATATTATTTTCATTGTCTTTTAGTCCTAAATATCTTAGTTTTCATTTTGATTTTTTCATTGACCCATGAATTGCTATGAGAGGTTTTATTTTATTTTATTTTATTTTATATTTTATTTTAAAGATTTATTTATTTGACAGAGAGAGCACAAGCATGGGGAGCGGGAGAGGGAGAAGCAGAATCTTGGCTGAGCAGGGAGCCCGATGTGGGGCTCGATTCTGGGAGTCTGGGATCATGACCTGAACTGAAGAC
This sequence comes from Enhydra lutris kenyoni, assembly GCF_002288905.1. NCBI lineage: Eukaryota > Metazoa > Chordata > Mammalia > Carnivora > Mustelidae > Enhydra > Enhydra lutris. Next base: position 392,971 of record NW_019154186.1, on the reverse strand, counting down.
AGGTGCTTAACTGACTGAGCCACCCAGGCACCCCATTATGAGAGGTTTTAACATAGCTGATTTGGTTCATTCTTTTGGTCTTACCATCTAATTTTATTATAGAAAATTAAGTTATGTCTGGAAATTAAGTTTTTTTAAAATTTAAATTCAATTAGCCAACATAGTGTATATCATTAGTTTTTGATATATGTTCAGTGATTTATTAGTTGCATGTAACACCCAGTGCTCATCACATCACATGCCCTCCTTTAATGTCCATCACGCAGTTACTCCATCTCCCCATCCTCCTCCCTATCCGCAGCCCTCAGTTTTTTTCCCCAAGAGTCTCTCATGGTTTGTCTCCCTCTGAGAGTTTTCCCTCCCTTCCCCTATTGTTCTCTGCCCTCTTTCTTATATTCCACATATTAGTGAAACCATATGATAATTGTCTTTCTCTGATAGCATGATACCCTCCATTTCCATCCATGTCATTGTAAGTGGTAGATATTCATCCTTTCTAATGCCTGAGTAATATTCCATTGTATATACAAACCACATATTCTTTATCATTCATTTGTTTAAGGATGTCTCAGCTCCTTCCATAGTATGGCTATCATGGACATTGTTGCTGTGGAAAATATGTTTTTGTGGTATTAATACTTTGGACGTTATTTTATGACTTAGTATATCATGAATTTTTGTAATTTTTCCATTTGTGTTCAAGAAGAATGTGTTCTTGGGCACAGGGTTCTCTAATTATTGGTCTTGGAGCCTAATAAGGTAGACTTTGGGTTGTAATTTGCAATTTTTTTTGTGATTTGCAAATTTTATTGAGTTTTTTTTTCCTTTCATCTACCAATAATAAAGTATTTTTTAAAGGTAATTCTTTTTTTAAAAAAAGATTTTATTTATTTATTTGACAGAGATCACAAGTAGGCAGAGAGGCAGGCAGTGAGAGAGAGGAGGAAGCAGGCTCCCCACGGAGCAGAGAGCCCGATGTGGGGCTTGATCCCAGGACCCTGGGATCATGACCTGAGCCGAAGGCAGAGGCTTTAACCTACTGAGCCACCCAGGTGCCCCAATAATACAGTATTTTGAAATCTCCCATTATGATGTTTGATTTGTCAATTTCTCCCTATAATTCTCTCAATTTTTACCTTTTACTTATTTTGAGGCAATTTATTAAGATCATTTAAATTTATAACTTTAATCTTCCTGATGAATTTAATATTTTACATTATTTGCTGACTTTCTCCATCCTTAATAATGCATTTTTTATCTTAAAGGCTACTTTGGTATTCAAATAGCTACTACAACTTATTAGTATTTGCCTATTATGTCTTTCTCCATCTCTGTTTTTCAGCTTTTATGAGTCTATATTTGGGGCTATAAATAGCAAATTATTATATATTGTTAATCCCATCTGACATTCTCTGTCCTTTACCAAGCAGAAGTGGATCTTGTTAATAGGAGTCTGTTCCTTCCTTCCGAAGTATCTAATTTTAAAAGTTCCTCTAGTTAACATCTGTTGGCAGTAAATGCCTAGTTTGTGTGTTTATGAACATAACTGTTTTTTTTTCCTTTTTGTCTTGAGTGAAGATTTGTGAGGTAAACACTTCTAGGTTGGCAGTTCTTTTTTCTCAGTACTTTAAATCCAGTCCTTTGGATTCCTTTTTTGCTTTTGAAAAATTGGTATCAGCCTAATTGTCATTTCTTTATAAATCCTATTTCTTTTCTCTCAGGTTTTTTTTTTTTTTTAAGATTTATTTATTTATTTATTTGACAGAGACACAGAGAGAAGGAACACAAGCAGGGGAAGTGAGAAAGGGAGAAGAAGGCTTCCTGCTGAGCAGGGAGCCCCATGTGGTCTCCAATACCAGGATTCTGGGATCATGACCTGAGCCAAAGGCACACGCTTAACAACTAAGCCACCCAGGTGCCCTCTCTCAGGTTTTGTTTTGTTTTGTTTTGTTTTTTTAAAGATTTTATTTATTTATTAACAGAGAGAGAGAGAGAGAGATCACAAGTAGTCGGAGAGGCTGGCAGAGAGAGGGGGAAGCAGACTGCCTTCTGAGCAGAGAGCTGTATGTGGTGCTCTATCCCATGACCCTGAGATCATGACCTGAGCCCAAGGCAGAGGCTTAACCCACTGAGCCGCCCAGGTGCCCCTCTCAGGTTGTTTTTATGATAGTTTGTTTTTGGTATTCTGCATTTTCACTACAGTGAATTTAGGTGTTTCTTTGTCTTTATCTAGCTTGGTATAGGTTAAACCATATGTAATTAACAATATTAAACCATTTTGACCTATACTTCCATATGGCTCAAACAACTTCAGTGTATTTCCTCTATTTGTGTATTGTCATTTATCATTTTGGAAAATTATCAGCCAGAATTTTTGCAAATACTGGTTTTCCTCCATTGTCTCTCTTCTCACCTTTTTGGAACCCTGAATAGAAATGTTTTAGAATTTTGTTTTCTTTCATCTCTTTCTTAATCTCTCTTTCATGCTTTCTGTCTCCTTGTTATTCTGGCTATATCCTGGGTACTTTATTAAGGTCTCCTTTCCAGTTTATTAGTTCTCTGTATTTGTCTCTGATATGTAGTTTATTCCTCTTATTTTTTAATTCAGTATTGTACACTTTGATTTGTAGAAGCTCTGTTCCTTCTCTCCCCAACTCTTTCTTGTTGTTTGATAATCTCTTTTGCTTGTTCATTTTGTTCAATATATCTTACGTTCTGCCATGTATTGTTTCTTTTGATTCATGTTATTGGTTTAGTTTTTTAGGCCATGCTTATCTTTGAGAGTTTATCTTTGATTGGTTTTAATCTTTGGAAATCTAGGGATCCAAACTAAGGATGCTTTCCTTCAAGGATTATTTGTGTTTGCTTCAGCTGGAAGGCACTAAGATTTGGGACCATTTCATCTCCTTTCAGGGGATCCTTCTTTTTTAAATTTAAATTGAATTAGCCAACATATAGTACATCATTAGTTTCAGATGGAGTGTTCAATAATTCATCAGTTGCGTATAATAAGAGGATCCTTTCTTATTAAAGGAGCCCCAGGTACAGCTCCCACAGTGATTAGAATGAGCAACAAGACTTTTTTTTTTAAACATAAAAGTAAAACTTTATTAGAAATGTATGTTAGAACAAACCAATAGTTACGAGACTGGAACTGGGTGAGGGAGTGGGTTGAATAGGTGATGGGGATTAAGGAGTGCACTTGTGATGAACACTGGGTGTTGTATGGAAGTGTTGAATCACTATATTGTACACCTGAAAAGTAAAATTACATTGTATGTTAACTAACTGGAATTTAAATAAAAACTTAAAAAGTGCATCTCATAGTGACATGACTGTTTAAAAACATGGTTCATGTATCTTGGGAAGACTGTTACTTATGGCTAGAATGAAAACTTGCTTTTTTAAATATAAAGATTTTATTTATTTATTTGACACAGATAGAGTACAAGCAGGGGCAGCAACAGGGAGAGGGAAAAGAAGGCTCCCACTGGGCAGAGATCCCCAACCTGGGGCTTGATCCCAGGACCCTGGGATCATGGCCTGAACCAAAGGCAAACACTTAACCAACTGAGCCACCCAGGTGCCCCAAGTCTTTTTTTTTTTTTTAATTGGAGTGTTTTTTTTGCTTTTTTTTTCTTGAAACTTTGAATTTAGCTCAGGGTTTGTTTGTACTGTGTGTGTGTATTTGGGGTTGAAGAGTTTCTTGTAGATGTTTCTTTTCTTTTATTTCTTTCCATCTCAGCAGTGCAATAAAAGTCATGCTTAATGTGAAAAGTCATTTTTTGATAGAAACAAAGAGGTCCCTTCATAGTATCCAGTCCAATAAACTGCTGGAAGTAGAGATTCTCCAGCCCACATTTCTTAACCATGCGGAGGTGAGAATGTTATAAATTTGGAAGTTATTTAATTCTGAATATGAAGGTCTGTGTATTTCTAGACAAACTCTTCCTCCTTCAGTTACTTGCCAAAGTAGGGATGAATAGGGAGTATCATTTCCCATAGGACCAGAGGTCTTCCTATCAATTTAAACTAAGAAGGAGGTTTGTGGATTTCTTAATCATTTTTTTTCCTCTTCCTATGGCATTGCCCAATTTAAAAGGAGCCACACTGTTTTCTCTTCTATTGCCACTTGCTACTCACTCTGCAGAACTTTTAGGTAAGGAATGGGACAGAATGAACAGATCACTGGGGAGTGAGCAGAAGCTTACTGGTTTCCTTACCATTTTTTGAAAATGGAATTTAAAAAAATTGTTTTTATTAACATATGTATTACTAGCCCCAGGGGTACAGGTCTGTGAATCGCCAGGTTTACACACTTCATAGCACATACCTTCCCCAGTGTCCATAACCCCTCTCCCGATCCCCCTCCCCCGGCAACCCTCAGTTTGCTTTGTGAGATTAAGAGGCTCTTATGGTTTGTCTCCCTCCCGATCCCATTTTGTTTCATTTATTCTTTTCCTACCCCCCAAGCCCCCCATGTTGCCTCTCAGTTTCCTCATATCAGGGAGATAATATGATAATTGTCTTTCTCTGATTTATTTCGCTAAGCATAATACCCTCTAGTTCCATCCATGTCATCACAAATGGCAAGATTTCAGAAAATGGAATTTTTAACCTCGTTCCTATTTTTCCACTAAATTCCTGCATTTCCTTTCCTAATTCAGATCATGTTTACATCTTGTAAATACTAATTGGTGTTTGTTGTTTTTAAGGGAAAAGTCACTAAAAAGTTTTGTTTGTCCTATACTGATAAAGAATTTCAAAATGAGACCTTATATGTGTTGGATCCTAGATAAAAAAGATCTTTTCCCCGGAAATGATTGTACTCTCTTTTTTTTTTTAAGATGATTTATTTATTTTAGAGAGAGTGTGAGAGTAAGACCATGCGCTTGCACACCTGCTCACATGTGTGCATGCTCACATGCGCATGAGTAGGTGGAGGGGCCATTGGAGTGGGAGCTGGGGAGAGAAGCATTCCAGGTCAAGCCCAGAGCCAGGGTTTGATCTCACAGCCCTGAGATTAGGACCTGATCCAAAATCAAGAGTCAGAAGTTCAACTGACTAGCCCCCCAGGTGCCCTGTACCCTCTTTAAGCCTGAGTTTTTATCAGCCTTCTATATCTTTTTTTTCCTCAGCAGAGTGTATCTCAGAATTTTGTGTATGATACAGATTTAATGTTTGTTATAAAAATTATACCTCACTCTCTGCAATTTGAACTGACACTTTCAGGGAATTATATAATTAAATGTATATATGTATAGATAGTTGATTAAAAACAAAACATCTTTCCATTGTTTTTGAAGTAGTATATTAAACTTTTGGGTCATTCTTTGGTAATTAAAGTAAATATGAATTCTGTAAGGTGTATAAAATATATATACACTTATACATATACATATGTATGTGAATTAAAATAAAAATAGATTAGCCTAGGGATATTAACTTAACTTTACATTTGATTCTCTGCATCATAGTTTATAATTTCATATAAATGTTGTTTTGTTTCTCTCCTAAAGTCGTAACACTACTACCATCTATACATCATAGCCTTCACTTTCTATCACCAGGTTATCAGAATTAGGTGTCACCTGTTCTGTGATTTCTAACCACCATCCTTTATTCTGTTTTATTATAAGCCTAAGCATTTCTCAGCCAGTTACAGTGGGTACTCATCAAGGCTGCTGTTATAAATGGCATGCATGCATATCTATGTGAGGATTCAAAGACATTTGTAAGTCATATCCTTGTATTCTGAATGAATTCTGCATAAACAGTATTACATTTTAACTACTAGAGATAACTTTCATGAGTAAACACTCTTTGAGGTTTTTGTCCATTTAAATAGGTAGATTCTTTTAAAAGGATTATTTATTTAAGAGAGCAAGTGAGCAAGCAGGAGAGGGTCAGAGGGGGAGAGATAAGCAGACTCTCCACTCACTGCACAGCACGAAGCTGGGCTCCATCCAGGACCTTGAGATCATGACCTGAGCTGGACTCTAAGAGTCAGACACTTAGCCGACTGAACCACCCAGGTTCCCTGGTATATTTTTTTTTAAATAAAAAATATGAAGCTTACTTATTGTACTACTTCCTACCCATTAATATGACATAAGTTGGACTGTTTTGGAAGAAAAGTCATTGAAACCTATATATTTTTCTAGTCTAGCAAACCATAGAATTTTCCCTACCATATATTAGTTGATTAATATTTTTTCTGGCACACTGGATAGGATATATGTGCAGTATATAGGTTTTTAGACTCTCACAATATATCTTCCAAACAGAAGTCCTTTTTAAGCCCTAACTTATTTCTGTTATCTGTATGGTTGATACCATAGTAGCCTTTAGAACTACTTTCTAGTTCAGACTAGGTTTCACATAATGTGTTATAACCTGTGAAATGGAACAGTACCAGTGGGATCAAACAAACTTCACACTTTTAAAAATTTTTATTTTTTTATAAATATATAATGTATTTTTAGCCCCGGGGTACAGGTCTGTGAATCGCCAGGTTTACACACTTCACAGCACTCAACACAGCACACACCCCCCCTCAATGTCC
>NW_019154186.1:312420-386306 GCF_002288905.1 Enhydra lutris kenyoni | reverse complement strand
AGCACTCACCATAGCACATACCCTCCCCAATGTCCATCAGCCAGCCAACCTATGCCTCCCCCACAACCCCAGCAACCCTCACTTTGTTCTGTGAGATTAAGAGTCTCTTATGGTTTGTATCCCTCCCAATCCCATCTTGTTTCATTTATTCTTTTCCTACACCTCAAATCCCCCATATTGCATCTCCACTTCCTCATATCAGGGAGATCATATGATAGTTGTCTTTCTCTGATTGACTTATTTCGCTAAGCATAATACCCTCTAGTTCCATCCACGTCATCGCAAATGGCAAGATTTCATTTCTTTTGATGGCTGCATAGTATTCCATTGTGTATATATACCACATCTTCTTTATCCATTCATCTGTTGATGGACATCTAGGTTCTTTCCATAGTTTGGCTATTGTAGACATTGCTGCTATAAACATTCGGGTGCACGTGCCCCTTCGGATCACTACGTTTGTATCTTTAGGGTACATACCCAGTAGTGCAATTGCTGGGTCATAGGGTAGCTCTATTTTCAACTTTTTGAGGAACCTCCATGCTGTTTTCCAGAGTGGTTGCACCAGCTTGCATTCCCACCAACAGTGTAGGAGGGTTTCCCTTTCTCCGCATCCTGGCCAGCATCTGTCATTTCCTGACTTGTTAATTTTAGCCATTCTGACTGGTGTGAGGTGGTATCTCATTGTGGTTTTGATTTGTATTTCCCTGATGCTGAGTGATGTGGAGCAATTTTTCATGTGTCTGTTGGCCATCTGGATGTCTTCTTTGCAGAAATGTCTGTCCATTTCTTGATTGGAGTGTTGGTTCTTTGGGTGTTGTTTGCTAAGCTCTTTATAGATTTTGGATACTAGCCCTTTATCTGATACGTCATTTGCAAATATCTTCTCCCATTCTGTCAGTTGTCTTTTGGTTTTGTGAACTGTTTCCTTTGCTGTGCAAAAGCTTTTGATCTTGATGAAATCCCAATAGTTCCTTTTTGCCCTTGCTTCCTTTGCTTTTGGCGATGTTCCTAGAAAGAAGTTGCTGCGCCTGAGGTGGAAGAGGTTGCTGCCTGTGTTCTCCTCAAGGATTTTGATGGATTCCTTCCTCACATTAAGGTCCTTCATCCATTTTGAGTCTATTTTCATGTGTGGTGTAAGGAAATTGTCCAATTTCATTTTTCTGCATGTGGCTGTCCAGTTTTCCCAACACCATTTGTTGAAGAGGCTGTCTTTGTTCCATTGGACATTCTTTCCTGCTTTGTCGAAGATTAGTTGACCATAGAGTGAGGGTCTATTTCTGGGCTCTCTATTCGGTTCCGTTGATCTATGTGTCTGTTTTTGTGCCAGTACCATACTGTCTTGATGATGACAGCTTTGTAATAGAGCTTGAAGTCTGGAATTGTGATGCCACCAACTTTGCCTTTCTTTTTCAATATTCCTTTGGCTATTCAAGGTCTTTTCTCTTTCCATATAAATTTTAGGATTATTTGTTCCATTTCTTTGAAAAAATGGATGGGATTTTGATAAGGATTGCATTAAATGTGTAGATTGCTTTAGGTAGTATAGACATTTTCACAATATTTGTTCTTCCAATCCATGGGCATGGAACATTTTTCCATTTGTTTGTGTCTTCCTCAGTTTCTTTCATGAGTACTTGATAGTTTTCTGAGTACAAATTCTTTGCCTCCTTGGTTATATTTGGGTTTTCCACATATAGTATCAAACTTCACACTTTTTTATTAGTAGGTTTAGACAGCCCAGGGACTGTTACTTGATTTTTATAAAAAGAGTGTATTCAGCTGATAATTTACTGGGTAATTCAGTCTTCTGAATTGAAATCAAGTTGAGAGCCACCCAGGTGCCCCACAATTTTTAAACGTTTTCTGAAAAAATTAAAAGGAGATAGTTAATGAAAATGTCGTTTAGGGGGATTAAAAAAACATTTATGATATTTATCAGCTTTTAACAACTTGTAATTTGCTATGCTTTCTTTTCTTACTGTCAATACATAGTCACTTCCCCAAAAAGGCAGGTGAGACTAAGGGTCATTCTTACAGTATTCTTAGAAATATCTTCCAGTTCTGTGCCCAGTAGGAAATACCAGTTTAGATGAATAAAGAAATTCTTTCAACTTCCCCCATTTTACCTAATAGATAAATGTAAAAGGAAAAACAGATCACAAGCAAATAAATTTCCCCTTCACCCATATAATTTGTATGTTTGCATTTGATAAACGCTAATGTAGATGAGCCCAGTAGCAGTTAGATTTTATATGTTTTGGAGGCTAGTTACCATTCCTGTGTTTGATGCTCCCAGCCCCATTGGTTCCTCGCCCCCTACCTCAGTGTCATAGGTAGAACTCCATGATACACCTAAAAAACGTGTGGAAACGACCTGTATCTAATTGGTAGATTTGACTAGTCCAAATTGTATGTGTAAAGCTTGATTATTGAATTGAGCCTTAAATATTTGAAATTAAATGTTTAAAAATTTGAACAGAATTCAACAGAACGTGAATTCAACAGAAATGTTAATTAAATGAATATTGAATACATAAAACTTATAGTTAAGTAAGAAATATATTTATTGTGGATCACTACACGCTATTGTTTTGCAACACTGCAGCTGAGTAAAGCTGCACTGAGATATGCTATGCCAAAGGTTCTTAATCTAGGGTCTGTGGGTCCTTGGAATTTATATACAAAATGTTATATGTGGGTCTTTATGAAAGGAATTCAAAGTTTTATCAGATTTTCATATTCATTCATGACCTAAAAACAAGGAGTGAAAACTATTATTATAACATTATTTCTTACTCAGATAACAATTCCTTAGGAGCTTATGAAAAGAAGAAGTCCTAAAGAGTTTATAGTAGAGTTGCTCCTGAGGTATAAATACAAGAGAGGGATGGGAAAACTTGGAAAATGTTGCTGTTGGAACTGTAATTTACAGGCATCTGTTGGGATAGATGGAAGCAGATATTTATGCTGTAGTGTTGTGAAGTAGAAGTAGTTACGTATAGTATAATGAACAAGAGGGTACATTTTAGAGCCAGACCAATGGGGATAAAATCCCGGTTCTGCCATTTATTGCTGTGTATTCTTGGGGCCAGTTATTTAATCTCTCTGTGGTCCAGTTTCCTTATTTTTCATGGGGATGATAATAGCGTCTACCTCATAGGTTATAAGGGTGAAATTGAATTAATATCTAGAAAGTGGTTAAAAGATTGATTGCCTTGGTGTACTACATAAGTGTTAGCTGTTTTTACTATTTTTTTTAAAGACTTTATTTATTTTTTAGACAAACAGAATCACAAGTAGTCAGAGAGGCTGGCAGAGAGAGAGGAGGAAGCAGGCTCCACGAGGAGCAGAGAGCCCGATGCGGGGCTCGATCCCAGGACCCTGGGATCATGACCTGAGCTGAAGGCAGAGGATTTAACCCACTGAGCCACCCAGGTGCCCCAGCTGTTTTTACTATTACTCTTAGTATAACTATTATAATTATTGCTGCTGCTGCTGCTGCTGCTGCTGCTGCTGTTGTAGAATACCATCAGGGTAAATATGAGGCTGAATTAGGGAGTGAGCCAGATTTGGTATTCTAATATAGTAGGTCAGCAAATTTTTTTTCTGTAAAGGGTCAGATAGTAAATAGTTTTGGCTTTGTAAGACATGTGGTCTCCATTGAAACTATTTGCAGTCATAGACAATATGTAAAAGGATGGACATGGCTGTGTTCCAAAAGCTTTATTTACAAAATAGGTGGCAGGTTTTCTGACCCTGTTTAATCAGTTCAGTAGTCTTTTATCCATCATTTTGAAACCTGTTCTCTGGTGATGGATGGATAGATTGGTAAAGTAACTCAATAATCTTCATTTTTTCCCCAGGTTATTCACAGATCATTGAGCATTGTCGTTAATAAAGCAATGGAATGTTTTTGTGTTCTTGCCTGCATTATTCCTCAGGTTGTGACAGGAAAAGACTTTTAATTTGGGAATAACTTCGTACTAAAACATATATATATACATATGCATATATATACACATATATGTATGTTTTATATATATTTCTATATTACACACACAAATATGTATGCGTGTGTATATATATATACATATACATGTATATGTATATATATATATATATATAAATGGAGCATTTTTTGTGACTCTCAGGAATATATTAGAATTATATTGGCTCCCCAAATTACGTAGTTTGAGTTTTTATTTTAGTAATAGCCTCCTTCAATAGTAGAACTTCAGATACTAGATTATCCTCACACATAGATACAAAAACCCACCCAATTATTTTCTCCCCCGGTTACATAATACATACTACTCCAGATCTTAAAATAATTCTGATAACTTATACTAGAGTCAAAGGTGGCTGACTTCATATAGGGCAAGAATGATAATTGAATTTAAGTCCAGTGTTTGGAGCTGAGATTTTAGTTTGATTAAATTGAAAGGTAACACTGTGTTATTACATAGACTAACTTTAAGGATCATTCAAAGCAATTCTTGAACTATCTCTTTGGAACCAATGTATTTTTGTGCAAGTGTAATACAAATAGTATGTGAAGTGGGTCTATTTTCAAGCCAATTTAAAAAATAATCCTGAAGGCAGCCAAATTACAAAGATCTAAGGCTTTACTTGTTGGCAAGTATAAGTCTATGTTATATAGCTGGATTTCCATGTGTTCTCTGCTCTTCCCCCGTTTAAGTTGTTTTTTGTTCCAAAGTGATCCAGTTAGTGTGATTGCATAGAATTTTAATGAAGCTGTTCATTTCCAACTTTTTCATCAATTTGCTTTCTACTTTGGTAGGGAATGCTCAAAAAACTGTTTTTGTAAAATTCCTTGTCTTGTTTCATGAAAGTTACAAGGTTTCCCATATGTTACAAAAATACTAGTCTCAGAATTAGATTCCAGTTCTACCTCTATCATGTTATTATTTGCGTGAACTTGAACATGTCATTTAAATTCTCAGAGCCTCTGTTGTTTCACCTGTATAATGGAAATGGTGATTAAATCTAATCCTAGCTCCTGCCCTGGGCTACTGTGAGACTCAATTCTAATGATGTTAGGGAAAGTGGATTGAAGATTGTCCAACACCAAGTAGAGTATTACAACATAAAAGTTGTATGACTTCATAGTCTTGGTATTTGGAATTCATGTTTTTGTAATTACTGAAACATGCAGACTCTTCATTCACTTTACACAAGCAAGATCTGGTATTTAGAATTTAGTTTTATAATTAAATTACCTTATAGTATGTCTAGTGATAGGTATATTTGCTTTATAAAATGTAGTCCTCCCTGTCTCCTGTAGTTTCTAGTACATAGCCTTTTATAAAGTGTGCATGCCATAATTTTTTCCCTTACTATTGAATTTGATATATTTTACTCATATGTAGTTAAATGCTTCGATAGAACTGCTTGGAACTTTGGCTGGCATACAGTAGGTGCTTAATAAATTACTCATTTAAAAAATCGGGGGGCACCTGGGTGGCTCAGTGGGTTAAGCCTCTGCCTTCGGCTCAGGTCATGATCTCAGGGTCCTGGGATTGAGCCCCACATTGGGCTCTCTGCTCAGCAGGGAGCCTGCTTCCCCTTCTCTCTCTGCCTGCCTCTCTGCCTACTTGTGATCTCTCTCTCTGTCAAATAAATAAAATCTTTAAAAAAAAATAAAAAATTGGATTAGAACTTACCTTTGAAAGAAATTAAATATTGCAGGAAAGAAATTAAATATTGCAGGACAGAAACTATTTTTTTTCATGTATTAGAGAAATGATTTATGAAAAAGAACTCTTTGTTGGAGCTGAAATAATTAATGCAGCTTTTAGCCATTCCTCTTCCTTACTTCTCTATCCTTTGATGCCTCAACCTCTCTCCTCTTTCTTTCCTACCTCCCCAAATTAGGCAAGTAGATTCTCACCCAATATAATGAAGTAGAATAAAAGTTTTGTCCAAAAAATGCCATTTCTGTGTGGTAAAACTTCACTGATTTTAATCTCACTAAGTCACGATTCATAATAATTTGAATGTTTTTACTTTGTACTCTAAACAGTTTGCTAAACAAATGAATAGCATAAACAGGAAAGTGCATGTAGCCTACTCAAGAAACCAAACTAATTTCAGCTGTTTGTAAATAACTCCTGCAGTCTTTAATTCATGCACACTTGGAAGTCATAAACCTGTCATTTATAATTTACACTTACACTGGTATCCCTACATTATTTCATAGAAATGCACATGTATTTGTAAACAGCCATATCTTTCAACTTTTTGCTTTCCCATCTGGAGGTTTTTTTTGTTTTTTGTGGTTTTTTTAGTATTTATTTATTTATTTATTTATTTATTTATTTAAACATGTTATTTATTTGACAGACAGATCACAGGCAGAGAGAGAGAGAGGAAGGGAAGCAGGCTCCCTGCTGAGCAGAGAGCCCTATGCGGGGCTGGATCCCAGGACCCTGAGACCACGACCCAAAATCAAAGCAGAGGCTTTAACCCACTGAGCCACCTAGGCACCCCTAGTTTTTATTTAAATTTTAGTTAACATGCAGTGCAATATTTGTTTCATGAGTATAATTCAGTGATTCATCACTTACATAATACCCAGTGCTCATCACTACAAGTGCCCTCTATTAAAGAGGTCTATCATCTAGCCCATCCCCCAGCCACCTCCCTTCATCAACCCTCAGTTTGTTCTCTATTGTTAAGAATCTCTTATGGTTTGTTTCCCTCTCTCCTTCTCTCCCCTCCCCCATCTGGAGTTTTTTAAAAGAAAAATGGGATTCACAGTGTGGCTATTTTTCTTTTGACTATATTATAATTTGAAAATACTCATTCTTGAATCTATATAGTCATGGTCCTATATGCATAGACCCATATTCTTCAGGTACATTTAAAAATAGAAGGAATTGGGGCGCGTGGGTGGCTCAGTGGGTTACAGCCTCTGGCTTCAGCTCAGGTTATGGTCTCAGGGTCCTGGGATCGAGCCCCGCTTGGCTTCGGGCTCTCTGCTCAGCAGGGAGCCTGCTTCTTCCTCTATTTCTGCCTGCCTCTCTGCCTACTTGTGATCTCTGCCTGTCAAATAAGTAAATAAAAAATCTTAAAAAAAAGTTTGAACTTTATAAAAAAAAGAAGGAATTAACTCTGAAATAGGCTTTTGAATAATACACATTTATTGAATGAACAATAATCTTGATCCTAATTTTATGTTTTAATGTATCCTGAGAGGTAGCACCGTGTAGTTGTTAAAGAGTAGAGGCTCTTAAACCAGACTTTCTGTTTGAATCCTGGCTCTGCTACTTACCTACTGGTTAAATCCTCTGTTTTATCAGTTTCCTGCCTTATAAAAAGGGAGTTACAATAGTATCTACTTTTAGGGTTGTTAGGAGTTTTAGGGAAGTATTTGCTAAGCTCTCAGAACAGTACCTGGCACAAATAAGCACAACATGAGTCTTTGTTATATAAAGTGACATAATTTCCAAACTGTTAATTTTCTTGGGCATATATGAATTCACATTCTTTGGTATAGTGGAGTAGTCCCAAATGCCTAATGAATTGAGAGCCAAACTTCTGACTTTAGTGATTTTGAAATCAGAACTTTACTGTCAGCCTGTAGTATTCTTGCAAAGGTTGATGGACCAATATTAGAGCTGCCACTGTCTGAAATCTAGTGCAGTATACCTGTTCCCCTCCCTGGAATTAGCTTTCTTATTTGTCCCTTCTTTTGTGAGCTTAGATGTATTTCTTTCAACAAACAAATACAGATGAAAACAAGCATTAATTTTCATTGTACTCCTAAAGAAGAAATAAAAACCACTGTAGAGTGTCATTCTAGGATATGAATATTTTAGTGCTTGAAATGGGCTCTTACAGATACATCAAGTATGCATCAGAAGAACTTGGTTATCTGTTTCTACATTTTAACTTAAATAATCTGGCCATATGAAACTGTTCTACTTATCTACATACAGTTTCTGTTTTTTTTTTTAAGATTTTATTTATTTATGTGACAGAGAGAGATCACAAGTAGGCAGAGAGAGAGAGGAGGAAGCAGGCTCCCCACCAAGCGGAGAGCCCAATGCAGGGCTTGATCCCACGACCAAAGGCAGAGGCTCAACACACTGAGCCACCCAGGCGCCCTACAGTTTCTGTTTTATAGTAGACATATAACAATGTCAAAACTTACACAAAAAAAGAAATACTGGTTTATTTCTGAATAGTTGCTGGGGAGAAAATAATTCTCTTTAGAATATAAACTTTGGAACTGGTATTTTTAAGGCTCCAATAAACACACTGATGTTTATTGATGTTCAGTTAGTTGAATAGACTAAATGTTTCTATTGTTAATCATTCCTATGGAGATGGTCTTAGCCACAGAAATATACTAATAAAATTGTCCTGACCAATTCAGAATGATTTTTTAAATAATTTTTTTATTTTATTAACATATAATGTATTATTAGCCCCAGGGGTACAGGTCTGTGAATCACCAGGTTTATACACTTCACAGCACTCACCATAGCACATTCCTTCCCCAATGTCCATAACTCTACCACCCTCTCCTAAACGCCCCCCGCCACAACCCTCGTTTTTTTTTTCTGAGATTAAGAGTCTTACAGAACGATTTTTAAAATACCCTCAGAGGGGCGCCTGGGTGGCTCAATGGGTTAAAGCCTCTGCCTTCGGCTCAGGTCATGATCCCAGGGTCCTGGGATTGGGCTCTCTGCTCAGCAGGGAGCCTGCTTCCTCTTCTCTCTCTGCCTGCCTCTCTGCCTACTTATGATCGCTGTCAAATAAATAAATAAAATCTTAAAAAAAATGGTTTTAAAATACCCTCATATGTGATCTATAATTAGTGAGATTAAGAAGATTAGCCTGTCAACCTTGCAGATTAAACTTGAGCTTCTCTGCGTTTTTTTCTTCCTGAAAGATGTAAAGCCATGGATAAAATCTCAGTTTAATTTCTTATGTCTGTTTGGAGTCTGCAGTTAAACATTGCAGTGGTATGAGAAAAACACCCCAGTTGTCTATGGGAAATAAAAGCAAGGTAGCGAGAAGGAGGACACCAAAGACAGCAAAGCACAAAAGCATAGTGGAAGGTAGTTGAAGAGCTGAGAGGTTCTTTGTGTTACAAGATGCCCTCTTGTTTTTTGTTAGGAACAACATACTTAGACAATCAGTAGTTTGCAACCCTTTTCTGTGTCAACGTAAGTGATGGATGTATTTGCATGTTTGACCCATTCCCAGGGAGATACCCAGCATTCTTAGAGTCTTTGGCATAGGTAAGAGAGGCTGCAGGCTCTGCATAGGACCCACTGTAACACTGCTTTTTTTTTTCTCCCACTGACATAGGGAGCACGATCTCACAAAACACCAAGGTTGAGATCCACTATGTTATTAAACTAAGCATGAAATTCATACTAGATCTGGAATTCATCTAAGAGTGATGGCTTTCATCAGTTTTGTTAAATGGAGGTTGGCTTATTATGTGTTTGTGATTTAAGGAAAAAGGAAATTGTTATTTTATTTTTTTATTTTTAAAGATTTATTTATTTGGGAGAGAGAAAGAATGAGCACGGGGGAGTGCGGAGGGAGAGAGAAATCCAAGCAGAATGTGGAGCCCCACTCTGGTCTTGATCTCACAAGGCTGAGATCACAACCTGAGCCGAAACCAAGAGTTGGAATCTTAACTGACTGCTCCACCCAGGTGCTTGGGAAAACATAATTTTAGATGTCTTGTTTGGAAGAAAAAATAGTGTCTAAGGTATATGAGCTCTAACTCTCTATGGTTCTAGGCTTTTGTGTATTTTTTAAAGATTTTATTTATTGGAGACAGAGAAAAAAGGGAGAAAGAGGGAGGAGCAGGCTCCCTGCTGAGCAGAGAGCCTACTGTGGGGCTTAGTCCTAGAACCCTAAAATCATGACCGGAGCTGAAGCAAACACTTGCTTAACTGACTGAGCCACTCAGGTGCCCCAGTTTTTATGTATTTTTAAGAGACTTTTAACTCTAGAGAACAAACTGAGGGTTGATGGAGGGAGTTGGGTGGAGGATGGGCTAAATGGGTGATAGGTATTATGGAGGGCACTTGTGATGAGCACTGGGTGTTGTATCTAAGTGACAAATCACTAAATTCTACACCTGAAACCAATTTTACCATATAACTAGAATTTAAAAACTTGAAATTTAAAAAGGTGTATTTTCTTAAAAAAAAAAAAAAGATTTATTTGAGAGAGAGACAGAGAGCATGAGAGGGGAGAAGGTGAGAGGGAGAAGCAGACTCCCTGTGCAGCTGGGAGCCCAATGCAGGACTTGGTCCTAGGACTCCGGGATCACCACCTGAGCTGAAGGCAGTTGTTTAACCAACTGTGCCACCCAGGCACCCTTGATAGCTCTAAAGATTTTTTTATTTGACAGAGACCTAGAGAGAGAGCACAGCTACCTCTCTGTATCAGAACAGCAGACAGAGGGAGAGGGAGAAGCAGGCTCTCTGCCAAGCAGGGAGCCCAATGTGGGGCTTGATCCTGAGATTCCAGGATCATGACCCGAGCCAAAGGCAGTCACTTAACCAGCTGAGCCACCGAGGCACCCCAAAAAAGGTGAATTTCCAACAATGCATGTATTAAGCATAGGATTTTGTTTAGTCTTGCTATTTTCTTAACTTGGTACTGTACACTTTCTGGTTATAGGTTGTAGCAAGCTGACTTTTTTTTTTTTTAAGGAAATAATTTTTCTTCTTTTTCTGCTTACCAAAATAATCCATGCTTAGGTTAAGAAATTTAGACAAAATGGTATGAAGAACATAAAACATAAATGAAGAACATAAAAAATAAATTGATGAAATGATTTTTACCAGAATTACTTTCATTTTCGTTTGGTTTTAAAATGGCTATTGTGGGACGCCTAGGTAGCTAGCTTAGTTGGTTAAGGTCTGTGTTCGGCTGAGGTCGTGATTCCAGGATCCGGGGAACCAGCCCTACTCTGGCTCCTTGTTCAGCTGGAGGTCTGTTTCTCCCTCCCACTCTGCCCCTCCCCACCACACCACTGCTACCTACCCCCTCGCTCCCGCTCTCACTCTCACTTGCTCTCACTCTCTCAAATAAATAAATAAAAATAATCTTAAAAAAATAAAATGGCTTTTGCAAGGTTCTTCATCTTTACTTTGCCTCTAACGTTACTTAGCAACCCAGGCTTACTTTTGTACATAGTGTCAACACTACTATAATGCCAGGAAACTGGTATTAAATCCTTCAGATTGCTCAGTATAGTAAAAATCATTTTGTAAATGAATTTGTTGTTTTCTAAGTTTGCTAATTCCAAAGCTTTCTTTTTCCCTACTATGGCTTCTAGTGTCATAAGCACATTTTTGCCTTTTTCAGTATTTACACAGTTTATTGACAAAGGAAGAAACCAATCCTTCTAAAATAACTTGATAAAAGCTTGAACTTCCCATGAGAGGAAGAATAACAAGAATTAACAAACTCTTACTATGTAACTCATATATTGGGGAAAGGATAATATTTATTTGTTTTTATTTTTTAAATTTTAAAGTATTACCATAAGGTTCCTGTGAGAACTGTAAAGAGAGTCATCAAAGTTAAAGAATATTTTTCCCAGATGTAGGATAAGTATAAAGAACAGTTTGGTGGTTATATGTTTGTGCACTACTTTTTACAAGAGTAAAGAACATTAGTTACTATGATTTGAATTGGAAACTAGAAATTAAACTGAAATCAACCTTTTCTACATTAGAGATTTTTAAAAGGGGTAAAAGAATACAAAAGTTTCTGAGATGTTGGGAACTTAACAGTGGTTCTGATCTCGTGTTTTCCTATACACTAAATATGTTCCCTTTGAAACCGATATCTTCCTTGGCTAACAGTTGAGCCCCTAAACCTGTCTTGCAATTATGTACTCTTAATGACAATCACAAGAGGAACCTAGTAAGTGTTCATTGTGTTTCTTACCACCAATACATTTGCAACTTATATACATTCTTTGATAGCCATATGTATTTTGTCTAAACACACATACACTCATATACACATGCTCACTCAGGGCATGTTAGGTATGGGTAACAGTTACTGAATTTTTTTACCAGACTTAAAACTAATACTGTTTTTTTTACATAAAACATTAAAGGAATATTGGCTATAAACTTGGGCTTTCTGTTCTATCACAAGCAAATTTAGAATAAAGATTAGAATTCATTAAAAAAATACAGAGAGAGGGCACCTGGGTGGCTCATTTGGTTAAGCAACTGCCTTTGGCTCAGGTCATGATCCCAGGGTTCTGGGATCAAGTCCCACATTGGGCTCCCTGCTCCACGGGGAGTCTCCCTCTGCACTTCCCCCCTGCTCATGATCTGTCTCTCTCTCATGGTCTCACTCTCTCTCAAATAAATAAAATCTTATTAAAAAATTTAAATATATTTAGGGGTGCTTGGGTGGCTCAGTGGGTTAAGCCTCTGCTTCAGCTCAGGTCATGGTCTCAGGGTCCTGGGATCAAGCCCCACATGGGGCTCTCTGCTCAGCGGGGAGCCTGCTTCCCCCTCTCTGCCTACTTGTGATCTCTCTCTGTCAAATAAATGAATAAAATCTTTTTAAAAATTATATATTTAAATATAAAATATATATTTAATATACACAAATATATATTTTATATTTATATTATATATAAATTATTAAATATAAATTATATTCATACATGAATTATATAAATATATATTCATATACACATATAAATTATATATTAAATATTACAAATATATACATGTATATACATATATATGTACATATGTGTGTGTGTTTATATATATATAGAGAGAGAGAGAAAGAGATACAGAAAATATTTTACACAAGCTCTTTTGTAGGTGCCAGGCATACAGAGAAACAGAGAAGGTCTCTGGTTGGGAGGGGTTGTTGAAGAGTGTTGGACAGAGTAGAAAGATAAAATTTAAGAGAGTAATATGTTTTGTGAAGAAAAGAAGATAGGGTAGTATGGCAGGAAGTGACTATAGGCAGTAGGGAAGTGTCCCTTTAGATGCCATGGTGGTCAGGGAAGGCCATTTAGGAGGGTGGTATTTGAGTGTAATGACACCAAAATATGGTAAGGCATAAGCTTTTGGAGATTTGAGGGAAGAGCTTTCTAGGCAGCAGGAACTGTGACAGAGGTCTGAGATGGGGTCTTTTGAAATAACAGAAAGTTTAATATGACCAGGACAGAGTGAGCAAGTTAATCAGGAATGGGTTTTGTGACAATGTATCATTTGAGGCCATTGGTAAGCAGACAAATCATTGCTACCTGCTTCTTTAAAGCATTATTATGCCCCAGTAATTTCTCACATTCAGGCTTTCTAGGTTTTGAGATATGATTTCCTGTTTGAGGATTATTATTTTACTTCTGTGGGAAAATACGTATCATCTTTAATTTCCTTATTTGTTTAATATAGTTGTATGATTCAACAGCTTTGATAATAGGATCTCAACTGAAGGTCTAGAGGACTTCATAAAAAATAAAATGAAATGTTAAATCTAGGACAGAGAATGTTCTGTGTATAAAAATAGATTAAATGAGAATAATATATTGAAGTGAACCTTTTTCAGTTTTCCTGTGATCTCCCTCCAAAGCTGTCAGGACCTTTGCCTAGTATTTATCTTAAGAAGCAGAGAAGGTCTCTTGACACCTTTAGGAAAAATTTTGGTTAAGACAGAGACCCCCCCCCCGTCAGTTTTTCATGTATAGAATCCCACATACATGGTTTTATAAATGAAAATATTGCCTTACATTCATGAATTTGGAGAATATTTTCAAAGATTCTTTGTTTTCAATTTCTAAGGCATTAATATGGTTTAGTTTTTAGTCTTGTAACTTCAAAATTACTCTAAATATATATAAAATAGTTCTTTCATTTTGAAAATACAGAGATTAGATGAAGAGACACTTTGTTTTGTTGGATTTGTCTTGAGAACATTACATCCACACAGTGCATTTCTCTTAATAGTAACAGACATGGTAACCCTGAAGTCTGTTTCCTTTCTTGTTACATTAGTATTTAATTAAAGAAAACAACTAGTTGAAGGCAATTACTTTCTGTGAAATGTAATGAAGATTTATTTTAGAAGTGACCTTCACTTCATTAGCTAAAGCAGTAATCAGAATTAATAGAATAGTCAAATTATATAGTAACTCATAAATCACCATGAATAGTGTTGTGAAAAGTTCAGCTATTAATGGGTCCCATTGTTTTGCACCTGTGTTAAGAAAATTACAACTACTGATTTCTATCTTGATAGGCACTGAAATTGCTTTTTTAAAGGCGATGTAGCATAGGGCTACCAGCCAAAAATTTTCACAACTGTTAATTTATCTGTAATACAATTTAATGTACCAGGGCAAAGTTGAAATTGAATACAATGTTGATTTGCTCTCTCTCAGTAAAATCGGACTCATTGGAAGCAGTACTTGATTAATTAAAATTCTGTTCATTTGAATCTTGTTTGGGGTTAATGGCATCAGAGTTAGATTATACTCCAAATATACACAATTATCTGAATAATGTGTTAGATAGACATTAGATTGCTTTGGTGAATTTTCCTTGAGCTTATTATAAACAAGTAATTGAAGTGGCAGTTTAATATTTGAAACTTACAGAAAAAAACATATCTCATTATAGACTCAGTGCTTCGTATTTTTCAGGAAGAATTTATGTGGATTCTCATGTTCTTTTTAGCTTTAATTACAGTGGGACAAATGAGTAATTTCCTTCCTGCTGAATTTTGTATTTTTTTTTACAGTTGCATGTATGGGAATAGTAGGTCTCCACCATTCATGTCAGATAGTTGAAGATATTTAAAAACAAGCTCTAACCATAGCTTTGTACAGTCAAGCATTATACTCTGTCAGAGCCTATTAAAAGAAAGTGTATTTTGGAAAAAAAAATCTAAGATTTGTGAAGTTAGAAAACAAGTCTTTTTTTAAAGTTAATGTGCAGTATAATTATTTCGTATATCTGAAAGTGACATTTTCCCCCTCTAATTTGACAAAAGAAAGACATATTCACAAGTGAGGAAAACTGTCCTTTATTTGGCAGACCCAGATATTAATTTCACATTAAGAATCTTTTTTTTTAAATGTTATTTATTTAACAGAGAGAGATCACAAGTAGACGGAGAGGCAGGCAGAGAGAGAGAGGGAAGCAGGCTTCCTGCCGAGCAGAGAGCCCGATGTGGGACTCAATCCCAGGACCCCGAGATCACGACCTGAGCCGAAGGCAGCGGCTTAACCCACTGAGCCACCCAGGCGCCCCATTAATTTCACATTAATAACCATTGCTTATGTTTCAAATTTGTATTTTCATTGTGTTAATTTCTTAACTCTATCAAATGTCTGAAAAGTGTGAAGAGTATCTATGTATAAATGGTTATTAACTGAAGTATAAGTGTGTTAGCATTTTAAGAGGAATTCAGTGTAAGGTTTAAATTTTGATTTATCACTCTGGCTCTCATTTCATAGGTATTTTTTTTAATCTAAAAAAAAGAAACTATAATTTCAGGTACAGATAAATCTAGATAAATCTAGATTCACAGGCTTTCCCACGATACCACTGTTACTTGTTACAACCCTACTTGTTTTCAAAAAAAATAGTGACCACCTCAGAATATCAAATACCTTTCCCTTTTACCACATGTTCTATAGCTAATAAAATCAGTGGACACTCTCAAAATTGTACCAATTCTATTAACATTGGCATTTTGCTGTCTTTGATTTCTTTTAGAAGATTCATTTTTAAAATATTAATATATAACATCTTGAATAATAGTTGTTTAACATAGAACATTCATGACAAGGCAAATAAAAATATCAAAAGAAAACTTACTGAACAACTGAGGCATAAGGATTGTGATGCCAAATGTCTGCAGGGACCAGGGAGGTCGTAGGAAGTAAAGTGGGTTGGAAGAAGATGGTCGGAGCAGTGGAAACCATGGTGAGGTGTTGAGCACGGGATACATCTAAGGAGAGAAGCTGCTATGTGACTATAAGTGTTGATTATAGGCCTAGTGTTGACAGGTTTTCTCTTTCAAAGAAGACAGAGATCTGAATGATTGTTTATGCCAAAGTAACTTTTTTTCTTTTAAACTGTGAGGTCATACAAAATTTATCTACAAGCAGATTTATTGCTTGGACATCCAGTTGGTAACTTATAGGTAAATGACAATTTTTATTTGTACATGTCAGAGGATGATATATTTCACCAAATTGAGTTTTTAAAAAATTTATTATAGCCCTTCAAAAATGCCCTTCATTGTATCACTAATAGTTAGCAACTATGGTATGTAGTGAATTAATGCTGTTCATATTACCTCAGAAATCTAGATTTGGAATTTGAGTTACTCTATAAATTGAGCACCCTTTAAGGAAACCACAAGCATTCCAGTGTTATTTTTCGTCTCACAAATCAACAGTAATTCTGGGATTAACCTTTGACTCTGTCCTGACTACTGTGTTACCTCTTTTCAGTTTCTTAGAGTTATGCTTTCCTCAGTTTCTACTCTTCTGCCATGGTCAGGTTTATAATTGCTAGCTGTCCTCCTACTCCCACTATCTTTCTCCTTCATCAAACTAACATGGCACT
This sequence comes from Enhydra lutris kenyoni, assembly GCF_002288905.1. Lineage (NCBI taxonomy): Eukaryota > Metazoa > Chordata > Mammalia > Carnivora > Mustelidae > Enhydra > Enhydra lutris. The sequence continues at coordinate 369,681 of NW_019154186.1, read as the reverse complement.
TCCAGTGGCATTCTCTTATCTGTCACATCAGATACAAACACTTTCACTTACCCTTTAACCCCATTCTGTAATAATTTTATCCTTCAGCTCCTTTCTTTCATTCCCAGTTTGTTCTTTCTCTTTATTTCTTCCTTCCTTAAGATTTTATTTATTTGAGATAGAGTGTAAAGGAGAGAGATCACAGAGGGAGAGGGGGAAGCAGACTCACCACTGAGTGGAGATGCCGGCTCAATCCTAGGACCCTGAGATCCTGACCTGAGCCAAAGGCAGACGCTTAACTAACTGAGCCACCCAGGTGCCCCAGTTTGTGCATCCATTTAATTATTCCAGTGTCTACGCACACTCTCACCTTTCTGCATTTTCTTATTACTTCTCCACTTTTTAGGATCTGTTCCCACCCCCAACAGTCTGACCTGTTCCTATTCAAGGGTTGACACAGGCCTAGCCATCAGATCTTTCACTACACCTGACTTCCAGAAGCACTATACTTATAGGCAAGTAGTTTACCTTCTCTGATTTTCTGTAACAGAAAATTGGTCTAGCTGTTTTAAAGGTTTCCTCTACTTTTCACATTCCGTAACTCCTCTTCCAACACATGTTGACCTCTTCTTTCAATTCCCTTATAATACTTCTAGTCTCTACCACAAAATATAATCTTTAATTTTTTCCATTTGTTAGACTTAATAATATCATTTTTCTCATTTACCTAACAGAGGGCTAAGTCTGTGCATCCGCTGTGAAACTAGCATAGTGCCAGTGGCTAGTTGGTTGATTTGAGCAATTTCACTTTTATGTGTAGCCCTAGCTAAATCATGTTCCAGATTAGTACCATTAGCCTTTTTTTTTTTTTAAAGATTTTATTTATTTGTCTGACAGAGAGGTAGAGATTATAAATAGACAGAATGGCAGGTAGAGGGAAAGGTAGAAGCAGGTTCTCTACTGAGCAGGGAGCCTGATGCAGGCTGGATCCCAAGACCCTGGGATCGTGACCTAAGCTGAAAGCAGCCGCTTAACCAGCTGAGCCACCCAGGTGCCCCAGTATCATTAGCTTTTGAATTGAGAAAGCTTGCAGGTCTTTCCTAGGATTTGCCTAACACAAATGACTATACTTTGTTTTATTTTACTGTATGAATTGATATGTCTCATCCAAGGGGGAAAAAGTGAAAGTATTGGTGACTGAAAGGGCCTGAGCAGGGATTTGGTTTGGGAGGGGCAGTTAAAGGAAATAAGTTGATGTGGGGTTATGGAGAAGGTATAGAGGGTGTATAGTTTAAAGAAGAATGGAGGTATAGAGGGTATACAGTTTAAAGAAGGATGGAGAAGGTATAGAGGGTTTATAGTTTAAAGAAGGAGCCCAGGAATCACAGAGAAATAAGGCTATTTGAACTGACAATCAGTTTTTAATAAATAGCTGATGAAATTATGGAACATGTAACCCAAAGAAGAAAGAATATGGTTTTTATGAGGTAATTATGCATCAACCATCTGACCGGTTACTTTGGGAGGGGTAGATATGGTGTGAACAAGGAGGAGTCAGTGAACATTTAGATTTTCAGGTCTTTGATAAGATTTTATAACAAACACTGCTTTAAAATGTCCTCTTACAATGGGGGTTGGGGGAAAAAAGGAATGGGTGGATTAAATGAATTCTTCCTTGCATGGGGAAATTTTTACAGTAGGCTCTCCCTAGAAATGTTTACTTTTTTTTTTTTTTTTAGACATTTTTATAAATGATTGTGGATAGTCAACATAGTAACTCTCAGCTGCTTCCCAATTTATAGTTGACACTTGGGGCTTGTAAATAGTAAAATATTGAGCTGAAGAGTATTAGCTGAAGGATTGTTTCATAAGGCAATGTGAGAAGGCAGGAAAATGGTATAAGTGACTATATCCCTAGATGGATCTGCCTCCCATATTTTTCAACCCATGAAAACGATCCTAGGAGTCATTATGTAGCGATCTCAGAAAACAATAGCTTCGAGGATTCTTGTGTCTGTATTAAGAAAAACCCACACTAGAATGCAAGCTGGTGCAACCACTCTGGAAAACAGCATGGAGGTTCCTCAAAAAGTTGAAAATAGAGCTACCCTGTGATCCAGCAATTGCGCTACTGGGTATTTACCCTAAAGATACAAGTGTAGTGATCCAAAGGGGCACATGCCCCTGAATGTTTATAGCAGCAATGTCCACAATAGCCAAACTCTGGAAGGAACCTAGATGTCCATCAACAGATAAATGGATAAATAAGATGTGGTATATATATATACAATGGAATACTATGCAGCCATCAAAAGAAATGAAATCTTGCCATTTGCGATGACGTGGATGGAACTAGAGGGTATTATGCTTAGTGAAATAAGTCAGTCAGTGAAAGACAATTAATCATATTATCTCCCTGATACGAGTAAGTTGAGAGGCTACGTGGGTGGTTTGGGGGTAGGAAAGGAATAAATGAAACAAGATGGGATCGGGAGGGAGACAAACCATAAGAGCCTCTTAATCTCACAAAACAAACAGGGTTGTGGTTGGGGAGGCGAGTAGGGAAAGGGTGGTTGGGTTATGGACATTGGGGAAGGTATGTGTAAACCTGGCAATTCACAGACCTGTACCCCTGGGGCTAATCCATTATATGTTAAATAAATAGATAGATAGATAGATAGATAGATAGAAGCAAAAAAGAAAAACCCACACTATACCAGACATAGTCATGAAGGGCATTACATAAAAAGTGTATTACTGTCCTGATTTAAAATTGATGCCTCTTTACCTGTGTTATTTGTACAGTTTGAGTTTTGAAGAGCTGGTTGCAAAATGATCAGTGATTTAAATAAGAAATATTAATATAAGAAATGAACAGATCATGTATAGAATGTCAAAGCAGAGAAAGAGGCCGAGAAAGGAAATTAACCAAAAGAAATGTCATGGAGAGCCTAAGCAGACTTATTATAGACTTCTTGGCTACATCTTAAAAGTTTGAACTAAGGGCTTCCTTTTGAATTTGAAAGATCTTTTTAAATGAATTTGCTTAAGTAGATATGTGGCAGATTAAAAGAAAAAAAAAACCATGAAGCTGCTAGTCTGTGTGTTCAGACTAAAAAGTTCAGGTTTATTAAAAGCTTAGTTTAAAATATGTTTAAAGAATAAGTTATATAACAGTGCTTTCCCATCAAAATCTCCATTGATGTCATTGTAATAGGCTATGTTGGAGAATTACTGAGTTGACATGGTGTTTCTGGTTTGCATACAAACCGAGGAGCCATATTACACATGGTATATAGATACAGAGCATAGGTTGTGTCCCAAGCATATAAATTGACCTCCGGTATTTTTGGAAGGCTTAGTTTTTTTTTTTTTTTTAATATTGAATGATAACTTAAATTTTTTAAAATTCCAGTATAACTAACATACACTCTTATATTAGTTTCAAGTGTACAGTATAGTGATTCAACAATTCTATACATTACTCAGTGTTCATCATGGTAAGTATATTCTTAATCGCCTTCACTTGTTTCACCCATCTTCTCAAAGAAAAGAGAGCTAGTGGGAAAAAAAGATTGAATGATGACTTGTATTCTATAATTTATATTAATTTATTCTGGTCCCCTGGTGCTGTTATTAATACAGGTCTGTTTCTGTCATATAATACATAGTTTTATTGTGACTTTTCCTATAGAAAGCTAATTTAAGGACTATTGGAGAAGCTGAGAAAAAATGAATACATCATCTATAGAATGTCAGCAAGAACAGAGGAAGCTAGATAAATGGCTAAGATCTATAAAATAGAGGCAGTTTCTGGGAGTGAGTTTCCTGAAGGCTATATATTGCTTTTTGGCAGCTTTTTCCAAGTTAAACATGATGATTATGCCTTTCAAGAATGAAGTAAGGCCTAAATGGCAGTCTGTCTGTCTCCAACCTTTTCATGAGTGTGAAATTTGCATCAAAAGCCCCATTGGGGCACATGGGTGGCTCAGTTGGTTAAGCATCTGCCTTCAGCTCAGGTCATGATCTCAGGGTCCTGGGATCGAATCCAGCATCAGGCTCCCTGCTCAGGGAGGAGTCTGCTTCTCCCTCTCCCTCTGTCCCCCACTCATGTATTCTCTTGCTCTCAAAAATAAGTAAAATCTTAAAAAAAAAAAAAAGCCCCATTGGACTCAGATACTTGTAACATATGATTTCTTGAATTATCAGCAGTGCTGTGTCCTTACATGTGTGTGGTAACTTTGAAGACTGAAAAGCTAATCTGTTCCTGGTACCCTCTTATGTAGATATTTGTACCCAGAGTATTAAGTAGCAATCTTAATGAATGGCCAGGGTAGATACAGTGGTTGTTGAGGTTGATAAAAATTAGCTGGCTCTAATAATCACACCCTAGGTGGAAGAGGAGTGTTTCTGCAAAATCCTTCAGAGCTCTACTTGTACAGGGAGATTGTATCAGCCTTGAAGAGTTAAATGTGATTGTTAATATCTGAATTACCTTAAACTTGTCTTCAGGAAAACATATCCTTGCTACATCCAGTCGATCAGCAATTCTTCTCAGCTTTATATCTCAAATACATCTTCAGTCTCTCAACTTCATCTCCATTGCCACTACCCTGCTTCAGGTTGCCATCATCTCTCACTTGGTCTACTGCAAACATAACTAGCCTCCCCTTTTCCACTCTTGACCCATTGACAATTCTCTACCCAGCAGTCAAGCTCATCTTTTAAAAAATATAAATCTGATCCAGTAATTCCACTACTGGTTATTTACCCAAAGACTATGAAAACATTAATTAAAAAACAAATAGCACCCTTATGTTTATTTCAGCTTTATTTACACTAGCCAAATTATGGAAGCAGCCCAAATGTCCACCAATAGATGAATAACAATGAAGATGTGGGGTGTGTGCAACAATATGGATGGATCTAGAAAGGATAGTGCTAAGTGAAATAAGTCAGGCAGAGAAAGACAAATATATTTATATACCATATGATTTCACTAATATGTGGAATTTAAGAAACAAACACAAAACAACAACAAAAGAAGACTCATGATGTTTTCCAGAGGGGAGGTACGTAAGGAGGTACATGAGATAGGTGAAGGGGATGAAGATTACATTTAATATGATGAGCACTGAGTAATGTATAGAACTGGTGAATGGCTGTATTGTACATGAAACTAATATAGCACTGTATGGTAGCTATACTGGAATGAAAAAATTTTTTAAAGATTTTATTTATTCACTTGTCAGACAGAGATCACAAGTAGGCAGAGAGGCAGGCGGAGAGAGAGAGAGGAAGGGAAGCAGGCTCCCCGCCGAGCAGAGAGCCTGATGCGGGGCTTAATCCCAGGACCCTGGGAAGGCAGAGCTTTAACCCACTGAGCCACCCAGGCGCCCCATGAAAATTTTTAAAGTTAAAAAAAAGATATAGTCCAGTGCTATAAAATCTTGATAAATGGTGAATCTGGGTGATGGGTGTAAGGGAGCTATATTGTGTTACTGTTAGTACATTTGAAATTTTTCAAAATAAAACGTTTTAAGAATAAAAACAAAACAAATTATAAATCTGATTATGTCATTGTTCTGCTTAGAACCTTTTTTTTTAAGATTTTATTTATTTATTTGACAGTGAGAGATCACAAGTAGACAGAGAGGCAGACAGGGAGGGGGAATCAGGCTCCCTGCTGAACAGAGAGCCCAATGCAGGGCTGGGTCCCAGGACCCTGAGATCGCTACCTGAGCTGAAGGCAGAGGATTAACCCACTGAGCCACCCAGGCACCCCTACTCAGAACCTTCTGGTGGCTTCTCATTGTACTTTGAATACATTTTAAGGTTTTCACTCTGGCCTTTGAAGGTCTGCATGATCAGGCCCTTGACTATCTCTGTGACCCCGTTTCATATTATATTTCTATCCTGTTCACTGTGTTCCAGCCCCACACTGGCTTTCTCTCTTCCTCAAATATGCTAAGCTAGTTTGCACTTCCGAGTTTTCACATTGCTGTTCTTCTGCTTAGACTATTCCTCCAGATCTTCACATGTTTGATTTCTTCTGGTCACTCAGGTCTTGACTCATAGAATTCCTCAGAGAAGTTCTCCCTGATTACCCTCTCTAGCATTCAGACCCTCCCCACATCACCCTTACATTATCCTATTTTGTTTTAGAACACACATCAATATCTACTATTATTTTATCTCTTATTGTCTCTCATGTGCTAGTTAAGTTGTATTTCAGCAAGGACAGCATTTGTCTAGTTTATTTTTATATCCCTAGTGCTGCCCAGAACTGCATCTGGTACATAGTAGGTCTAGTTTCATAAATACTTGGGATTGAAGAAGTAAATCTCAGTGCTTGTCCTTATCAGCATCAGTAGTTCTCTTAGAACTGTCACAGTTCACTTCTGGGAAGGTAGTTGAATTGAACAGCTACCTAAATTGCTTACATTTTTAGATGAAAATACAGGCTTTGAATAATGCAGGCAGATTCTCAGAGTCAATAACAGCAAAGTAGCCTACAAACCCCACATGCGTGGTATAGTCTATAATCATTGTCCCTTTTGCTGTAGAAAGTGGCACCTAACAAAAGCTACAATTTATGGAATGTTTATGATATGCCAGGCACAGAATAAACACGCCACTGTTGGGTCCCCCAATAATGGGTCCATGGTCAAAGGAGTGAGACTGATACAAAGCGGAAGGTCAAGCAAAGCTTTATTTCGCGCCAAACATCAAGAATCAAACCGACCATCAAACAGACTGGTTGGGGCTGCCCCTTACAGAGAGGGCGACCCCTCCCTGCCTCACAGACTAACTTTTATAGAGCAAGGGCCATGTGGTTGAGCCTGACCACACACAGGTGGCCAGTGAACTACAGTTCACCCCATAGTAGCTATTTGAATTAGCCTATCACCTTAGTCAGAATGGGCACCCAAAAGGCACTCCAAGGGCGGGGCCCATACTCCTTGGTAGCTAGGAGACAGTATGCGCCCCCACTGATTGAATGTCTCCACCTGACCTGACCCCACCCACCCTTGTATTTGGGCCTTATCTCCACTTGACCTGACCCACCCTTGTATTTGGGCTTTGTTACCTCAGACTGGTTTCTGGGACTTGTTTTTAAGTAAGTCCCCTGGGGGAAGGGACCAGGGACAGTTTAAGTTTTAAACAACAAAGTTATTGTTTAACCGGATGGAAGTGCTTGGCTAATCCGTTAGACAACTCTCTGTGACTGGTATTATTATTACCTGCATTTTATAATCTTGAGAACTAAAGTGTAGTCATACACGTAGTAAGTAGGGGAATCAGGATAGGTATGTAGACAGTCTCAGTCCATAGACCATCATATTGATTTCACAACCATTTTCAAGAGCTGATCTCTGTGCAATTTGTATGTCATAACTGACATTATACACTTGACTTTTAGTGACCACTTAGTTTTGGTGAATGCTGCTTGCCAAACAAATTCCCTTGAGTTCTGTTACCATGACCAATATCAAGTAGGGCTTGTCATTTTGGTCATACTGGATCACTGCGAGTGAGGCCATGTTGTAATGGACCACTCATTTGAAGGTTTTTGTTTTGTTTTGTTTTAATGGTCTTGCTGAATAGTCTAAAATTTCATGGGGTAATGAATCCTAAGAACTTACACCAAGGCTTGGGATTGTTATGAACATAACTGTTTCCTGAGGCTCCAGGAGTTGGTTCCTATTGTTTAGCTCATGTTGTTAAGAAAGCACTTAGTTCTGGACCAGTAGGAAGTTTGTGCTGAGTTGGATGACAATTGCTTGAGTTGCAAAGAGATTCTTGAGTAGGGGAGAGGAGATGAAGCTGTCCAATTTCACATTCCCAGGAGACAGATCAATTATAGCAACAATAATACTTCCCTTCCCCCCCCCCCGCTTCCTGCTAGAAAAAAAGAAACCAGATACCAAGAAAGAAAAAAAAAGGAGGGATGATAGTATAAACACATTGCTAAGAAATATAAACATGATGTGTCAATATAAATATGCGATATAAGTATATAACCCATAAAAATGCTATATACTACATAATATGTATTAAACCTGTGTGTATTTAAATACATAAAAATAAATATAAACACGTACAAGAAGTCTTCTCTGCACACATTTTTGTGGCCAGCAGATACTGGATAACATGACTGGAAACTCAATGTGTTGTTTCAAATATAGTACTCTGATAAATATATATGTCTGAATATAGTTAACACGTAAATACAACAGTTGAACTTTGTATAGATGCAATCACTGAAGCTTTATTGTCTCTCATGAAACATTACTATTGAATGAACTTCTGCTTTACCAGTACAATTTAAGTGGGGATATCACTAAAGTACAGTGATGATAATCAGTGTTCACTCAGAATTCTCTTGTAACAGACCTTTTTGGTTTTTAATAGCATTTGATAAAGTGTTTCAAAGGTATTTTTGTAGTGACTTTTTTGGTAGTTAATACCTACTATATTTAGTACATTTGTAATTTTGGGTTGTTTTTTGTTTTTTGTTTTTGTTTTATTTTGTTTTGTTTTTTAGGCAAGTCCCATGAAATATATACTTGCTTGCCCCTAGGCCCCATACAACCCTAAGGTGGGTGTACAGAGCTACCTTGCTAGGCATTATGTTAGACCCCAAGATGAGTGGTATGAACTGCACCAAAGCTGGGGCCTGACTGGTATCTCAATAGTATTCACTGTCTTTGGTAGCTTAATTGTCCATCATAAAAGGTGTGTTAACCCTTGGGTTGCTAGGCTGCCATTTAATGTACTGGAAGAAAACATTTGTCTTGTAGAACCTTATTACCTCCAAATAATTCATGGTTGCTTTTCTATATTTGAAAATCTCTAGCTTACCAATATACTTTATAAATTACTTCTTAAAATGTGAATTGCAAAGTATTCATAATTTGCTAGGTACTCTAAAGATGAGTATTCCTATGGTTATTCCTACTGTAAGTTTATGTTCTATCCAAAATGAAGTGCACATAATCCATTTCATATGTACAAAGAATAAACATGTACTTTTTATGAGACAAAATGTATAGAAATTGAGAATTTATGGTATTTTTTGTAATAATCTTTGCAATTTGTCAAGAGTTAGAACAACTCAGAGAGTAACTTTGACCATCTGACTTCATGTTGCTTTCCTTTACAATGCCAAGAAAAGATGGTACGGACAGTGAGGCAGTTTGTATGATAGTTAACAGAGAATCTACTGGAACCATATTGCCTGAGTTTCCACTCAGCCATACCATCTACTAAATGACCTTGAGTAAGTCACTTGACCTCTCTGCCTTAGTTTCCAAATCTGTGAAACTCTGCCTGTAGGATGCAATGTGTTAATACATGTAAAGCTCCTGGCATGTAGTAAGTACTTAGTGCTAGCTGTGATGATCATTTGTATTATTATTAGCTGTTTGCCCCCAAAGACCTGTGTGTAAGCAATTGTTCTTTCCTCACTTCTCTTGTAACTCCCTGCTTCTTATTTAAATGTCTGCTGTTTGAGTTTTAAATGCAGCTCTCAAATACTGCTTGCTATTCTGCTTCTTACCTATGTTTACTCAGTAACTCATTGCCACCAAATAGCCCTCTCTCAACCAAAATTGTTTTTCATCAATCTCATTTTGCCCGGTACTTTTTTTCAAGTTAACTGAACATGAGTTCTCTCCTTGGTGAGTCACAGATAGAAACTACAACAGGTGAGTTGTCACACAAAAGAAACTATTTGCAGCAAGTAAGGAGATGGTGGGGAATAACTTCTAAAGCCATGACTCCTCGAGCAAGGGTGAATGGGTTCCTTTTATTTTAGGGTTCAGATGAATATTTAGATAGGGAAGCCTTGTCATCCTCTGTAGAGGCAAGCATAGGTTGCTCCTTAGGGAAACATGCCTATACACATATTGTATGTTATGTAAATGAGGCTTCTGCTCCTCTCTGGGCAGAGATTTTAGTATTATAATGAGATAAAGGTACTGTCAGTCATTCTGGATGTCAATCCTTGGTCTATCTGTGCAGGTGCAAGTCAGGGTCAGGGTTTGCACTAAAACTCGTCTGGACTGGCTGGAGGTCTTGTCAGGGCAGTGGCTATGGCTTGAAGGGTAGTTTTGGTTTCTGTTTGCCTGAGTTATGAGACAAGCTGGCAGGAAGAGCTTAAGGAAGAATGTGGGACAAAGGTTGGTGAATGCAAGTAGATGGGCAGTAAATGTCAGCTCTTAGCTCTTAGGATCCAGCTGATAACAAAACCACTGGCTTTTGTCACTTGAGCATAAGCTATGTGAGAAAAACACAGATGTGAGAGAAAACAAATGCCACCATTGTGAGCAACACATATTTTCCCTAAGGGCATGACCGGAATGGGGGGAAAAAAAAAAGCCAGTGAGAGGGAGCATGAAAAACATATATACATATGCAGATGTATACTTTTGCAGTTGTGTAAATTTATGGTAGATACCAAGTAATTCTTTCCAAGAGCACAAAATACAACCTGTTCTCGTTTAAAACTAAGAGGAAATTTGTTGAATTCTGAGTGTCTGGTCATTGGACTTCTTCCTTTATAACATCCACACAAGTGGTGCACTCACTTCCCCAAGATAATGGCCACAAAGGACAGTTGTGGCTTAGGAGAAATGGCCAAAGGGAATGGACAGCAGCTCCACCTAGGGATTCCTGAGGCTGTGTTTGTGGAAGATGTAGATGCTTCATGAAACAGCAAAGGAATGAGACTGCAAATACAGTACTAAAGAGGCTGGATGAACAGTACCAGAAGTATGTTTATGGAACTCAACCTTGCTCCAAAGAAAAGGAGGCTAAAGGGGTAGATTTCTGAAATTAAGCACACTTTAGGAATTCTAAAATAGATGCAGAAGAAAAAAGAGTCCAGCAGTTCACAGGAGACCAGATTCTTACAGATATCCTGTATTGCAAAACTTTAGTTCTTCCTACTGGTAAAGCGCGTCTATGGTTGGGGGCTAATGTAATGCTTGAATATGGTAATGATGAGGCTCAGGCGTTGTTGGACAAGAATTTATCGACTGCCATGAAGAATCTTGATTTTCTTGAGGAAGACCTTGACTTTCTTAGAGATCAGTTTACTACCACAGAAGTCAGTATGTCCAAAGTTTATAATTGGGATGTAAAAAGAAGAAACAAAGATGATTCTGCCAAGACCAAAGCATAATGCTGGCAATTAAAAATGTGGTTGTATGGTGACTAACATAACACAATAAAAAAAATGTGGTTCAGTTTTCCAAACATGTTATTTTAAATACCCCAAAGCTTATCCCTTTGTCAGCCTTTAGGTTGACATGACTTTGACTGAATTTCTTAATCACAAGAACGATAATTAAAACTCAAAAAAAGATAAATATCATTTTATAAAAACAAAATTAGCTTCAAATATTTTATGAAGTTAGCCATATTTTCATTTTTTTATTTCCAAAAGGTAAATGCTACTTTCATCATTTTTTTGGTTTGTCATTAAAAAAAAGTCTTAGCTGAGGGATGCCTGGGTGGCTCAGTGGGTTAAAGCCTCTGCCTTCAGCTCAGGTCATGATCTCAGGGTCCTGGGATTGAGCCCCGCATTGGGTTCTCTGGTCAGCAGGGAGCCTGCTTTCCCCCCACTCCTCTGTCTGCCTCTCTACCTATTTGTGATCTCTCTGTCAAATAAATAATAAGTAAAATCTTTTAAAAAAAGTATTAGCTGAAATAGCTGAGATATGCTGTGGAAGCTGAATTCTGGACACTTTTCTTTATTGGCTGATGTTACTCTCACTTGATGTGGTTAAACCAGTGTAGAGGTAGGTAAAACACTAGTTTAAATATTTCCAAACTTGTTTTCTTTAGTACATATGGGGTTTTATGGCTTTCTGTTGCTGTTAAGTAAATGGATTTTCATGAAATACTGCTTAGCCAATAACTATTATAATCTGTACTTTTCAAGAAATGGTAATTTGCCTTCCTAAACAGTAAGAGGGCTATTGAGACTGTTTTTTTCTTACCCCATAGATGTGCATAGTGTCTTTGCAATGCCAACAAAAGGGAGATCTTGGCTAACATGAAATAACAAAATTCTTTAGCCACTCAAAACTCTTGGCTAAGGTAATTTTGTATTTCTTAGCAGTTCTCCAAAGCAGCTGAACAAGAATATTAAGATAAATATAAATTGCAGTAGTTGAAAGGATTTGTGAGCTTGTTTATTCATGCTAAAACCTCATAGGAAGAGTAGGAAAATCCCTGTGGAAAGCCTTTGGTATGGTGGCTAGCACTGGGTGATACAGATTCTGATAAAAACACAAATGTATTATTCCATCTCCATGTAGTACAGTATATACTCGTACAATGTTTTGTACTTGCATTTCATGATATTAAAGCATTGAAGTTAAAAATAACATTCATACAAACCAATCCTAAACATTCTTTACTTTCTTATGTTTCTTCTATGTAGTATATGTCCACTATTAGTTAAATTGTGTTGAAAACCAGGTAATTTGTTGATGGCTTACTAAAATAAATGGTTATAGATGCCTCTATTGCATTATATACTTAAATACATTTTTCAGAGGGCTTATTTACCCTAAAACTTAAGAAATTAATTTTCAAATGAAGGGATTCTTAATATTATATACTAAAGTAGCAATGTATTTCATAGATAGTGTAATAGATAATGAAAGGAGGTCTTTGTAAAAAAATGCATTTAATTTTAGTTAAGTGGATTTCTCATGCTTTTGATAACACCATAATAGTTGATGGCATAATATTTTATGATTTTTTAACTGTATACAACTTCTGATCCTGAACTTTATCCCCTTGGTTTTCTTGGAATGTGGGAAGATACTTAAAAATTGTTTTTTCCCCGAGGAGGGGATTGATGTGTATGTGTACGTGCGTGTGTGTGTGTGTGTGTGTGTGTGTGTGTGTATAAAAACATGGATGACTGAAATGAAAAACTCTAAAGGTCAGTTGGTTACAGCTCATCTATAGCTGCTTACAAGGAAGTTGGAAACACTGATGCTGCTACTCATGTAACAAAGATATCCCCAGGCAAATGAGAATGCTGATTGTGTGATTCACATTTTTAACTTGATTGTCCATTTTGGGACCTTAACCTGATTTAAGCCTATTTATTTTTAACGGGCCAGTAATATTTCATGTGAATGTGGCCTCTTTCAGTATTAGTAGGAAATTGATGGTGAAGGTTGGGCTGATTATCTCAGTCATATCAATATTACTATATTGGTACTCCCCTACCAACAACAGGGGTTAGAATACCACCTGGGAAATATATCTAAACAGTCTAATAGATTATTTTTTTTCTAACCCTCTATAGGATCTGTCTAGTGCAGTGTCTCAAATAGTACCAGGTATACCAGAACAATTAATAAATGTCATTCTATAACTTGGTATGTGACTGGTGAACAAGATTAGCAAGAAGAGAGAATATCTTGTAGCAGATGCCCTGGGTAAAATTTGCAGTCTAAGGGTTTTGAGCACATGAAGTTTTGCTTGCTTGCTCTAATGTACCATTTTTTATATTCTAAATTTCTCAATGGAAAAAAAAACCCTGATTTCTGTATCGTCCTATACCAGAGTGAATTATTACCTAACCCCTATCCTAACTACCTTGGTCATATTCAGTCAAATGAGTAAAATTAAGAAAGATAATAGGAGTATTATGCCATACTTAGTGAATGTTACTTATCTCTACCATTTATATTTTTCACTATACTCTGGTTATGAAATATTTCAAGAACACTCCAGAAAGTACACAATAATGTAAAGGTCACCATGTAACCATTCAGAGTTTTGTCAAATCTTAACATTTTGCCGTATTTTCTCTCAATATAAGAAACTTCCAGTGTAACTTTTACTCCTCCTCTTTCCAGAGATAAAACTATCCTGAATTTGGTGTTTATAATTCCCTTAAATGTTTCTGCACTTTTCCTACATATATATGTATCCATCAATTATATATAGTAGTATTTTGCATATGAAGTTTTGAAACTTTCTGTAAATGATATCACTCTGAATATATTCTTCCCTAATTTGCCATTATCACTCAATTTTTATTTTTTGCCATTTCTCCATGTTGATAGATGGGGATGTAGTTCATTCATTTAAATTGCTTATAGTATTCCATTATACAATGTGAAAGGTTAAGCCAACTGTGCAGTGAGAAGGTACAGTCCCCACGAAAATGCCCATACTTCAGCTGCCCCACCCCATTTGTTGTGTCTGTTAATCCTCACTCAGGGTAAGGTATTTTTCTTCATGTGTTGTATAATTTTATATTATAAACATATCGTAAGGCATTTTATATTATAAACATATCATAAGGGGATCCTATCTGTGGCACTTTCATGTGGCCTCGTATCACTCCATAAAGTTTTATCAATTGCTTCCACCAAGTCTCCAGAGGTACTACTGACCCAGAGCCACTTTTCCTTCATGGTGTTTTATTGGTTAAGGGTTTCTTGGATTATGTAGTGTAATTTCAAACCCCCGACTTTGTGAGGATAGACCACTGGTTATAAATATAGAGTTATATTCCTCTACCCAGGGCTTTGGATAAAACAATTTTTGTTTTGTCTCTCTCTTGTGGTTAAGTGTGTTCCCTGCACATCCCCCCATCATCTTTTCACTGAAGTGTAATCCTTTAAGGATCCAGACATTATGAGAGAATATCTCATTTTCTATTCCCTGCCTTACTGGATCCTAAGGACTCTCCTGTCCCCATGTAAGCATTAAAACCCAAGCCCTTAGGTTCATGAAATAGGCAAACTCCTTAGAACTTCCGCAGCTTTAACTCAGTGCTTACTGCTCTAGTTTTCAGTTCCCAGTGTAGTTTTTGTTTACTTTTATGGTAAGCAAAATCTCTAGGGGTCTCCCAGAGTCTTCCCTACTTGTTTCCTCCTTAAGACTTCTCTGTGGTCACTTTTTTTTTTTTTAGGTTTATTTATTTATTTTATTTTATTTATTTATTTTACAGGGAGAGAGAGTGCACGCGCATGAGTGGGGGGAGGGGCGGAGGGAGAGGAGAGAGAATCTCAAGCAGACTTCCTTTTGAGCACAGAGCCTGACCCTGGGTTCAATCCTAAACCATGAGATCATGACCTGAGCCAAAATCAGGAGTCTGATGCTAAACCAACTATGTCACCCAGGCACCCTTCTGTGGTCGTTTCCGTTGGGGGTTGCAGACATTACCTCTTGAGGCTATTTGTAGCCTACGAGTCTTAGGTGGTTTGGGGGGAATAGCTGAGCTTCATTTGGGGATACTTTTGGCTTGATCATAATTCTAGGCTTGCACATTGTGTTATTAGTTCTGATACCTCTTGCTGCATCAAAATATTACTAATCTTACTTGTGAGGGATTCTTAATACCATGACAGAGAAAATAATAAGTTATCAAAGTTCTTTTTGTGTAAGATCACTTATTAAATAGAAGATATTTCAAAGAATATAATGCTACCTTAATTTTCAATTCAAGAATCCTAATTCACACTTTCCTATTCTCTTCCTAGGATGTGTGCAGTGTTTGGTGGAATCTATTGTCTTCGTCATTCAGTACAGTGCCTTGTTGTGGACAAAGAATCCAGAAAGTAAGAATGATATAAGTTACGTTCCTATAGTTGCAACCTAAGCACATGTGAAAAATTCTAAAGTCAATTTTAAAAAAATGATTCTTCAAAAATCCTCCTTGGTATTAATATCATATCAACCTTGATTAAAAGTAATTTGTATTTAGATCCTCCAGAACAAAAAGAGAGTTCAGGATATAGAAACTAAATTAATTTCCCTGAATATAACTATAGCTCCTGATCATCCGAGTTTGGAAGACAAATCATTTCAGCTGTGGGGTGGGTAGGTGGTGAGTGATGTTAGTTTTCCTTGTGGCATTACCTCCTGTAATTGATTTTTATCAGATGACAACAAAGCCCTCTGTTATTGCATTTTTAAAAATGGAGCTCACCTAAAGACTCATCAGATTAATCTCTGCTGATATTGCATGTCACTCCAAAGAGAAAACACTTTAATGATTTTTTAGGTAGATTGTTATCATAAACTATGCTACCCTGTTAGCCGAGGATAAATTCTTATGCAATTATATTAGGCCTGCAGACTGGTTTAGGATTGAAATAAGAATGTACCTTCTTTTAAAAAATGCCAAACACTATCTATTTATGTCTATATTTTTATATGTCAATTGTATTTTTCTAGGATTTATTATTTAGTTACTAATATAATGATCTAAATGGCATAATTTCTTATAGACTAATTATAACACCTAGAGTTGGAGAAAAATTCAGGTTTAGAACATGTAATATTCAGGCAGTGAATTTGACTCAGAAAGTAATTCTCTAGTATAAGATAATATAGACATGCTATTTAAAGACTTATAAAGTACTTTTAGCACCTTAATACAAATGTACCACATAAGTGAAAAATGATAATGTATAGTGAAAAATCTATCTTTGAGGGCCCAGGATATTCATATACTGGGGTCATGAATAACTCTGTGGAGGTTCATGAAGGAATTACTGTTTTTTAGCCTCTTAGAGTCATTTTCCTTATGCATTCATTTTGAAGCATAAGTGTGTTCCCATAATGGAAAGCCAGATAGTGAATTGTTTATTGGTGTTTATTTACTTACATCCTTTTACCCTTTTTTGGGCCCAATTCCAGTTCTCCTTATAACACTTAGTGACACGAAGAATTTACATGGCTCATGTTTCTTTTTTGAAAAATGGATACATTAGTATAGTAATAGCATCTGTTCAACCAAAGGTTACATTTACCTTAACTTTGTTGTAGTTTTTATTATAAACTCTGAAGAGAGGAAGTCTTCTTTATGATCCTCTACAGATTTCAGTTGCAACAAATAGCTGGGGGCTAAGGATCTAAAGACTAAACATTGGTAGTTTTCAAATTTTAATGTGCCTAAAGAATCACCAGGTAAACTTGTTCTGTTTTTGTTTTTGTTTTTGAGGGAGATTTCTGTGCCTCACCCTCAGAGAGTAAATTTGGATAATGTGGTTAGACTAGAGTCAGGGAACTTGCAGTTTTGAGGAACACCCCCAAATAAATCTGATGCAGGTTCTCCATAGATGACATTAAGAAATACTGATCTGTAATGTAAAGTTCAGGATTTGGCCAGTATTGTAAGATAGACTGAGAGCTTTAGATCTTAATTCATTCTAGGCCCTTATGAAGATGATCCTTCCAGATCTGTTGGAGTCAAATATGAATTTTATTCATTTTTTTGTTTTTTGTTATTTTCATTAAGCTATAAGTGTTTTTTCTTTTTATTTTCCCCAAGTTTTTATTTAAATTCCATCTAGTTAACATAAAGTACAATATTAGTTTCAGGATTAGAATTTAGTGATTCATCACATACAGTACCCAGGACTCATCACAAGTGGCCTCCTTAATAGCCATCACCTATTTAACCCATCCCATCTCCCCTCTAATAACCATCAGTTTGTTCTCTATAGTTGATCTGTTTCTTGGTTTGTCTCTCTTTTGTTCCCACCTGTGTTCATTTGTCTTGTTTCTTAAATTCCACGTATGGATGAAATCATATGGTGTTTGTCTTTTTTTTAAAGATTTTATTTATTTATTTGACAGACAGAGATCACAAGTAGGCAGAGAGGCAGGCAGAGAGAGAGGGGGAAGCAGGCTCCCCGCCGAGCAGAAAGCCTGATGTAGGGCTGGATCCCAGGACCCTGGGATCATGACCTGAGCCGAAGGCAGAGGCTTTAACCCACTGAGCCACCCAGGCACCCCATGGTGTTTGTCTTTATCTGACGGACTTATTTCCCTTATAATAGTCTCTAGCTCCATCCATGACATTACCAATGGCAGGATTTCATTCTTTTTGATGGCTGAGTAATATTCTATGGTATATATATGTACCACATCCTCTTCATTCATTAGTTGATGGACACTTGGGCTCTTTCCATAAATTGGTTGTCCTTGATAATTCCAGTGTAAACATTAGGGTTCCTGTATCCATTTGAATTTCTTTCTTTTGGGTAGATACATAGTAGTGCAATTGCTGGGTCTTAGGGTAGTTTGATTTTTAACTTTGTGAGGAACCCACATACTACTTTGTAGGGTGGCTGCACCAGTTTGCATTTCCAAAAACAGTGTAAGAGGGTTTCCCTTCGCGTCCTCACCAACAGCTCTTGTTTCCTATATTGTTAATTTTAGTCATTCTGACAGGTATGAGGTAATACCTCATTGTGGTTTTGATTTGTATTTCCCTGATGATGAGTGAGTGATGTTGAGCATCTTTCTATATCTCTTGGCCATCTGTGTGTCTTCTTTGTAAACATGTTTATTTGTGTCTTCCCACGTTTTAACAGAATTCTTTGTTTTTAGGGTGTTGAGTTTGATAAGTTCTTTAAAAATTTTGAATACTAATCCTTCCTCAGATATGTCATTTGCAAATATCTTCTCCCATTCTGAAGGTTGCCTTTTAGTTTTCTTGATTGTTTCCTTTGCTGTGCAGAAGATTTTTATTTTGAGGAAGTCTCAGTAGTTTATTTTTGCTTTTGTTTCCCTTGCCTCAGGAGACATCTAGTAAGAAGTTACTGTAGCCAATGTCAAGGAGGTTACTGCCTCTGTTCTTCTTCAGGTTTTAATGGTTTCCTGTCTCACAATTAGGTCTTTAATCCATTTTGAATTTATTTTTCTGTATGTTGTAAGAAAATGGTCCAGTTTCATTCTTTTGTATACTGCTATTCAGTTTCCCCAGTACCAGTTGTTAAAGATACTCTTTTTTCCATTGGATATTCGCTCCTGCTTTGTTGAAGATTAGTTGACCATATAGTTTTGGGTTCATTTCTGGGTTTTCTATTATGTTCTATTGATTTATGTGTCTGTTTTTGTGCCAGTGCCATACTCTATTGATCACTACAGCTTTGTAATATAATTTGAAGACTGCATTTGTGATTGCTCCAGCTTTGCTTTTCTTTTTCAAGATTGCTTTAGCTATTCGGGGTCTTTTGTAGTTCCAATACAAATTTGAAGATTCTTTGTTGTAACTCTGTGAAAAATACTCTTGGTATTTTTATAGGGACTGCAGTAAATGTGTAGATTGCTTTAGATGATACAGATATTTTAACATCTATATTTGTTCTTCCAATCCATGAGCATGGAATGTTTTTCCATTTCTTTGTGTTATCTTCAGTTGCTCTCATAAATGTTGCATAGTTTTCAGAGTACAGATCTTTTACCTCTTTGGTTATGTTTATTCCTAGATATCTATGGTTTTTGGTGATATTGTAAATCGGGTTGATTCCTTGATTTTTCTTTCTGCTGCTTCATAATTGGTGTATAGAAATGCAACAGATTTCTTTTTGTTGATTTTCTATCCTGTGACTTTACTGAATTCGTGTATCATTTCTAACAATTTTTTGGTGGAGTCTTTGGGTTTTCTATGTATATAGTATCATGTCATCTGCAAATAGTGAAAATTTGACTTCCTTCTTGCTTATTTGGATGGCTTTTATTTCTTTTTGCTGTCTGCTGAGACTGAGACTTCCAGTATTCTGTTGAATAACAGTGATGAGAGTGGACATCCCTGTCTTGTCCCTGACCATAGAGAAAAAACTGTTTTCCCCATTCAGGAAGGTATTAGCTGTGGGTTTTTTATATGTGGTCTTTATTATGTTGAAGTATGTTCCCTCTATCCTTACTTTTTTGAGGGTTTTTAGCATTTGTTAAATGCTTCTTCTGCAACTATTGAAAAGATTCTTACCTTTTTCTAAATGTGGTGTATCATGTTGATTGATTAAAAAATATTGAACTACCCTTGCAGCACAGGAATTAATCCCACTTGATCGTAGTGAATGATTCTTTTAATGTACTTTTGGATTCGATTTGCTAGTATTTTGTTGAGAATTGTTTTTCAATCTATGTTCATCAGGGATATTGGCTGATAGCTTTCGTTATTAGTGGAGTCTTAGTCTGGTGTTGGAATCAGTGTAATGTTGGCCTTATAGAATGAATTTGAAAGTTTTCTTTCTATTTCTAGTTCCTGGAATGATTTGAGAAGAATAAATACTAAATCTCTTTTAAGTGTTTGGTAGAATTCCACTGGGAAGCCATCTAGCCCTGGACTTTCATTTATTGGGAGATTTTTGATTACCGACTCAGTTTCTTTGCTGGTTTTTGGACCACTCAAGTTTTCTCTTTTTCTCTTTTCAGTTTTGGTAGTTTATATGTTTTTAGCAATTTATCTGTTTCTTCCAGGGTGTCCAGTTTGTGGGTGTATAGTTTTTCATAATATTCTCTTATAATTATTTATATTTCTGTGGTGTCAGTTTCTATTTTCCCTTTCTCATTTGTGATTTTATTTATTAGGGTGCTTTCTCTTTTCTCTTTGATAAGTCTGACTGGGGTTTATCAATTTTTTTTTTCAAAG
The DNA here is from genome assembly GCF_002288905.1 of Enhydra lutris kenyoni. Lineage (NCBI taxonomy): Eukaryota > Metazoa > Chordata > Mammalia > Carnivora > Mustelidae > Enhydra > Enhydra lutris. Next base: position 349,268 of record NW_019154186.1, on the reverse strand, counting down.
AACCAGCTCCTGGTTTCATTTATCTGTTTTATTGTGTGTTGGGGTGGTTTTTTTTGGGTTTTGTTTTTTGTTTTTGTTTTTTTGTTTTTTTTTAGTTTCCTTATTATTTATTTCTGCTCTAATCTTTAGTACCTTCTCTTCTTCTGATGACTTTATTTAGGCTTCATTTGTTGTTCTTTTTCTAGCTCCATTAATTGTAAGGTTGGGTTATTTGATATTTTTCTTGCTTCTTGAGGTTGGTCTGTATTGCTGCATATTTCCCTTTTGTGACTCCTTTTGCTGCACTCCAAGGGTTTGGACCATTATGTTTTCATTTTCATTTGTTTCTATGTTTTTTTTTTTAAATTTCTTCTTTGATTTCCTGTTTGACCCATTCATTCTTTAGTACCTTGTTGTTTAGCCTCCATGTATATGTGGTCTTTCTAAATGTTTTCTTATGGTTGACTTCAATTTTCATAGTGTTATTTTCAGAATTATGCATGGTATGTTACCTGGTATGTGATCTGTTCTGGAGAATGTCCCATGTGCACTCAAAAATTCCTGTTTTAGGATGAAATATTCTGAATATATCTGTTAAGTCCATCAGGTCCAGTGTGTCATTCAAAGCCACTGTTCCCTTCTTGATTTTTTGCTTAGCTGGTTTGTCTACTGCTGTGAGTGGGCTGTTAAAGTCCCCAACTATTATTGTGTTATTATCAGTGAGTTCCTTTATGTTTGTCATTAGTTGTTTTATATAGTTGGGTGCTCAGCTGGGGGTGTAAATATTTACCATTGTTAGATCTTCTTATTGGATAGTGCCCTTTATTATGATACAGTGCCCTCTTTCATCTCTTATTAAAATCTTTGGATTAAAGTTTATTTGTCTGGTATAAATACTGCTGCTCTGGCTTTCTTTTTCCATTTGCATGAGAAATGTTTCTGCATCCCCTCACTTTCAATTTGCCTGTGTCCTTTAGGTATAAAATGAGTCTCTTGTAGGCAGCATATGGATGTGTCTTAGTCGTTAATCCAGTCTGACACCCTATATCTTCTGATTTGAGCATTTGGTCCATTTACATTCAGAGTAATTATTGGTAGATATGAATTTAGTGCCATTTTTTTTTAGATTTTATTTATTTGACAGAGAGCAAGACAGTGAGAGAGGGAACACAAGCAGGGTTAGTGGAAGAGGGAGAAGCAGGCCTCCCACTGAGCAGGAAACACTGTGCCGGGCTCCATCCCAGGACCCTGGGATTATGACCTGAGCCGAAGGCAGACATAGCTTACCAACTGAGCCACTTAGGTACCCTATTTTCAAGAATCTTGGTATGGGGAGGGAAATTGTGCCAGCCAGCTCCTTTATCCTCAGAGTGGGATCTCAGTGCTTATTGCTCTCAGGGAACCACTTTCAGAAGAGCAAATGATCTCCCCTCATGTATCCCAAGCATTTTTCAGATCACTGTTTACACACTGTCTCTGGGTTGCTTGCTTGCCTGGAGCTGTGCAGGGCACTTTGGGCTCTTCCCCAGCCAAGCATGCAGACTTTTATTTTATTTTATTTTATTTATTTTTAAAATCAATTAATTAACATATGGTGTATTATTAGTTTCAGAAGTAGAGTTTAGTGATTCATCAGTTGCATATAGCACCCTGTTTTCATTACCTCAAGTGCCCTCCTTACTGCTCATCATGCAGTTACCCCATCTCCCCACCCACCAACCTTCAGTTTGTTTCCTATAGTCAAGAGTCTCTTATGGTTTGTCTCCCTCTCTGATTTCCTCTTATTTTATTTTTCTTTCCCTTCCCCTCTGTTCATCTGTTTTGTTTCTTAAATTCCACATATGAGTGAAATCGTATGGTATTTGTCTTTGACTGACTTATTTCACTTAGCACAACACCCTCTAGTTCCATCCACGTCATTGCAAATGGCAAGATTTCATTCATTTTGATGACTGAGTAATAATCTACTGTATATACCACCTGTTCTTTTTTTATTCATCTGTCAGTGGACATCTGGGTTCTTTCCATATTTTGGCTATTGTGGACATTAAGCATGCAGACTTTTAATACCCCAAACGTTAGAGAATTGTTGCAGCAGGAACCTGTTCTGGTCTTCTGGAGGAGGGTCTTGCAGTGTTGGGAGGACTGCAGGTTTGACTGAGAAGGTCAGTTGTACAGATACTGGTGGGTGGTGGAGGGAAATGGTGACTGCAGGCTTCACACACACACACGCCTACCCACCCACCCAGCTCCCACTGCCCACCACCCACCACCCACCGCCCCCGTCCCGGGAGAGGGGAGGAGAGGTGTCCCTGTGAATGCCGCCTTTCACACAGGTGCTTCCTGAAGAGAGAACACTCTCTCCCGTTTGGCCTTAGGTGATCCTCAGTAAGCTCTCTGGTGTCAGGTTGTTTACCTGTCATCTCTCCAGGATTAGGGCCTTGCCATCAGGGCTCTTATCACAGCCAATCCGAAGTCCTCTTAAACTGCAGTCTTTGAGCCCAGCTGATTGCAAAAATTCAACAAAAATCAGCCCCTCTCATTTTCCCACCCAGTGGCTTTGGGAAAGTGTTCTCCTCATGAATTTCTCTGTGTGCTTGTTTCTTTCTCTCACCTTTCTGTGCAACCACATCCCTCCACAGCACCCATGATCCATGTCTTCCCCAAACCACGTCTCTGCACTTACTACCTTTCTGGATGTTGTGGAGTTTTCTCTCAGTCCTCAAGTCAATTTCTTATGCATTTAGAATGATTTGATAGTTATCTAGTTATGTTCCACGGAAGAGGGAAGCCTGGGTTCCTTCTGCTAAGTCTCAGGCAAGCTCCTCTCCTGAATTTTAAATAGCAGACATACTGCTACTTATTTAATATTTTCTGTCTTCATGGGAAGACCTTGGACATAACAATTATTGCCCAGTAACTCCTAAAGCATGCATGGTCAGGTAACCCTTGAATGAGAGAAGACCTGGAACTCCCATCACTGCCGTGAATGACAGTGAGTAGGTCATTTTTCTCTGGGCCAGTTCCTTTATCTGTAAGATGACTTTGATAGACTGCCCAGTAATCATTGAGTTTCCTCCCATATATAATGTGCTTTGACTGCATTAATAAAAGTACTTAGAAAGTAGATTTTCCTTAACATTTATAAATAAAGTATCCTGACATGATTTATAAGCTTGAATGTAGGCCATTCTTACATATTAGGTAATCTTCAGTCCTAGTGAGAAATTAAAAAAAAAAAAAACCTCTTATGGATATAAATAGCAAAATGTCTACTTAGACTATCATATTATTATTTTTTAGATCTCCAGTTTTCCAATGAATATTTTTTTTTGGTCCATCTTGGTTAAGATACAGCCATTTTGGATTCTGGTTGTGATTCTCTTACTTGAACTTTTATTCCAAGCCATTATTATTTACTTCCTTTGGAATAGAATAGTTTTTAAATTTGACCTGTGTTTGTAGTATTCATGATCTCTACAGTATTTTCACAATAGTATATTGCTTAAGTGATCTTTAAAAGTTTTATTTAAGAGACCACCAATACTTAAAAATTGTAAATTCATACCTTCACTGATAATTACAAAATTTATAATAATTTTTTGCCTTTTTAATAAAAATCCCTTTCTTTCAAGTCAAACAGTCTCTATAAATATCTAAAGCTAGCATTGATTAAAGTTGGTTCAGGCTAATTTATCTTTCCCCAACACTGCTTTCATGTTCAAAATCAAATACTTAAAAGAGCTGCCAGTAATAGTTTTGGAGGATTACGGGGTTCTTGTCTCACAGAGTTGAAGAATAAATTTCATGGACCCAAATGGGTGAAGTGAAGTGGAAGTTTATTAAGTGAAGGTGAGAGCAGAAAGGAAAGAAAACTCTTTAGAGTGAGAGGGGACCTGAATGGGTTGCTGCTGAGGGCTTTCAGTGGCAGTCTTTTATTGAGAACTGACTAGGAAGCTTGTTTCCTTGAGATTCTTGTGTCATCTTGGTTTGTTCCCTTACCTCTTGTTCAGCTCTGTCTCAGCGTCTCCACCTGCCAGGAAGAGTTGCAGAGCCGAGTCAGGGGCCTCCTGCCTATACCTTAACCCCTTCCCTATTTATGAGATAGGACCTGTGGACAGAAAGAGCTATATGGGGATTGTGAGGAGAGACTGTATATTTTTTAATTAGTGGGAGTTAGGGATAGCACAAGTCTCCAAGGAATCTGGAATAAGGCTCTCAGAACCTTGAGGGGCCAGCTGCTGCCAAGGTAAGTTTACTTTTAAACATTAAGGCACTAAGGCAGCCATGAGTTCATTGAGGAAGGTCACGCTCTACATCTTTCAGATACCTATCAGTGGGCTGCAAGCTATAAGGAGATTTTCATTTAAGCTGCATTTCTTTTGCCTTTGTTTCCCGTATCAATAGGAGTTATTTTGTCAGGGCTTGAGTATGAAGTGAGGGATAATTTTTTGAGGCAAAAATCTTGGACTTATATTTAGACATATCCAGCATACATTTCTTTTTAAACTTTCCAGTTGACTTAAACAATTGTTTATTCTAAGTGTATTTAGAATATTAATAAAGAAATGGGCAAAGATTTGCATTTGTCTCCTTATGGTCTTAGGTTGCCTCTCTGTTCCTGTTTTTCTGTGTGGAACACTTGGCATCCCCTTTGGTATAGCTAAGAACTACTCATGATTGAGTTCTAAGATCTGAGTTTATTTCCTGATTCTGCCAACTAGATCAGAATCCTCTGCTGGCCCCCTGAGCCCCCTTGTATGATTGTAAGTTCCATGTAAGAAAATGTCTGGAAGCAAAACAAGTTCGTATCACTCATACAGAGTGGCTATGTGTTAAACGAATGAATGAATCTTTAAAAACTGATGATGGGGCACCTGGGTGGCTTAGTGGGTTAAGCCTCTGCCTTCAGCTCAGGTCATGATCTCAGGGTCCTGGGATTGAGCCCCGAATCAGGCTCTCTGCTCAGCAGGGAGCTTGCTTCCCACCCTCCCTGCTGCTCTGCCTACTTGTGATCTCTCTCTCTATCAAATAAATAAAATCTTTAAGGAAAAAAAAAACTGATGATAATCTTTTGATGCTTTTTTCTTCACTATCCATTGAGTAAAGCTATAGAAGCATAAATGATCATAGCACTGAATTCAGTGTGGTGATTACACATGAAAGTATTGTACAGACTTTGAAAGAAGAAATATGGAATATTAACCATACTTATTTTCAGATAGGTCTTATTTTTCATTTTTGTCTAGTTTGCCTTTGACTGTGCTCTCTTTGCTGTACTGTTCATTGGCTCTGCTTTTCAATTTTCAGAGGACATAGATATCAGCAAGTCTTTTTTATATATACCCCGTCACTAAATTCTAATACTGAACCCCTCTGTTGACTGTTTCTAGAAACATTGAATGCTCTTGTTGAGCAGCTTTCTTTTTCTTTGCAGCTGTGCTGTGTAAAACTCCTATAAAGTAGATTTGGCCATTTAGCAATACCGTATTTGATACTGGGGTAGAGTATGGATGACCTTGGACTACATACGTCTGTAACCAGTAGTCTGAATCTAATTACTTCAGCTACTGTTCTTTTGTACTTCAGCTGTCTCACTTACTAGAATTCCTGATGTGAGTATTTCTTGGAGATATCTTTTTTTCTGATGTCAGAAATAACTATACCTTTTCCAGATACTTGGAAGTTAATAATGAATATAGTATGTTAGAGCATACTAACATATGGGGTGACTGATCTTACTACCATTAGTCATTGTAGGAAAATTGCCAAATTTCTGATTTTAACATGTCTCATTTGCAAACTGGTAAGTGATAATATTCTATACATTTAACCTCCACCAACCTCCAACTCCATGCTAGTTGCCATGGGAATAATGAGATGAATAAAACATGGACCTTGCCTTTATGTACAAAGAGAGCAGTAAACAGTGTGGTCCCCAAGTCAGATAAACCTGGGTCTATATCCTGGCTTCCCCACTTACTAACTGAATGAACTTTGAAAGTTGTATAGCCTCCCTGTGCTCCAGTTTCTGTATAAAGTGGTACATGACAGTAACTACTTTATTTGGTTATTATGATTATTAACAGATAATGCAGGTAGGACCATTTGTTACACACAGTAAGAGCGCAATACATGTTAGCTAGTTACAGTTGTTAATGTAATTGGATACTTTGGAATCCTGTGGAGGAGATATATCCTGAAGATCCTTCTGTGCCCAAGCTAAGGACTTTGGACTGTAGTCAGTGGTGGTTTTCTGTGTCCCATGCACTAGGAATATAGCCGAGAACAAGACAATAGTGGTCTTTGTTTGAGTGGAGCTTGGAATCTACTGGGGAATTTTAAAGAAAAAATAAATTAGTGAGATAATTACACATTGAGATCTTTTCACTATGCAGATCTAGCCTCTGTCCCTCCCTGTGTAAAAAGCTTCAGTGTCTTTATATCACTTCCAAATAAAGTGTTAAGACCCTTTTACATGACCTTTGAGGCTCTGGGATCTGGCCTCTGCCTGCCTTTCTAAGCTCATCTCTCTTCCCTCCCTGCTTCTATTTTATTGTCATTTAACACAGAACTGTGTGTGGTTCCCTGTACTTTTCTTACTTGCCTCCGTACCCCTGCAAATGCTGCCCTTCTGCCTGAAATCTTCTCACTTGCTTAACTAGTTTACATCCTTTAGAAGCAGCTAATGTTATCACTTTCTCTGAGGAACATTCCCTGATACTCCACCTCCCCCCACCCAAGCTTAGTTAGATGTACTCTCATGATGCCCTGTCCTCATTTCTTTTTTTTTTTTTTTTTTTTTTTAAAGATTTTATCTATTTATTTGTCAGAGAGAGAGAGAGAGGGAGAGAGAGCGAGCACAGGCAGACAGAATGGCAGGCAGAGGGAGAAGCAGGCTCCCTGACGAGCAAGGAGCCCGATGTGGGACTCGATCCCAGGACGCTGGGATCATGACCTGAGCCGAAGGCAGCTGCTTAACCAACTGAGCCACCCAGGCGTCCCCCTGTCCTCATTTCTTATCCCTGAACTTAGGTATTATCTTACAATTGCCTGTGTGCATCTGCATTATATTGGGAGCTCCCTAAGGATAAGATATTTTTATTCTTATATATTAGAACAGTGCTTGGCACATGATTGTTATGCCATCATTTACATCAAACAAATGAGTTACTGACTTGCTAGCAGTCCATTATCTTATTAGACTAAGCACAAGTCTAAGGCAGTATGGTAGAGATGAAGAGAAGAAGCTAGTTTCAAGAAGTCTTTATAAGGTAGAATCAAAATTGAGTAGTAGATTAGATATGGGAAGAAAGTTTCTAAGCTAGGGAACCTAACTGTTGGTCATGTCATTACATGAGATAGGTATTCCAAGGTGGGAAACAAGTGAGGAGTCATGATGAACTCAGTTTGGGGTATGCTAGGTTTTTTTTTTAATATTTTATTTATTCATTTGAGACAGAGACAGAGAAAGAAAAAGAGAGAGAGAGCATGAGCAGGGGGAGAGGCAGAGGGAGAGGGAGAAGCGGACTACCCACTGAGCCAGAAGCCCAGTGTGGTGCTTGATCCCAGGACCCAGAGATCATGACCTGAGCCAAAGGCAGTAGCTTAACCATCTGAGCCACCCAGGTGCCCCAGGAGTATGCTAGGTTTAAAAAGTGTTTATAGAGTCTATCCAGAAAGAAATAGATAAGACACGGTTAAAAATATGGATACAAGGTGAAAAAAAATATGGATACAGAGTTTGGGATTGGTCAGAACACAGAACCACAGATTTAGAGTTATCTGTTAATGGTATTTGAAACTATTGGGGTGGATTTTTACCCAAGAAAATGATAAGCATTTTGGAATGGGTTTATTGAAGAGGTGACATTTGAACTGTGTTTTAGAAAGCATGGAAGGGCATCATGAATAGAAAGAATTATTTGTTTCCTTCAAAGATTGGGGATCTTTTAATTTTCTTGATTAGTGTATTTTTTCTTTTATTATTTCATGTGATTTCTTTATTTCTTATCATGCCACTGGGATATTCTGGAAATCATAGAGATTGGATACCTGTTATAATGTTATATTTCTCTTCTGGGCCAAATTTCAGATGAAAGAGTTTTCATCTTGCTGATCATTTTCTTCCCTGTCATTTTGCTGTATATGTCCTCATGTTATTGAACCAAGAATTGAGTAACTGTTGTGATTTTTGATTTAGAAAACTCAGCTCTAGAAATGTTCTGTCTGACCTCAGTGAATCTTATGATAAGCCTTGTCCTTGTGTCTCTGTAATTGAGAACTCCTATCGTGTTCCTCCTCAGTTTACTATTTATGAGGATCAGCAAGGCCCTCCACTAAATCCAGCATGCTGTTAATCTTTAATGGCTTCCTCAGGTTTATGTGGAAGGGTGTTTTAATGTCTTCTGGCAGTACTGTTTTCATTTTGCTCTTTTCCATCACTTTAAGTGTCATCTAATTTTTTATATTAATCTTTATAATACAAAGTGTAAGTCTGGGTCCCAAATTAATATTCCTTTCTTCATTGTTCTCCTGATTATGCCTAATAGATGATAGTAAGTCAGGTATTGGGGGGGGGGGGGTTGGGAAACAAATGTTATTCCTTACTTAAACATGCTTTGGTTTGAATAGCCTTGCTCAGGCCTGGAGCCTTAGTACTTCAGAGTTGAGACTCTCAGGTGAGTTGTGTTAACATCATCTACCAGATTGGCCATCTGTGACCACCACATCAATTTCTGCAGAAATCACCTTTTTTTGGTAGCAATAGTTCTTGACTTTTCTCTACCCAGCACAGCCTAAAACTATAACAGTAGCGGTGGCATGCTCGACAGTGATTCTTTTCTGGGATTTGGGAGTTTATCAGAATCTCCAGGGGTACTTATAATTTGAAAAAGTCCCCCAGGTGTGATTCTGATTTGCTCCCTCTTCCTCCTCCTCCTGCTCTGAGAATCATTGTTTCATCTAGAAGCTTCAGCATAAATAGACACATTTACTGTTCTATTGACCTTGCATAGTTGAACTCCCTAATCCTTGTGCATCCTTACCTCCCTTTTGAGTGGTACCAGTATTTCTTTCTAATACCATAGCTTCTGAAACCAATTTCTACCAGTCACCAAGCTACCATCGAAGCAGCCCTGTTAGTGTTTGGAAGCCTGCAAAACAAGAAGGTATCCACTAGCTTGAGGGCCAGGTTTAATGGTGTGGTTTATTTAACTAGGAGTCCTTTGCAAAGACTTAGACTGGAGTCCAGGATTTATAGTAACACCACTCCCCCAGCCCCATCAATTTTATTCCAACATTTTATGATGAAAATTTTCAAATCTACAGCAATGTTAAGAGAATTTCAGTATGAGAATTTGTATATCCACAACCTAGATTCTACAACTAACATCTTCATATATTACTTGCTTAATCATGTATTTACCCAGATATTTATTTCTCTTTCCGTCTGCTCACCTTTCTTAAGAATTTCATAGTAAATTCCAAATATCAGTACAATTTCCCCTAAATACCTTGGCATGCCTATCATTAAGAGTTTAATATTTACTTACAGCCTTTTCTTTTGTTGTAAAATTTACATACAGTGAAGTGCCCAAATTTTAAGTGCTCAGTAGCTGAGTTTTGATAAATGATAAATCTGAATAACCCAAATCCCTATCAAGATATAGATTATATTATAACACCCTCTTTTTTTCTGCCCAGATTATTCCCTCTTGACTTCTATAGTTTCTGACTTAAAGGTAAGAAAAAGGCTTTGTCAGTACTTCCAGGACAAATAGGGATCAGTGTTTAATGATGTATCAGCAGATTTATCTTCTCCATTGCCAAAAGTACCTTATGTTTTAAATTGTATGTGAATGTATTAAAACAGGATACTGAGTAAGTAACTTACCGTTTCAGTTTTTAAATAATAATTTTGGAAAATACTGTATCTAGGTATAAATACCTTATATCTATTTAGTTAACTATTTTATAAGGCAAACCTCTAGTTCAATGAAATATAAGGACATATGCAATAGAAACATAACTGAGAAAGACAAAGAATTGGAGGTGAGATGGGAAAAAATCACATAAATAATAATGTAATATAATATGTATTAATATGTGACTGGTTAAAATATGTATTACATATATCTAACATCATGAGATATCACAGTTGATATCACAGTCTGTACTGACAACAGTGGCTGGTCATTTATTCAAGAATAAACATATCATAGTCTGCCTTTAGGAAATACACATTAAATTCCTCTTATTGTTGGTCTTGGGTGTTCATTATTTTATTTTTAATGCTTTTATGCCTGGTAAATATCTCTTATTTACCTTATTTTTAGAGTGTTATAGCATATTTTAATTTATATCAATATATTTAAAATATTATATAAATTTGAAATTATTTACTTGCATTTTATGAGGAGTAACATACAAATGTATTTCTAATAAAATCTGATCTCAAGAGGAGAAGCTGTGACAAAAGTAAGCTGTGGTATTTTTCATGACAAAAATATATGGCAAACATGCAGCCATTTGCATATCATTTCTGAAATACTGCATACTGGCTTTGTCAGTGCTGGTAAGTCCATTTCAAGGATGTTGCCCTTAGTCCATTAGTTTGGATAATGAGCCCTATAAAGTACATTTATAACTTGTGGCACTGCAAGGAGATGGATTCTAATTTTCATCCTTTTATCTAGACACATTGAAAGAAGGTCAATGGGGGGGTTCCATATAATTCATTGTCCTAACACATATCACATGACAGAGACCTGATAGTGTCCATGCATAAGTGTTTTCCTTATTTAGAAATAGCACTTGAAAGAAATCTTTTTGTGATCATCCTTTGAAGTAAAGTAGAAACTTATTAAAAGAAGCTTTATCCCTCCTTTTTTATTTGTTTAAAACATTATCACATGTGTGACTAGATGGCTATTCTTGAACAAAAGAGAAAGCAACACTTAACAAAAATAAAAAGGTTTTAGTGACTTTTACAGACTGTGATGATATAACAAGATACTTAATAAACTTTTCTCTCCTTTTCTTAGATCTGTTAAGGGGAAAAAAGCCTGTTTTCTAAACAAAAGAAATGCTTCTATGTTCCTAAACATTAGAAAGCTTATGCTTATACTGTAATACTTATACTAACATAATTCTTATTAATGGTATTCAAAATAAATATTTAAATTCTATGCTTACAGCTTAAAGATTTCAAGGTAGCAAAAAGAATATATATTCTATAATTTAGTGTCAGTTTTATGTCAAAATGTGAAATTGTATACAGTTTTGAAGTTTGTCTTCCAAGAAATTGATTTCAGATTCAAAATTGTAGATGATTATGTTTATTTTTCAGTTGTGTAATCATTAATGAGAAATTTTTTCTGCTATGTTTTTCTTCTTTGTAGATGTAAAGCAATCATAGATCAGTTTGGTCAGAGAATAATCTCTAAGCATTTTCTTGTGGAGGACAGTTACTTTTCTGAGAACACATGCTCACATGTACAATACCGGTAAGTCACCCCTCCACTGTCCAAGGGAAGGTGAAACATTGGAAAATTTATCTGTGTGATTAAATTGACACTTCTGTATGACTGTGTGCTTCAAGTTAGTTGCAAATGTGTACCAAACCAAAGACATATCCAATATCTATCTATAGATGTATATAGATATATGTAGATATATATCCACTGAGTCTGGTTGTAGGGGAGGCATCTAATTTTGACTCCATTGCATCAGCTGGGGTTGGTCTGCAGGTCACATATCCTCCTTTCCTTTTTTTTTTCCCCCAAGATTCTATTTATTTGAGAGAGCAAGAGAAAGCATGTGCACGCACACACACAAGCAGGAAGAGGGGCAGAAGGAGAGGGAGAAGCAGACTCCCTGCTGAGCAGGGGGCCCCATGCAAGATCATGACCTGAGGAGAAGGCAGACTCCTTTTTTTTTGTATTTTCTTTTTTTTTATTAACATACAATGTATTATTTGTTTCAGAAGTACATGTCTGTGATTCATCAGTCTTACACAGTTCACAGCGCCCACCATAGCATATACCTTCCCCAATGTCCCATCACCCAACCACCCCATCCCTCCCACCCCTTTTAACTCCAGCAACCCTCAGTTTGTTTCCTGAGATTAACAGTCTCTTTTGGTTTGTCTCCCTCTCTGGTTTTGTCTTGTTTCATTTTTTTCCTCTCTTCCCCTATGATCCTCTGTCTTGTTTCTCAAATTCCACGTATTAGTGAGATCATATAATTGTCTTTCTCTGATTGGCTTACTTTGCTTAGCATAATACCGTCTAGTTCAATCCACGTCATTGCAAATGGCAAGATTTCATTTTTTGATGGCTGCATAGTATTCTATTTTATACACACACACACATACACATATATACATATGCATATATATATATACCACATCTTCTTTATCCATTCATCTGTTGATGGATATCTAGGCTCTTTCCATAGTTTGGCTATTGTGGACATTACTGCTGTAAACATTCGGGTGCAGATGCCTCTTCATATCACTACATTTGTATCTTTGAGGTAAATACCCAGTAGTGCAATTGCTGGGTCATAGGGTAGCTCTGTTTTCAGATTTTTGGGGAACCTCCATACTGTTTTCCAGAGTGGCTGCACCAGCTTGCATTCCCACCAACAGTGTAGGAGGATTTCCCTTTCTCTGAATCCTCACCAACATCTGTTGTTTCCTGACTTGTTAATTTTAGCCATTCTGACTGGTGTGAGGTGGTATCTCATTGAGGTTTTGATTTGTATTTCCCTGATGCCGAGTGGTATGGAGCACTTTTTCATGTGTCTGTTGGCCATTTGGATGTCTTCTTTATAGAAATGTCTGTTCATATCTTCTGCACATTTCTTGATTGGATTATGTGTTTTTTGGGTGTTGAGTTTGATAAGTTCTTTATAGATTTTGGATAGTAACCCTTTATCTGATATGTCATTTGCACGTATCTTCTCCCATTCTGTTGGTTGTCTTTTGGTTTTGTTGACTAAACTCTTAGCCACCCAGATGCCCTCACAATATCCTCCCTTCAATAAGCCAAGAAAAGATTAAAGCAGAGCTTGGCTTGGCTTGATGAGGCAACACTTTTATCATGACTTAAATCTTTGAAATATACCTTCTTATAGTTATATAACTATAAATGAAACTTATTTGTGGAAAATCACTGATTAACTGTTTTGTGCATTACAGGCAGATCTCCAGGTCAGTCCTGATTACAGATAGGTCTGTACTAAAAACGGATTCAGATCAACAGGTAATTTTAGTCCTGTACTTTTTAATAAATGTTGCTAAATAAATGTTCAGGCTCAACCCACTGAACCACCCAGGCGCCCCTTAATGCATTTTTTAAAAAATACATAGTGTCAATTCTGTAATAATCTTGGCTTCTTAAATATTTCCTTCCAGCAGGACAAATACATTTTTTGTAATATTTTATTCTATGAAAGTTGGACTAAATCTTAGTTTTTGACAGCTGTTCTGTGAAATTGAAAACACATTGTTTTGGGAAGAAAAAGAGAATCTCCAGAGAATACATTTAAAACTCTTAGAGGGGGGCACCTGGGTGGCTCAGTGAGTTAAAGCCTCTGCCTTCAGCTCAGGTCATGATCCCAGGGTCCTGGGATTGAGCTCCGCATCGGGCTCTCTGCTCAGTGGGGAGCCTGCTTCCTCCTCTCTTTCTCTGCCTGCCTCTCTGCCTACTTGTGATCTGTCTGTCAAATAAATAAATTTAAAAAAATCTTTAAAACTCTTAGAAGAAAAGGCTTTATGGTAACCAACCCTAGAACAGTGGTGGTAAGCTCACCATTAGGCCTGGTATGAATGAGTACCAGCATACATTTCTGGTTCTAATGTTTCCTCATCACCATTATTCCTTTCAGTACCCTCTTCTTCTCCTTACTGCCAATTCTATAGGAATGTCTTTATGCCTATGGTTTTTCCTCAGTCTGAATTCTTAAAAGAAGTAGGCCCCCTTCTCCTAATCATATTACACAGTAACTGATAAAATCAGCTTTCTTAGTATGACTCTAAGACCTTTTCTATATGCTACTGCTAAAAATAGGTTCCAAAAATTCCTTAAGTTAGAAGATTTTTGGTATATAAAACAAATCTTTGCTATACATATGAGCATAAATAATTCACTTTAATCATTCAGTAAACAATGAATGTCTTTTACATGCCATCCAGTGTGCTGATGTCTGAAGACAGTGCTAACCATGATATCATCTCTGCCCTCATAGCTTGCAGTCTGGAAGATACAGATATAGATAGATAAATAATAGCTATAGTTAAGCATGGCAAGTGTGAGCAAGGACTGGTACAGCAGCTATTGTGGTGCTCATCACACTGTCCTGTAGTTGCCAGTTAACTTGTCTGTGTCTTCCAATAAACTCTAAGCCTTGTGAGTATGTGAGGAGAAAAAATTAAGACAGTTCTGTAGAAGCTGAGCTGTGAGGAGTAGGACAGAGGAAGTGATTGCTGAAGAGAGATGTGGAAGTGAATAGCGCTTTTCTTGAAAAGATTTGCGTATATTTCAGCTGATGCAATGGAGCTAGTAGAGAGGTAAGGAAAGGCTGAAGATACCCAAGAGAAAAGGAATACAATTAACGCAGCAAGGTCCAGGTAAAGGCTGGAGAGGTTGGGATTCAGAGAACAGGTAAAAAGCATTGCCCTTAGATGGGATGTGAGACACCTTGAAATAAGAGGGTGAATATGGGACTGTTTGTAGGTCTGGGAGTTCCCATCTCATAGGATCCATTTACTCTTTTTTTTTTTAAGTTTTAATTTGAGAGTGAGCAAGAGAGAGAGAACAGGAACAGGGTTGGGGGGAGCAAAGAGAGAAAGAGAAGCAGACTCCCCGCTGAGCTGGGAGTCTGGCTCAGGGCTCAATCCGGGGATGCCAGGATTAGGACCCAAGTCAAGGGCAGCCACTTAACCAACTGAGCCACCCTCGTGCCCCTCCATTTACTCTTTAAATTACAAAGTGAGGTTATCTCCTGAGAATGAGTGTATAAGAGTGCTTAACAAGTCAAAGCTCAAGGAAGGGTATAACTCTTCCAACCTTGAAGAGTTGGAGAGTGACCTGTCTCATGGTCAAAAGGCTGGCTGCACAGCATTGATGGTGCAGTTGAGTCTGGAGGTTATGGGTATACAGTGGCATTAATCTGCCCCTATCCTTTCAGCTTTTCCATTCTCACCCTCACCCAGTCTACTCATTGACTTGTTAAGAGACCTATGATTCCTTGTCCTCTCTTTTTCCTCCCAGTTTCCCAGCTTCCTTCTGTCCTCTTCCTTTTCCATGTCCTAGACCCCATGGTTAATCTTCTCAACTGTCCTTCCCCAATACCTTCAATTCCCATGTAGCCGTGTTCTTCCGCTGCGCCCACAGAGGAAAACCCTGTCCCTAGATGAGACTATAATCTATATCTGGATTATAGTCGGATACTTGAGCAAACCACACAACCAGACAGACTGGCACTGCCACAGAGTCAGGGTTGCCAACCTCATTCATCTGGACCCTCAATGCTTATTACCAGTTAGTTTTTCCACTGACCTCAGATGGCTCCCTCTCTCTTTCCCCTCAGTGTCTAATCCAAATCTTTACTATTTTACCCACCTTCTCTCAGCTCTTTCACCTCACCCCCCACTTCACTGCGAAAAGCAGGGCCACCTACTAAGCACAGTGGCCCTTGACCTTCTGCCCCAGCACGCACAACTCATGTACAAGTACAGAGACTAATGAGGAGGCTCCCCTCCTTGTCTAAGGCCAGCAGTCCCTTTCACAGATGGTCTTGGCATGCACAGGCGAATGTGCACGTGCACACACATGCACTCACACACAACCACCCTATATGTTTGCTCTCTCTCCTGTGTCTTCAGGCATTCCCTGCTACTGGTACCTTCCCCTTAACCTATACACATGTACTAGTACTTTCTGGTCCAAAACAAAAATTAAAAAGACAAAAACAAGAAACAAATTCTCCTTTGACTTTGCCTACATCTCTAATTGTATCCAGTCTCTCACCTGTTTTTTGTCAGCATTTTCAAGACAATATCTATACTTGCCTCCTCCAACTCTTTACCTCTCATTCATTTCTAGGCCTTTCTTCTATCTCCACATTGCTACCACAATTTTTCTTGCTAGGTTTTAAAAAGCTTTATAATGGTTAGGACCACAGGACGTTTTTTGTTTTTTGTCTATTGGTCTTTCATGGTACATTTAGCAATGTTGATTATTCCCTTTTTAGGCTTCCGTGACACTGCCCTCCTGGTTCTCCTCATAACTCTCTGGATATTCCTTCTCTGCTTCTTTTGTGGGTTCTGTCCTCCTCTTAAGTGTTGGGGCTCCTGAGGGTTCTTGTTTCAGCCCACATTATCTCTTGCTCTGTGCATACTTGCTGCTTGACTTCATATACTCTCATGGTTCTAACTCTGCGTAAATGTTGGTGACAGCCATTTCTGTATCTCCCAGGAATGTTGTCCAAACTTCCTGCTGGACACCTGTCTCAAAAGCACCTCAAACTGAACATAATTCGAGCTGAACTCACCATCCTCCCTCTCAAAACTACTCATCCAGTGCTCCCTGCCTTGATGAAAAGCACTGCCATCCTTCTAGCTAACAACTTCTTCCTCCCATCTCTGCTATCTCCTGAGCCTCCAGGTCCTCTCATTGTACTTTATAGAAGTTGCTACAATCTGTTTTTCTTCTCAGTCCTTATTCTCACTGCTCTGGTTCTGGACCTCATTATTTCTGCCTTCTAACTTGTTCTGCCTTTCATCTTAACTCCTTCAGATCAAGCCTCCACAGAGCTATTAGAATGAGCAGTCTAAAATATACAGTTGGTATGCTTTTCTTTGTTTCCTACATGTTTTTTTTCCTTTTTTTTAAATTTTGGAAGCATATGTCATGAGGCTTAAAGAGAGGAAAGAATAGGTGTAAGTTTAGATAAATTTTATGAAAGTGGTATTAGAGGATTAAGGGAATTCCCTTTTGATGGCTTTATTAATCTTTATGAGATTTAAGGCCGTACCTTCTCAGTTCAGGATACAGAAGGGGATTACTGATTATATTTAAATTTTTAAAAATTAGACTTGATGGTTGTAGGAAACATAAGAAATATAGGCATATCTCAGAGATACTGTGAGTGTAGTTCCAGACCACCGCAGTAAAGCAAATGTCACAGTAAAGCAAGTCACGTGATTTTTTTGGTTTCCCAGTGCATATAATAGTTATGTTTACACTATACTATAGTTTATTAAATGTGCATATAGCATTATGTCTAAAAAATGAACTTACCTTAATTAAATACTTTATTTATAAACAGTGCTAACCATCATCTGCACTTTTGGTGAATTGTAATCTTTTTTGCTTGTGGAGTGTCTTGCCTTGATGTTGATGGTTGCTGACTAATCAGGGTGGAGGTTGTTAAAGGTTTGGGTGACTGTGACAGTTTCTTAAAATAAGACAACAATAATCTTCTCTACATCAATTCACTCTTCTTTCATGATTGGTTTCTCTAGCATACAGTGCTTTTTGATGGCATTTTACCCACAGTAGAAATTCTTTGAAAATTGGAGTCAGTCCCATCAAAATCTGTTTTATCAACTAAGTTTATGTCATATCTAAATCTGTTGTTGTTGTTTCAACAGTCTTCACAGCATCATTGTCAGAAGTAGATTCCATCTCAAGAAGCACTTTCTTTACTCATCCTTGAGTGGCAAGGCCTCATTTATTAAAGTTTTATCATGAGATTGTAGCCAGTTAGCCCCTTCTTCAAGCTTCACTTCTAATTCCAGTTGCGTGGCTATTTCCACCACATCTGCAGTTACTTCCTCCACTGTAATCTTGAATCCCTCAAAGTCATTCATGAGGGTTGGAATCAACTTCCACCAAATTCCTATTAATGTTGATATTTTGCCCTTTTCCTATGAATCATGAATGGTTTCAATGACATCCAGAATGGTGAATCCTTTCCAGAAGGTTTTCAGATTACTTTGCTCAGATCCAACAGAAGAATCACTATCTATGGCAAAGTCACAATTACTCCTGGATCCATAAGCTGCAGAAAATATGTTGTGTTAGCAGGCATGAGAACATTATTCTTGTACAGCATCATCAGAACTCTTGGGTGACCAGGTTCATTGTCAGCGAGCATTCATATTTTAAAAGCAATCTTTTCTGAGCAGTAGGTCTCAACAGTGGCCTTAAAATAAATTGTGTGGTATCATCCAGGCTTTGTTGTTCCATTTACAGAGCACAGGGAGAGTAGTAAATCTTAAAGGCCCTAGGATTATTGTAATGATAAATGAGCATTGGCTTCAACTTAAAGTTGCGGGCTACATTAGCCTTTAACAAGAGAATCAGCCTGTCCTTTGAAGCTTTGAAGCCAGGTCTTGACTTTTCTCTAGCTATGAAAGTCCTAGATAACATCTTCTTTCAATAGAAGACTATTTGATCTACCTGGAAAATTTGTACTTTAGTGTAGCCACATTCATGAATTATCTTAGTTACATTTTCTGGATAACTTGTTGCAGCTTCTGTGTCAGTATTTGCGATGTCACCTTGCACTCCTTTATGGAAATGGCTTCTTCCCTTACACCTCGTGAGCCAATCTTGGCTAAGCTTCAAACCTTTCTGTAACTTTCTCACCTCTCTCAGCCTTCATAGAATTAAAAAGAGTTAGGGCCTAGCTCTGGATTAGGCTTTGGCTTAGGGAATGTTTTAGCTAGTTTGATCCAGACCCTTTAAACTTCTCTCCATATCAGCAATATGGCTGTTTCCCTTTCTTATCATTTTTACGTTCATTGGAGTAGCACTTTTAATTTACTTCAAGAACTTTCCCTCTGCATTTACCACTTGGGTGTTTGGCACAAGAGACCTAGCTTTTGGCCTATCTTGGCTTTCAGTGTGCCTTTTTCACTAAGCTTAATTATTTCTAGCTTTTGATTTAGAATGAGAGATGTGTGACCCTTCCTTTCCTTTGAACACTTAGAGGCCATTATAGGGTTATTAATTTGCCTTATTTCAGTAGCACTGTGTCTCAGGGAATAGGGAGGCCCCAGGAGAGGGTATAGACTGGGGAATGGTTGGTTGGTGGAACAGTCAGAGCACACAAAACATTTATCAATTAAATTTGCTATTCTATTTGGGCACAGTTCATGGAGCCCCTAAACAATTACAATAATAACATCAAAGATCAGTGATCCCAGATTACCATAACAAATATAATAATGAAAAGGTTTGTCGTATTATGAGAATTAACCAAAATGTGACATAGAGACATGAAGTGAACAAAATGCTGTTGGAAAAAATCAACAGACTTGCTCAATGCAAGGTTGCTACGAGCCTTCAATTTTTTTTTTGATTTTTTAAATTTATTTATTTGACAGAGATCATAAGTGGACAGAGAGGCAGTGGGGGGCAGGAAGCAGGCTCCCCACTGAGCAGAGAGCCCAATGCGGGGCTCGATCCCAGGACCCTGAGATCATGACCTGAGCTGAAGGCAAAGGTTTTAACCCACTGAGCCACCCAGGCACCCCAAGCCTTCAATTTGTAAGAGAAAAAAAAATACATAGTATTTGCAGAGTGCAGTAAAGTGAAGTGCAATAAAATGTGGTATGCCTGAACTTCCCTGTTGGTGCAGTCCCTAAGATACCTTTCCAGTTATGCACATGTTTTTAGTCATAATCATTTGGTAAGTATTGTACAACTAGATACATGTTTTAGTGGCTCCTCTCTTTAAAGTACAACATTCTATATCATGGACAGCCAGTAGCAAAAGGAAGTCAAGAGGAATATGGGGAACTCAGTTTTTGAGCCATATTAAGCCCAAAAATGTACTTATGAGAAGTATGATAGTAATAGAATAGTCAGGGTTATCAAAAGAATTTCTGTTTTGAGAACTTGTAGGCCTTTCCTGTGTTGGGCTATCAGTGTGACATCACCCATCAAAATCTGGGCATCTAGTGCTCATAAATAAAAGTATAAATAGGGCTTTACTGGGGCGCCTGGGTGGCTCAGTGGGTTAAGCCTCTGCCTTCGACTCAGGTCATGATCCCAGGGTCCTGGGATCGAGCCCCACATTGGGCTCTCTGTTCAGCGGGGAGCCTGCTTCCCCCTCTCTCTCTGCCTGCTGCTCTGCCTACTTGTGATCTCTGTCTGTCAAATAAATAAATAAAATCTTTAAAAAAAAATAGGGCTTTACTTTTTGGCAAGTATTTTATATGTGAGGGGATATAGTTTCCTCAGATTGAAGATTATTGAGAATTCATATTGAAACTTTTAGTTTTATAGAGAAACATTGACTGATGGTCATTTAAAATTGTGAGTATAAAGCCATGTTAATATATTAGTAGTGCCTATAGCATATCAGCATACTGATATCAATAAACATTACTGAAAAACAATTTTCCACTTTACTGTAAATGCTGGGTTTCTAATTTTATTAATGGAATCTTTAAATTAATTTGAAGACCTTCATTTTGAGACATCTTGGTATATAGTGCAACTGTATTTTGGTAGATGTTGATCTATTATTTCGATATCTTTGGGATTTATAACATTTTAAGATTTTAGTGCTCTATATCTGCTTTTAGCCATTATGAATAATCAAAATTGATATAATATCTATTTTCAAATACTGAAGTATATATAATTCAGAAATAGTAAGTCATAAATGAATCCTTTGAAAATAAGTGAAGAATTAACTATTAAATATATTTGAAGTATTTATTGTCTGAATTATATGAATGCAATATATATGATATATAAGTATATAAATAATGCAGATACTCGATGTTTGGACATATGTTCATGTTACATGTTTCAAATTCTGTTCTAAATTAGACCCTTAAAAATTATTTTTTCATACATCAGTGGAGTTTGAAAAAAGACAACTCAATTTGAAAGTTAACTGCACTCTAATGATAGAAGAATGAAAATGAGATCTACCAGCTATGTCTAATATTTTGTTTACACTTTTTAGATTTCCATTTTGACAGTACCAGGAGAAGAACCAGGAACTTTTGCTGTTCGAGTCATTGAGTTGTGTCCTTCAACAATGACATGCATGAAAGGCACATGTAAGCACAGTAGAATCCGTTTGTTTTGTGGGTTTGTTTAGGAAGTAAAAGGGGGCAGCCATTGATAAAGTTGTCTGGGTTCTGGTTATAGTTTTGCCATATATTTTTTATTCACATTCTTTGTTCACACACTTTATGTTCATACAGTAAGTCATTTTATTGCTTTGCCTCTAATCATTTTTGTGGCTGGATCTCCATAGGCATAATTTATAAACCCTCTAGTGAAAGAATTTCTGTGACTTTATAGTTCTTTCTGTAACTTTACTTAAGCTTATTAGAAACATACTTTCACAAAATTTATTTTCTTTACTGCTATTATTCTTCTTTGTTTTTCCTCAGAATTCTTAATCCAGTTTATGAACTTCTGCCATATGTAAATTCTCTATTTTTTATGAGTCTAAAGTTTGGTAACACTTTATGTTCTTTTACCAATATGTATCAAAATTTCTGTCTCTAACATTGTCAGATACCATGCCTTGTAGAACATATTTCTCAAAGGTGTTTCACTAATAGAAATCAGCAAGGATACGTTGGATATCATTATGCCTAGACCTAAACTATGTACTGTAGGGATTACAAAAAAACAGAGGGTTGCATGCCTGATTTGAAATGTTCGTCATCTTGGGGCGCCTGGGTGGCTCAGTGGGTTGGGGCCTCTGCCTTCGGCTCAGGTCATGATCCCAGAGTCCTGGGATCGAGCCCCACATTGGGCTCTCTACTCAGCAGGGAGCCTGCTTCCTCCTCTCTCTCTGCCTGCCTCTCTGCCTACTTGTGATCTCTGTCTGTCAAATAAATAAATAAAATCTTAAAAAAAAAAGAAATGTTCATAATCTTAATGCACACTTAATAATAGAACAAGATGATATTAACTGTGTGCAGTGTATTCTGCTAGACATTTCAGGATAGGTAAAGATGAGTATGACATAGACCTGACCTTAGGGGACTCAATCTAGTTGGACAGGTAAGAGAAACAAAGAAGTAGCTGTAAGAGGCAGAATATGAAAGTACCATAAGAGGAACCAACAAACAGTGGACTGTAGAGATTCATAGGAAGGAAACAACAATGTCATTAACTAGATTACTTAGAATGCTGTAAATTTATATTGAGTTTTTTTTCAAATTGTTACATGAATTATGAGAAGCAGAAGACTAATCTGGTTTGGCATAGTCAATGAAAGCATGCCTATGTTTTCAAGTGTAAAACTATTACTTACTAAAAGATGTCAGAAATGTGGTTAAACAGAGAGAATTGGGAGCTTGTTGCCAGCAGGGAGAGTGAAGAAAACTTGTCCCTTATTGCTGTAATCTTAAATTTCATTTTGAAAAGTAGCTCACTGGTGGTTTTCTACCTTTTACAGTGATTTGTGAATTAAGTAAATGTTTACCATGACGGTTATCTTTATCATTATTGTTATCATTATTGTTCCCTATTACCTTAACAAGTTTTTTTCATGTCTTTTTACCAGTGTTAGTATCTTAGATATAAAACTGCACTCATCTTTGGTTTTTTAAATTACATTTATTTTATGTTTGTGAATATTTTGTAAATTTCTTTTTATAAACTTATTTTATTTTTCTGTGTGAAATATTTTTGTATGCCCAGTCTAATAATACATACTCACTATTGACAGTTTGAAAGATGTAAAAAAGAAAAGTAAAATTACTGTAATCTTTCTACCCATAGATGATGAACACTTGGTGTGTGTTTTTTTATCTTGCTTTTTACATGTATATACATACATATTTCCACAAATATGCAGTACTATTTTATATATTGTTTTATAATCTGCTTTTTAAAAAGGCTTAATACTACAAAAATCTTTTGCATGTCTATGATATTTTCAGTGGTTGTGGGTATACTGTTTTTATTTAATCCCATGTGGTTGAGATTAAGAGAAAATTTATACTTCGTAGTCCTATAAAAAAAAGCCAGTCTAATAAACAAATACTTGTAAAATTCCATTATTTTTTAAAACTTCTTTGGAATTATTGGTTCAAAGTGTATAGTTTTTTTTTTATTTTACAATTATAGATTCATAGGTATTTGCAAAGGTAGTACAGAGAAGTCCCATGTACCCTTCTCCCAGTTTCTTCCAGTAGTTCTATTTTACCAAATTGTAGCACAATATCAAAACCCAAGAGTTTGACATTGTTATAATGTGCATATATGATTTTATCACATGTATAGATTCCTGTGACCATTACCACAAGGATCCCTTGTATTGCCCTTTTATAGCCATAGCTACATCCCTCCCTCCCCACATCAGCTATCTAATCCCAGGCAACCACTAATCTGTTTTCTCTCTCAGTAATTTTGTCATTTTGACAATGTCATACAGAATGAATCCTATAATAGGTAATCTTTGTTTTTCTTTTTAAACATTTTTCTTATTTTTTATTTAAAACAGTAGATCTTTTGAGGTTTTTTTTTTTTTTCCTCAGTAAAATTTTCTTAAGGTTCACCCAACTTGCTGCATGCATCTATAGTACATTCCTGTTTATTGCTGAGTAGTAGTCCATGATAAGCTGTATTTCTTTCTGGCCTCCATGGTTTCTAATGAGAAATCTGCTGCTATTTGAATTGTTTTTCAACTGTAGGTAATGTGTCCCCCCACCCCAGGCTGCTTTCAAGATTTTTCTTAGTCTTTAATTTTTAAAAGCTTTAATGTGTTAGAGAGGAGAAGGGAGTTGGGGGAAATTGGAAGGGGAGGTGAACCATGAGAGACTGTGGACTCTGAAAAACAATCTGAGGGTTTTGAAGGGGCGGGGAGTGGGAGGTTGGGGGAACCAGGTGGTGGGTATTGGAGAGGGCACGGATTGCATGGAGCACTGGGTGTGGTGCAAAAAACAATGAATACTGTTATGCTGAAAATAAATAAATTTTTAAAAAAGCTTTAATGTGATGTGTCTTGGCATAGATTTCTTTGGAATTATTCTGTTAAACATTTATGCAGCCTCTTGAATTTGCAGGTTTATGTCTTTTTGCCAAATTCAGGAAATTTTCATCCTTTTTTTTCTCTGAATACTTTTCAGCCTTATCTTCTTTCTCCTTTTCTTCTGGGACTCATGTGACATGGCTATTAGAACTTTCACTATAGTTCCACATGTCTCTGAGGCTCTGTTCATTTTTTTAATTCAAAAATACTTATTATACCTATTAAGAAGAATGCATCATGCTGGAGACAATAGATTATACAAAGGAGTATAGCCAAAGTAGTAATAATAATAAGCCAGTACAAAGAGTAAGAAGAGCCCAAACTGTGTGCTTCTGTTCATTTTTATGAAGAGCCCAAGTGATGTGTGTTTCTGTTCATTTTTATGTAGGCTAATTTCTTTCATTTTATATTGTGTCATTTCCATGGTTCTACTTTCAGGTTCACGGATTCTTCCCTTTGTCCATTCCATTCTGTTGAACCCATCCACTGAGGGATTTTTAAAATTAATTATTGTATTTTCTAGTTCAAAAATTTCCATTTAGTTGCCCTTTAAATCTATATGCTGAGGTTTTTCCCTTTCTTTCCAGAGATTGTCTTTTGTTTCGTTTCCAGCAGGTTTATAATTGCTCACTAATGCATTTTTATGATGGCTGCATTAAATCTTACTTAACTCCAATAGCTGTGTCCTGTTGGCATCTGTCGATTGTCTTTTTTCATTCAAATTGAGGTTTTCCTATTTCTTGGTATAATGAGTAGTTTTGGATTGCTACCTGGGCATTTTAATTATTCTGTAGTGGGACTTGGATCTTACTCTGTTTTAGCAGGCCTCCTCTGACACTGCTCTGGTTGGGGAAAAGGGTGCTACCTCGTTAGCCAGGGAGGTGGCAGTTCCCCACTTGCCCTCTGCTGGCACCTGGAGGTTGGAGAACTTCCTCATTACTGCAGAGTGATTATAGTGTATGCTGTCTAGTAGTCCTCCACTGATTTCCATTCTGGATAGGGAGAGCACAGGAGTGCCTTGTTACTGCTCCCCACCTGGTCTTTGTTGACATAATGGGAGAGGGGTATGGTTTCATTACTCAGGCAGTGGTGGGAGGAAGACCTGACTCTCCATTAGGCCTCCTCTGACAAGACCCCAGTGTCTCATTTCTGCTGGAGAGGGTTAAAAATCCAGGATTCTGCCATGGTCTCTACTGAAACTGCAGATTAAAAGTGAGGGGATGGAGAAACATTTATCCAGCAAAGGGATGTCAAAAGAAAGCCAGAGTAGCAGTATGTAGACAAACTAGACTGTAACAAGAGACAAGGACATTATATAATAATAAAGGGACAATCCAACAAGAAGATATAACAGTTCTAAGTATTTATGCACCCAAATGCATTAAACAGTTAATAACAAACATAAAGGAACTAATCAGTAGTAACACGATAATAGTAGAGGACTTAAACACCATATGTACATCAATGGATAGATCATCCAAACAGAAAACAAACATGGAGACAATGGCTTTGAATGACATGCTGGACCAGGTGGATTTAACCAATGTATTCAGAACATCATCTTAAAACAGCAGAATATATCTTCTTTTTAAGTGTACATGGAACATTCTCCACTACAGATCAAATATCGGGTCACAACAGAAGTCTCAACAAATTAAACAAGATCTGAGTCATACCATTCATCTTTTCTTCTTATTTTTTATTTTAATTCCAGATAATTAACATACATGTTATATTTGTTTCCAGTGTACTGGAATTGTGATCTGTCATTTCCATACACCATCTAGTGCTCATCACAGCAACTATACTCCTTAATTCCTATCACATATTTCACCCATCCCCCCAACCCACATCCCTTCTGGTAACCATCAGTTTGTTCTCTTTAGTTAATAGTCTATTTCTTACCTTGTGTCTCTTTTCCCTTTGCTTGTTTGTTCTGTTTCATAAATTTCATATATGTGTGAAATCATTTGCTATTTGTCTTTCTCTAACTTATTTCACTTAGCATTATAGTTTCTATATCCATATTGTTGCAAATGTCATAATTTCATTTCTTTCACTGGCTGAATAATATTCCATTGTGTATATGCATATATACTACGTCTTCTTTATCTGTTTATCAATTAATGGACACTTGTGCTGTTTCCATATCTTAGCTATTGAAAATAATGGTGCTAGAAATATTGTGGTGTATGTATTCCTTTGAATTAGTGTTTTTGTATTCTTTGGGTAAATACCCAGTAGTGTAATTGCTGGGTCCCATGGAAGTTCTACTTTTAACTTTTTGAGGAATCTACTGTACTGTTTTCTACAGTGGCTGCACCAATACACATCACCAACAGTTCAAGAGGGTTCCTTTTTCTCCACATCCTTATCAACACTTATTCTTTCTTGTGTTGTTGATTTTAGCCATTCGGACAGATGTGAGATAATATCTTATTGTGGTTTTGATTTGCATTTCCATGACGGTGAGTGATGTTGAGCATCTTTTCACATGTGTGTTGGCCATCTCTTTCTTCTTTGGAAAAGTATATTCATATACTTCTGCCTGTTTCTTAACTGGGTTATTTGGGTTTGCTGTATCCTTATCCATTCGTCCGTTGGTTCTTTCCACAGTTTGGCGACCGTGGCCATTGCTGCTATGAACATTGGGGTACAGATGGCCCTTCTTTTTACTACATCTGTATCGTTGGTGTAAATACCCAGTAGTGCAATTGCAGGGTCATAGGGAAGCTCTATTTTTAATTTCTTGAGGAATCTCCACACTGTTCTCCAAAGTGGCTGCACCAACTTGCATTCCCACCAACAGTGGAAGAGGGTTCCCCTTTCTCCACATCCTCTCCAACACCTGTTGTTTCCCGTCTTGCTAATTTTGGCCATTCTAACTGGTGTAAGGTGGTATCTCAATGTGGTTTTAATTTCAATCTCCCTGATGGCTAGTGATGATGAACATTTTTTTCATGTGTCTGATAGCCATTTGTATGTCTTCATTGGAGAAGTGTCTGTTCATATCTTCTGCCCATTTTTTGATATGATTGTCTGTTTTGTGTGTGTTGAGTTTCAGGAGTTCTTTATAGATCCTGGATATCAACCTTTTAAGCTGCCTTTTAGTTTTGTTGATTGTTCCCTTCACCGTGCAATAGCTTTTTATTTTGATAAAGTCCCAATAGTTCATTTTTGTTTTTGTTTCCCTTGCCTCGGGAGATGTATATAGGAAAATGTTGCTACCACCAGTGTCAGAGAGTTCTCTTCTAGAATGTTTATGGTTTCAGGTCTCACATTTAGGTCTCTAATCCATTTTGAAGTTATTTTGTGTATGGTTTAAGAAAGTGGTCCAGTTTCATTATTTTGCATGTTACTGTGTACTTCTCCCAACCCCGTTTATTGAAGAGACTCTCTTTTTCCCATTGGATATTCTTCTCTGCTTTGTTGAAGATTAATTCATCATATAATTGTGGGTTTATTTCTGGGTTTGCTCTTCTGTTCCATTGATCTATGTGTCTATTTTTATGCCAGGACCATACTGTTTTGATTACTATAGCTTTGTAGTATAATTTAAAAACTGGAATTGTGATACCTCCAGTTCTATTTCTCTTTTTCAGGATTGCTTTGGCTATTTGGGATCTTTTGTGGGTTCTCTGCAAGTTTTAGGATTATTCTTACTTCTATGAAAAATACTGTTGGCATTTTGATAGGAATTGCACTGAATCTGTAGAATGCTTCGGGTAGTATAGACATTTTAACAATGTTTGTTCTTCCAACTCATGAACATGGCATGTCTTTCCATTTGTTTGTGTTGTCTGCAATTTTTTTCACAGTATAAATCTTTCACATCTTTGGTTAAGTTTAGTCCTAGATATTTCATTGTTTTTGGTGCAGTTGTAATTGGGACTGTTTTCTTCTCTTTTGGCTACTTCATTATTGGTGTATAGAAATGCAACAGATTTCTGTACACTGACTTTGCATCCTGCAACTTTCTTGAATTCATATATCAGTTCTAGTAGTTTTAGGTATAGTCTTTCAAGTTTTCCATATATAGTATCATGTTGTCTACAAATAGTGAAAGTATTACTTCTTCCTTATAGATTTGGGTGCCCTTTATTTCTTTTTGTTATCTGATTTCTGTGACTAGGTAGTACTGTGTTGAATATAAGTGGTGAGAGTGGACATCCTTGTGTTATTCCTGATCTTTGGGGAAAAGCTCTGTTTTTCACCATTATGATGTTTGCTGTGGGTTTTTCATATAAGGCTTTTATTAAGTTGAGGTATGTCTCCTTTAGACCTACTTTGTTGAGGGTTTTTATCATGAACAGATGTTGTACTTTGTCAAATGCTTTTTCTCTGTTGAAATGATTATATGGTTTGTATTCTTTCTCTTATTGATCTAATGTATCAGTGCGATTGATTTGCAAATATTGAACCACCTTACATCCCACAAATAAATCCCATTTGATCATGGTAAATCATTTTTTTAATGTGTTGTTAGATTCTATTTGCTAGTATTTTGTTGGGGATTTTTGCATCTATGTTCATCATAGATTTTGCCCTGTAGTTTTCTTTAAAAAGTAGTTTTTTTTTTTTTTTATAGAAAAGTAGTTTCTGTAGTGTTCTTAAAATCTTATCTGATTTTAGTCTCAGAGTGATATTGGACTTAAAGAATGAACTGGAAGTTTTCCTTTTCCATTTTTTTGAAATAGCGTGAGGAGAATAGGCACTAACTCTTGAGTAAATGTTTGGTAGAAATCGCCTGTGAAGCCATCTGGTCCTGCACTTTTCTTTTTTGGGAATTATTTGATTACTGATTAAATTTTAGTTGCTGGTAATCACTCTGTTCCAATTTTCTGTTTGTTCCTGTTTCGGTTTTGGTAGGTTATATGTTTCCAAGAATTTATCCATTTCTTCTAGGTCATCTAATTTGTTGCCTTATAGTTTCTCCTGATATTCTCTGTCTAATTGTGTTTCTGTGGTATTCGTTGGTATTTCTTTTCTCTCATTTGTGATTTTATTTATTCCAGTCCTTTCTCTTTTTTTTTTTCTTGATATGTCTGGCTAGTGGCTAATCAGTTTTATTAATTTTTCAAAGAAACAGCTCCTCATTTTGTTAGTCTGTTCTATTGTTTTGTTTTGTTTTAGTTTCTGTATCATTTATTTCTGCTCTAATCTTTATTATTTCTTTTCCATCTGCCGGTTTTATATTTTATTCTTTTTCTAGCCTGTTAGTTATAAGGTTAGATTTTTCACTTGAGATTTTTCTTGCTTTTTGAAGTAGGTCTGCTTTGCTTTAAACTGCCCTCTTAGAATTGCTTTTGCTGCATCCCAAAGGTTTTAAACTGCTCTTTTTTTTTTTTCATTTACATTTGTTTCCATGTACTTTTTAATTTTTTCTTTTATTTCCTGGTTGATCCATTCATTTTTTAGTAGCACGTTATTTAACCTCCCTGTATTTGTGGTCTTTGAAGATTTTTTTCCCTGTGGTTGACCTATAGTTTTATGATGTTGTGTTTAAAAGAGAGGCTTGGTGTAACTTCATCTTTTCAAATTTGTTGAGGCTTGTTTTGTGGTCTGATATGTAATCTATTCCAGAGACTGTTCTGTGTGCACTTGAAAAGAATATATATTCTGCTTTAGGATGGAATGTTCTGCATATATTATATATATTTATATATATTCATATATGTTAAGTCCATCTGGTCCGATGTGTCATTCAAAGCTGTTGTTTTTTTTTTTTGTTTGTTTGTTTGTTTTTTTCAAAGCTGTTGTTTCCTTGTTGATTTTCTGTTTAGATGATCTCTCCATTTACGTAAGGGGTGTTAAATTCCTCTGCTCTTATTGTATTATTATTGATTAATTCCTTTGTCTGTTATTAACTGTTATATGTATTTGGGTATATGAATATTTATAATTATTTTCTCTTCTTGTTGGATTATACCCTAATTATTAGATAGTATCTTTCTTTGTTTCTTATTACAGTCTTTGTATTATAGCCTGGTTTGTCTCTTATAAGTATTACTGTTCTAGCTGTCTTCTGACATCCATTTGCATAATGACTTTTTCTCCACCCCCTTACTTTCAATCTGCAGGTGTCATTAGGTGTAAAATGGGTCTTATCTTTTTATTCATTCTGTCACCCTATGTCCTTTAATGGGAGTGTTTAGTCCATTGCATTCAAGGTAATTATTGATAGATATGTATTTATTATAATTTATTACTACTTTGTGGTTGTTTCTGGATATTTTCTTTGATCCTTTCTTGTCTTTCTCTCCATGGTTTGATGGTTTTCTTTAGTGATAAATTTTTATTTCTTTCTCCTCATTCTTTGGCTGGTTTTTGATTGGTGGTTAGGTTTGTATGTAACATCATCTTCATGTAGCAGTCTATATTAAGCTGATGGTCATTTTAGTTCGAACCCAGTCTTTACTCTTCTTTTCCCTACATTTTAGATATATGGTGTCATTTTTTACATCCCTTTTTTGGGGTTTTCCTTGACTGACTTTTTACAGAAATAGTCATTTTTACTGTTTTTGTGTTTTCTACCTTCATACTGTCAGTATTGGTCTTTCCTTTCCACTCAGAGTCACCTTTAAAATTTCTTGCAAGGCTGGTTTAGTAGTCATGAACTCCTTTAGTTTTTTGTTTGTTTTGGAAAATCTCTCCTTCTATTCTGAATGATAACCTTCTAGAGTATCCTTGGCTTTAGATTTTTCCATTTAGCATTTCAGATATATCATGAAACTTTCTAATGGCCTACAGAGTTTCTGCTGAACAATTCCCAGAGAGCTTTTTGGGGTTTCCCTTGTATTTAACTGTTTTCTTTTTCTTGCTGCTTTAAATATATTTTTTGATCTCTGTATTTTGCCAATTTAGTTACATTATGTCTGGTATAGATCTACTTTTGTTGCTTTTGTTGGGGGTGTCTGTACCTCCTTGATCTAGATATTTGTTTCCTATCCCAGATTAGAGAAGTTTTTAGCTTTAATTTTTCAAATGAATTTTCTGCCCCTTTTTTCTCTCTTCTTCTGTGACTCTTGTAAAGTGAATGTTGTTATTTATGTTTGATGGAGTCCCTGAGTTCCTTAAGTCTATTCTCATTTTGCATAATGTTTTCTGTCTCTTTTTCAGCTTGATTACTTACCATTATTATGTTTTCTAGTTCATTGATTTGTTGCTCTGATTCTTCCAGCCTCCTGTTCATTCCATCAAGCCTGTTTTCATTTTTTTTATT
Organism: Enhydra lutris kenyoni; assembly: GCF_002288905.1. Taxonomy (NCBI): domain Eukaryota; kingdom Metazoa; phylum Chordata; class Mammalia; order Carnivora; family Mustelidae; genus Enhydra; species Enhydra lutris. Next base: position 318,037 of record NW_019154186.1, on the reverse strand, counting down.
GAGTTCTTCATCTCCACTGTTATTTCTTACGTTCTATAGTCTCACTCATGTATTCTATTCTTTTCTCAAGCCCAGTGAGTATCTTTAAGATCATTGCTTTACATTCTTTTTTTTTTTTTAAAGATTTTATTTTTTGTGAGAGAGAGAGATCACAGGAGTGGCAGGGAGGAGGGATGGGTGGGTGGGGGGAGGGAGAAGCAGACTCTCCACTCTGCAGGGAGCCTGATTTAGGGCTCAATCCCAGAACCCTGAGATCATAACCCGAGCTGAAGGCAGACGCCCAACTTACTGAGCCACCCAGGCACTACAACTTTAAATTCTTTATCAGGCATGTTGCATACTCTTTTGCATATATCTTTTTTTTTTTAAGATTTTATTTATTTATTTGACAGATCACAAGTAGGCAGAGAGGCAGGCAGAGAGAGAGGGGAGGAAGCAGGCTCCCTGCTGAGCAGAGAGCCGGATGCAGGGCTCGATCCCAGGACCCCGGGATCATGACCCGAGCCGAAGGCAGAGGCTTTAACACACTGAGCCACCCAGGCGCCCCTCTTTTGCATATATCTTGGCCTGTGGCCTTGTCCTGCTCTTTTCATTTGGCATAAACTTCTTTGTTTCTTCACTTTGTCTACCACTCTGTGTCTGTTTCTTTGTGTTAAAAACGTGAGGTATATCTTCTGCTCTTGAAAGTAGTGACTGTGAGGAAGAGGTCCTGGAGTGCCTTGCAGTACTCCCCGGACATACTCTTGTCCTTTTCTTTCATTTGGCACAAATTCCTCTGTTTTCTCATTTTGTGTAAGTGTCTGTGCCTGCTTGTATATGTTAGGATAGTTAACTGTGTCTCCTATTCTTCAGGGTAATAGCTTATGAAGAAGAGGTCCTGTGGTGCCCTCAGTGAAGTTTCTGCTATTACCCAGGGCCTGGCACTTCAGGGAATGTCTCCAATGTCTGCTTTGTGTGCACTGCTCTTGTGTTTGCTTTATCCTTCATGCCTTCATCAGTGGAGGCTTGCTTTGCCTGTTGTGGATAATGTTTGGTCCTTTTTCTGAATATGGTGAGTTTCAATTAGATGTGCTCTGGTCTGCTTGTGAAATGAGACCTTTCAGCAGTGCTGCTGGAACCAGGCCCCTTCAGAACTCCTGGGTGAGGAGTTGTAGTGTATACAGGTATTTGGGCTGGTTTTCAGGGGTAGAGGCCCTCCTTCTTTGGGACTGACACTAGTGACTTGGAAGGTTGGTTCCGCTGGAGCATTGGGGGGTGGGGAGCAGGGCTCTGTGTAAGCAAGTTAGGTCCCCAGTGTCAGCACTCTGCCACTTCCAGCAGGTGGCTCTGTGCTTATGAAGAGGGGTTGGGAGGGGAAATGGCATTTTCTAGTTCCTTTATTACCAGAGGAGAATCTTTGAACACTGCCTCTCTAGGATATGCTCCAAGATGAGCAGATAACCTATCCATTCTGTTGCCCAGGGGCTCTTCAGATCACCATTTCCATGCTGTATGTCCATGGACTGTTTGCCCTGCCTTCTCTCCAAAAGCAGCACAATGCTCTCCAGTTCTACCCCGGCCAAGCCCGCTTACCTTTAAAACTGTAGAATTATCCCCTGCTGGTTGTGAGAAATGATGAAATTTGACTCCTCTCCAAGCCAGTTGCTGTGGGGGTTTGTTTTCCCCATGGGCTCCCCTTTGTATCTGTCCATCTCTCAACCTCTATACCTATTGTTTCCTCCCCACCGTAGCAGCCACAATCCATTTCTCTCTCAAAACATGTCTCTGCACTTCAACCTTCTTTTGTGCGGCCTCTCTCTCCTTTTAATTATAGGGTTTGTTCTTTAAGTCTACAGGTTGATTTCTAGAGTATTTAGGGTGATTTGGTAGTTAACTCCTTGTATTTGTGGGACAGAGTGATCCTAGGGTCCTTATACTCCACTGCCATCTTCCCCTACCATGCATCTTTTCTGACCACAATTTGGAGAAACTGGAAATAAACCACAAGAAGAAATTTGGAAAGAGCACAAGTACGTGGAGGTTAAATAATGTGCTACTAAACAATAAATGGGTTAATGAAGAAGTCAAAGGAAAAATAAAAGAATGCATGGTAACAAATGAAAATGAAAACACAGTGGATCCAAGACATTTAGGATGAAGCAAAAGTGGAAAGAGGGAACTTTCTTGCAATACATGCTTACCTCAAGCAGCAAGAAAAACTTCATATAAAGAACGTAACCTACACCTAAAGGAGCCTCCAGAAGAACAAACAAAACCCAAAACTGGCAAAAGGAAGGAAATAAAGATTAGAGCAGAAATACATGATATAGAAACACGAACAGATCAATAAAACCAGTACCTGGTTCTTTTGAAAAAATAAATAAAATTGATAAACCTCTAGCTGGACTTATCAAAAAAAAAGAAAAACAGAGAGGACTCAAACAAAATCACAACTAAAACAATACCACAGAAATACAAACAATTTTAAGAGAATATTCCCAAAAAGTTATATGCCAACAAATTGGACAACCTAGGAGAAATGGATAGATTCCTAGGAACATATAACCTACTAAAACTGAAGCAGGAAGAAATTGAAAATTTGAAGAGAGTGATTACTAGCAATGAAATTGAATCAATAATCATAAAACTCCAGGACCAGAGGGCTTCACAGGTGAGTTTTAACAAACATTTAAAGAAAAGTTTATTCCTTTTCTATTGAAAGTATTATAAAAATAGAAAAAGAAGTGAAACTTCCAAATTAATTCTAAGATGAAGACTTCATCACCCTGATAATAAAACTAGATAAAATCACTACAATACCAGTATCACAACAATCACAACAAAACCAGAGGCCAGTATCTCTAATGAACATAGATGCAAAAATCTCCAACAAAATACTAGCAAACCAACTCCTGCAATACCTTAAAAAAATCATTCATCATGATCAGATGGAATTTATTTTCAGGACCCAAGTGTGGCTCACTATATGCAAATCAATCCATGTGATATATCACATCAATGAAAGAAAGGATACAGATGATATGATCACTTCCATAGACACAGAAAAAGCTTTTGACGAAGTAACATCTATTCATGATAAAACCCTCAACTAAGTAGGTCGAGGATACATATCTCAACATAATAAAGGCCTTATATGAAAGCCCACAGTGAATGTCCTACTCAATGATGAAAAACTGAGAGCTTTTCACCACTTATATTCAACATAGTCTAAAAGTCCTAGTCACAAAAACCAAACAACAAAAAGAAATAAAGGGCATCCATATCAATAAGAAAGAAGTAAAACTTTCACTATTTGTAGATGACATGATACTATATATGGAAAATCTGAAAGAGTGTACCCAAAACTACTAGAACTGATAAATGAATTCAAGAAAGTTCCAGGATACAAAGTCATTGTACAGAAATCTGTTGCATTTCTATACACCGATAATGAAACAGCCAAAAGAGAAATTAAGAAAATAGCCCCATTTACAGTTGCACCAAAAAAGCAATGAAATATCTGGGAATAAACTTAACCAAAGATGTGAAAGACTTATACTCTGAAAACTATAAAACGATGATAAAAGAAATTCAAGATGGCATAAAGAAATGGAAGGACATTCCATGTTCATGGGTTGGAAGAAAAAATATTGTTAAAATGTCTATTCTGTGCAAAGTAATATACATAGTTAATGCAATCCCTATCAAAATTCCAATAGTGTTTTCACAGATCTATAAGAAAGAATCCTAAAATTTGTATGTTACCACAAAAGACCCTGAGAAACAATGAAAACAATCTATGCTATTCTATTTTTATTTTATTTCACTGTAGGTAACAGACAGTGTTGTATTAGTTTCAGGTGTACAATATAGTGATTCAATAATTTCATACACCATCCAGTGCTTAACATGACAAGTATACTCATTAATCCCTTCCCTCTATTCAGCCATTGCCCCACACTCTTACCCTCTGGTAAACCATCAGTTCTTAGTAGTTAAGAATAGGTTTCTTGGTTTGTCTCCATCTCTTTCTCTCTCTCTTTTATTTTTGGCTCATTTGTGTTATTTCTTAAATACCACATATGAGTGAAATCATATGGTATTTGTCTTTATCTGACTGACTTATTTCTCTTAGCATTGTACTTTTTTTTAAGATTTTTTTTATTTATTTGAGAGAGAAACCATGAGAGAGAGAGAGAGAGAGAGAGCACAAGCAGTAGAGAGGGTTAGAGGGAGAAGTAGATTCCCCGCTGAGCAGGGAGCCTGAAGCGGGACTCAATCCCAGGGCCCTGGGATAATGACGTGAGCTGAAGGCGGATGCTTAACCAACTGAGCCACCCACTGCCCCAGCATTGTACTTTCTAGCTCAATCCATATTGTTGCAGATAGCAAGATTTCATTCTTTACTGATGAGTAAAATTACACACACACACACACACACACACACACACCCCTCATCGCCTTTATCCATTCATCTATATCACTGGACACTTGGGCTGCTTCCATAATTTGGCTAGTGTAAATAATGCTGCAATAAACATAGGGGTGCATGTATCCCTTTGAATTAGTGTTTTTGTGTTTTGGGGGTAAATAGCCAGTAGTGCCATTAATGGATCATGTGGTAGTTCTGTTTTTAACTTTTTGTGGAATCTCTGTACTGTTTTCCATAGTGGCTACACCAGTTTGCGTTCCCACCAACAGTGCACAAGGGTTCCTTTTTCTCTACATCCTTGCCAGCATCTGTCATTTCTTCTCTTTTTTTTTATTTTAGACATTATGACTGGTGTGGAGTAATATGTCATTGTAGTTTTGATTTACATTTCCCTAATCCAAAGCAATCTTGAAAAAGAAAAAAAAATGGTTGTATCATAATTCCAGGCTTCAATTTATATTACAGGCTATAGTAGTCAAAATAGTATGGTACTGACCCCAAAAAAGACACATAGATCAATGGAACAGAATAGAAAACCAAGAAATAAACCCACAATTAATATGGTAAAGTAATTTTTAACAAAGGAGGAATGAGTATACATTGTGCAAAAGATTGTTTCTTCAGCAAATGCAGTTGGGAAAACTGGACAGCACCATGCAAAGTAATGAAACTGGACCTCTTTGTTTCATTATGGACTAACCTAAGTCCAGAATGGATTAAAGACCTAAATGTGAGATCCAAATTCATAAAAATCCTAGCGGGCACAGGTGGTAATTTTTGTGACATATGCTGAACTATATATCTCCTGAGACAAGGGAAACAAAAGCAAAAAATAAAATACTGGGACTACATAAAAATAAGCTTTTGCACAATGAAGGAAACAGTGAATGAATCTAAAAGGCAACCTGTGGAATGTGTGAACATATTTATATATGACATTCTATAAAGGGTTCCTATCAAAAATAGATAAAGAACTTGGAAAGAACCTAGATGTCCATCAACAGACGAATGGATAAAGAAGATGTGGTATAGGGGCACCTGGGTGGCTCAGTGGGTTAAGCCGCTGCCTTCGGCTCAGGTCATGATCTCAGAGTCCTGGGATCGAGCCCCGCATCGGGCTCTCTGCTCTCTAGGGGAGCCTGCTTCCTCCTCTCTCTCTGCCTGCCTCTCTGCCTGCTTGTGATCTCTCTGTCAAGTAAATAAATA